>NC_071091.1:106827577-107135077 GCF_027358695.1 Spea bombifrons | reverse complement strand
TAAGGACTGTCTTTATCTGCCTCTTAATGTGTTTGGATGCTGAAGACTTTTTGGGGTAAATCTTTGGGTGGATTCCCAGTGGTCACTCATACATTGAGGGGACTACAGCCTGAAAGCTCTCTACGTTTTAACCTGAATAAACGTAATGTTAAGCAGTTGTATTATAAAGAAGCTGTATGTTGGGAAAACAACTCAGGGTCTTCTGGGGGGATAGCAATATTAGAATGTTTGTGGTCCAGAGCTCACTGTTCATTATGGCGGGTCAGAATACTTTTAGACATTTAAATGTTTTAATTTTAACAATTACAGGTTTCGGCTTGTAACGTCAGTGGCTTTTTTTTTCTTTAAGCTGACGCTAGTATGGAAGGTGGCATTCAAACCTATCGACCACATTCCGGAGTAAAATGCCGCTTATTGATTCCCCTCGTAGCTGCTTTCTGACATCTGTCAATTGTCAGCTCCGGGACACAGTCCAGCGAGTGCTCAATATAAAACCCTACAGAAATAGTTCGGATCTGCCAGGTGTCCCTCTTCAGCAAAGCCAGTCCCTCCGGGCAAAAGGTTCCCGATGCCCCTCTTTTCTAGGAGGTCAGAATGTTTGCTGATACAGCCCCGATAATGTGTATAGAAACAGCAGGAAATGGCTTTATAAATAAAACCCATTTTTCTTTTTCTAAATGCCCCACAAATACCCAGCAATAGGGGACAAAATCACATTAAAAAGTTGTCTAAAGCCCCTCCCCTATCCACGCCTCCAACCACACCCCCAAAACCAATAAATGCCCCTCTTACCGTTTCACTATAAACGGGCTATTTAACGTCATCCTATATAAACTAACGTTATTAAGACCCCTTATGGTATATAAAACCCAAACAGAGCACGAGCCAAGTTGGCGCTGGGTTTCAAACGTTTACTTAAAATCCGTCGTTTGGCGATATCTTGTCTTTGCAGGTGCTTAGTTTCATTTTTATTTTATTTTTTTTTACAAAAAAAAAAAGACAAAAAACATTTTTATCGAGAAAAAGCAACATCAACTGCAGCTTGACGGGAAATTCAATAGAGTCTTCGAAAAAAACCAGCGCGGATTATGGACAAGGACTATAATTGAACCGATGTCTTGAATATAACTTTCATTCTGTGCGGCTGGATAGCAATTAACATATTGATTCACTTTTGTAAATTGCACATAAAAAAAAAAAATCCTATATTCTGAAAAGCCGTTTTTTTTTCTTTTTCGCGAGCGCGCGGGAATGAAAAGATACACGTTCTGTTCCAGTGAATTTATGATGCTTTTTTAATTAATTCTTTTCCTCTTCTGTTCCTTTGAAGAAAATACATTTCTGTGATCTGCTAAATGTGGAGTCGGTGAAAGTGGAAATTCGCCGTGATTTGCGAGCCCTGTCCGGCCGCCAGATTGGGGGGGGGCACTTATTCCGCTTGATATGTAGCCTATTGGTTTACATATGGGGAGGGGGTATTTATGTTCTAGGCTACCTAATTCCATCTGTAAAAGTGACAAATTGCTATCAGTTTAATGACTCTCATTTTCATTCTGTTACTTATTACGTATAGGAATGTAATTACCCTCTACCACTTCTGCTGGGAGGCTGTTCCACTCATCTACCACCCTCTCAGTAAACCAAAGGAGATGATAGCTCACAAATAATTTGCAGAAATATCGTGGGATTTTTGGATAAACATGTCTGCCATTTAATTGTTTTTTTATTATTATTTATTTATTTTATTCTGCCGCATCGATTCTCGCCGAGGGAATAATACAGCAACGGCGGAGCCCTGTAGCAAAGAAAAGCTTTTTCTTCGGGGCAATCCCTGTTGCCATGGCTCTGCCATTGAACGGCAGCAATTCAGCAGACTCCAAAGGCTACTCTGTGACTGGGGAGTATTTTCCTTTAAAGAACAATTATGCCCTGTCTGCGTCCCTCTCTCGATGAGCCATTCATCGGCGTGTTTGGGCACATTGTAGGTTTTAGTGAATTAGTTCATGAGGTCAGATGTTGTGGTCTGGCCCTGCATTCCTCCGGCTTAATCGCCTGTATGAAAACTGAGCAAGATAATCACAAAATAAACAAGATAATGTTTATACATAAGGCAGAAATTTTATTTATAGAATTAGAGCTTTTTTTCGGTATTATTGGTTATTATATTATGGGATTCAGGTTGAAGTGGGTTTAAGAAGAGAGAGATATAAAACCATGTGCTTGCTGATTTCAACCTACCTCCTGATATTTTGCCTTATCACGCTCTAAACTGTATACAGCGCTGGGGGGGATTATATTACTGTATACAGCGCTGGGGGGTTATATTACTGTATACAGCGCTGGGGGTTATATTACTGTATACAGCGCTGGGGGGGTTATATTACTGTATACAGCGCTGGGGGTTATATTACTGTATATAGCGCTGGGGGGGTTATATTACTGTATACAGCGCTGGGGGTTATATTACTGTATACAGTGCTGGGGGTTATATTACTGTATACAGCGCTGGGGGTTATATTACTGTATACAGCGCTGGGAGTTATATTACTGTATACAGCGCTGGGGGTTATATTACTGTATACAGCGCTGGGGGTTATATTACTGTATACAGCGCTGAGGGTTATATTACTGTATACAGGATTGGGGGTTATATTACTGTATACAGCGCTGGGGGGTTATATTACTGTATACAGCGCTGGAGGGGTTATATTACTGTATACAGCGCTGGGGGTTATATTATTGTATACAGCGTTGGGGGTTGTGCTCAAGAAGGAAAATATTTTTCTATGTAGCGTCTCCCTTAATGTTTAGTTATAATAAATGAGCTGGGGTGTAAAAAGGGAAAAACAATAAAATACATGTGAAAGTGTATATTTTTGTGGAAACTATAGCGACTGTTTTTTTTAATTTGAAGAATCTCAGATTTTTTTTCTCTTTCTTGCAATTCTACCTACGGCCACAGGGGGCATCAGAGTGACAAGATGCTTTGATGCCAGTGGTTTGCCCCCTGGTGTGTAAGTTACAGACCCTGTCCCTGCGGCATATACAGGCCTGCGCCCACGGGGTATTATATCCGCATAACGCATACATTCCAATATCTGCCTTTTTCATTTTCCGTTTGGTATTAGAAGTAATGAATAATTGTAAACCGGCCCCGCTATGATTTAATCCACACAAATAAATACATATCTTCCCAATATTACCCAAAAAGCGCCACTTAACCAATGCTCTTGACTATATTAGCTTTTTTTTTCCTCTCTTGATCCTTTTTGCGCAGAACTACAATCAAAAGACACTTGGGATTTACCCATTAAAGACAACGCGGCGTAGATTCATCGGAACAAATAAAGTGATTTCCCCGACTCTTTTTATTATATTTCATCTTATTATTTTTTTATTGATGCTGCATTTGTAGGGAAATGAAATCACACCCATATACCAGGATTCGAAAATATAAGAAGAAGACTCCTCAAAGAAAAATGTTTGCTTTTGAGATGTTAATATATCTCATGTCGCGTGTGAAAGGACAGTCTAACTCTTCTTGTAACGTTTCTCCTCCTTTGAAATAAACTTCACTCCTGTTCTTTGTTAAACCTCTTTATGTATTTAAATGTCTCTCTCTCTTCTCTCCCCTCAAGCCGGAGGTATTGAGATCCTTTAGTCTTAGATCTTTTTTATCCTTCAACCCATTCACTATTTTAGTCTCCCTCCTCTGATCTCTCTCCAGTGTGTTAATATCTTTCTAGAGATGGGGTCTCCAGAACGGCCCCCAATACTCTAGACGAGGTCCGATCAGAGATCTGGAAAGTGTCAGATTCTCCTCTTCCTGCTATTCATGCCACCAACCATACACCCCAGCACCCTGCCTGCTTTTTTCCGACACTTTATTGCATTTCCTGCTTTAAGTCATCAGAAATAATTACTCCCGATTCCCTCTCTTCCGTTGTCACCGACACGACCCTGAATACTATATTCTGCATTGGGATTTTAACATGCCAAGTGCGTTATTTTACATTTATCAACATTAAACTCCAGCTGTCGCACTCTCGGCTGTACTTCTAATTTACTTAACTCATTACTGTGGTCCCATTTTTCGCTACTGATTGCCTGCTTTAATCAATGGAAGCACTTTAGGTTCATGTGCACGGGGGTCTTGTCCAGCTGAGCATATCTCATGCAAGCCTAGGAGCTGGGGGCTAGGGAGAGAGGCAAAATGCATGGGGGGGGTCTGTGTTCTATCACATGTATAAGAGCGTATTTTAGTCATCCTGCAGTTGTGCATAGCACAGTTAAGACGGAGCATCGCGTGGTTTAACAAAATAAGATAGCTGAGCGGAAAGGATAGGAAATCATTAATGTAATAAGTTATTGACCAGAACCATTGGTACATTTAATTTTCAGATACAATTTAAGGTCCGAACCGCAAAATAGATTCATTAGCGATTCTTCTGTTCTTGTTCAAGGACGAACAAGGGAATTATTGATCATGGAACATAAGTAATCACATTGCATGGAGTTGAACTTTTTGTGTCTGTTTCTAAGTTTTAGATTAGCCGAGGAATGTATCTACAGCACCAAAACGGGTCGGAATCTTCTGGCTTTTGCTTAAAATAGAATCGTGTATTTTTGTGTATTTCATTTTGTAAGAATAAGAGAAAAAAAGCAGAACTAAGGGGCCATGATCTATAACGGACGACCGAGGGGTTATGGGAGACAATTCTACTTTGCACGAAGGGCAGTAGATACCTGGATTGGATTAACAGCGAAGGTAGCACCGGGTACACACTGTCAAGAAAGCTGGGGATATGCATTAACTTATGCTAAGAGGTGAAGGTAATTTAAAGAGGGTAGACGAGATGGGCAAGTGGGTTCTTTTCTTTGGTGACAATATAGATATCCATGTTTGATTACATTATGTGCCAAGCCAAAGGCAGAGGAAGACTGGTCTTGGGGAGCATTACCCCCCCCGGGCAGGTCCAAAGGGTTCTGCATAGGGCCAATTAAAGAATGACAAAATTCCATGCAAGGTTTCCTTAATAAGGGGCATCGAAGACCCTAAATTCTGAAATTAAGAACTCCAGGAGGAACGTCCGATCCTAATTAGATTGTAGGACCTCTAAATAAGTTAAATGGGTGGTTTATTGTACCAGGCAGCCTAATCAAAGAAAAATATATACTTTGTGAGCAACTATATCTACTGCTCCCTTAGGGAGAAGCTGCAGCTCCCTACATCCTTCGTGATCTAACAATTCTCACCACCGATTGGTTGCTTGATGTAGCCAATCATTAGCATGGACGCCCTTCCAATGAAATCAATGGGAGCGCTTTTTGGCACCTGGGCACAATGTGGTCTCGGCAGACTCCCCGCGCTGATCACCCAGCCAGCGGACTGGTGATAAGTAGATCACGTGTCAGGAAATGCATTTAACCATTGGCTGGAGGACGGCCAAAGGGGCAAATGCATAAAGGGGGTATTCTGCCCGCCTCCCATACGGGCAACGGGTGCATTTAAAGGGACCTCCCAGCTTTTATATGGCAGGAAAGTGCATGTGACGTCAGGAATGTCCCTTTAATGTCTCAATGACGGCGTATAAGGCAGAAAGGGGACCAAATAAAATCGGGGTTTATTTCCAGCCACTTAAAATCGCCGATTCCTTCAGCGTTACCTCCTCCGTATCCTCGCGTGTTTACATTTGCAGTTATTGTTCAAGGAGCGCTTAGATCCGTATCTACAAGCTATTATTAATATTTCATCTATAACCTCAGTTCTCCCTCTACCCTCTAAGCATCTGACTGCTCGGTTATGATAAATCCCCAGGAGAATATGAATCATCTATCTGATGCCTGGTAAATAACTCGGAGACATTCGTTAAAGTGCGTCTCTGTCGCCGCCAAATCGTTCTCCTTCAATTTGTTTTCATAAATGTTTCGACAGGTGAATTATTCATGCGCGTGACCTTTGATAGAAAGCGCTATGCCATCAACAGCAGGCAACCTCCATAATATCTCCCATTACAGCATATTTATGTTTTTGGGGCCAAATATGTTAGAATTTTACATCATTTTGTAGAAATCGGGCAGGTTTGGTGAAAAAAAAAAAAAATTACAAACAAATTAGAAAAAATTGAAAAATAAAAATTCTCGCTCTTTCAGACTCTCAGAAGTACCACCTACAGATATACATTCAATAGATTGTAAGCTCACAAGAGCAGGGCCAACTTCTCCTGGTTTGACCGAAGACCCGTGATGCTTCTTAATCCAGGCAGGGGAGCGGTATGAGGCGATGCCAACTCTCCGCCTTCATCCCACCTATTCCCTGCCCACTTTCACCTCCTCCCCACCCAGTTTCCACCCACTAAAGGCTCTCTGGGGCTAGGCTCCCACCTAAAAGGGGGTCTAGCCACACCCCTATGAGGATGTATGGCGTCAGGGAAGGATACTAGGCATGGACTTCAATAGCGTAAATTGGTTGGTTAAAAGCTAGATCTCTGATCTCTGATCCAATCGGCCAACTGTGTACCTGGGAGCCCGAGCCCCCAATAGGGGGATCTGCCCCTAACTTTGTGGCAGTGGGGCTGGTGGCCCCCCACACCTCTCTGGCTAGGCCAAGATACTCCTCTGGACAAAACCCATCCAAATAATACGTAATGTACGAAAACTCATTGCTCCTCGTGAGGATCCAAGATGGCGGAAAGAGGTGTCCTAGATTAACAAATAAACAAATCGCAAACACGATAAGGAGATAAAGCGCACAGCATGTACTAGTCCTTACAACCTGTAGAGAAGGTTGCATCATACTGCCAACAGTCATGAATCTGCTGGGAGAGTCCCAACAAGTGGGCTTATGCCGCAGTCATCCAATGTCCGGACTGCCAACAGACAACAGGATGTGCAGCGCCTGAAGAAGGCTTCATGCATCCATAATGTCCCCCCGAGTGATGTCATAAGTCAGGGGCGTCCAACGTGCGGCCCTCCAGCTGCTGCAGGACTACATCTCCCATACTCCTCAGCCAGCCCCTTAGCTGAGAGAGCATCATGGGAAATGTAGTCCTGCAGCAGCTGGAGGGCCACACGTTGGACGCCGCTGTCATAAGTGATAATTTAAGTAGAGGGTTTTTTTGCGTGTATATTTTGGGAAAAGTTTACTTCTGTTCCGACAAACAAATCAGATCCTGGTCACTTTGCGTTTCTAATCGGATATATTTTTCACATCTCAGAAGATGTTCCCCCTGGTATTGAAGAACTTATCGCGTATTCTTTCTTGTCGCGGTATAAATTAATGATACGGCAACGCTCGGAAAATTAGCCTTGTACATCATTCAAAATTCAAGAGATTACCATCATTTCCGTGTCTGCGGAGGGGTTCCGTCTAATTGCGTGTATTTTGTATCGTGTACATCATCGGAGGCCAATTATGTTGTGTAGGGATTCCCCCCCCCCGTAAGTTTTCAACCATCACTGGAGGACAATGATTAGAGAGAACATATTCTACTCTACTGAACATGTCTATAGAATGATTGTAAGTGAGTAAGTTTTACTTTACTCAGAGGGTGGTAGATAAGTGGAACAGCCTCCCAGCAGAGGTGGTAGTGCGTAATACAGTGAGGGGATGTAAACATGCATGGGATAGGCATACGGCTCCTGAATCTAAGACGAGACTGATTAAGGAAAAACGGGCAGACTAGATGGGTTTTGATGGGTCGGATCTGCCGGCAGGTTCTATCATTCTGGGTTTTCTCTAAAGGCATTCTGAGTATCACAATCCAAATCGATGCAACGAGTCACGAGCTCAGGGGGGGCTCAGATGTGCCAGCAAAATTCCGAATTGATCGTTTAAATGATCCGTCGTTCCATCGATGCCCGCAGATCTATAACGGAGATTATCTATCGAGACACGGCCCTATCCGGGGCCACGGAAACTGCTCTATCTCATGCTGTCGACAATTGAAACATCGAATTCTGAATTCCTACAAAAGAAGAATCTAAAGGGGAAGCCATCTAAAAAATTCTCTGACTTTGAGGTCTCTTTCTGGTATAAGTTGATAGGTAAGTACAGCGCCGCAGAATATGACGGCGCTATAAAATCAATAACAATAACAAATAATGACTTTACTGAGTACCTACAAGCTCGAAATCCACATAATTAATAAATTCTGTATTATTCCAGCATTGTTACAGTGGTTCAAATGGGCATATTATAGATTTATTATTATTTCATATTATTTATTTAATGGGCGACCCTTTTTTTCTAAATAAGTTGGTCTTAGAGCAGATATGATTTATATAAAAAAAAAAAGCTAGAATCTATTGGATTTTTCCACCCCGTTGTATGTTTTATTGCCTGTGTCAGATACCTCGATAACCTATTCCTATCAGAGCGATATAAAAGCTTTCCGATAGAACCGGTCCCCTGTTATATATAACATATATAACATATATCAAATGCCATTCTAACTACGAACCATAACTTAGAAAAAGCTCCCCGGTATTCCATGCTTTCCATCTGTTCATGAATCAGACTGAAAGCTCCTGACATAGTTGCCAACAGTCCTGATTTTGTCTGCACAGTCCTGACCGCTGGACAGTCCCAACCTGTCAAAAACCGTGCTGAATTTAGTAACAAAAGTATAGGTGGAACAGCACCTTTAATATAACAAAAAGAATTAAAGGGACACTATTATATGTAAAGTAAATATATATAAATAACTTTAAAAAAAAATAAAATAAATTTAAAAAATAAAATAAAATATATATGCATGTGGGCAATTTTTTATGTTAGGGTGAAATTTCCTAAAATTATTTTATTCAGATTTTTTTTTTTATTGTAATTTTTTTTATTTTATTTATGTATATTATTATTATAACAGTCTACAAATATATCACTTTTGGGTCGCCAATTAGGTTATGAACCCAGCATTCTCAAGTATGACCTAATTTGCATAACCAGAGCATGAGCTAAAATAATACGCGCATGCGCTAATTGATTTTTCTTTATTATCCGCAATACTCTCAACTTTGAATATTCAAATGTAATAATTCAAAAGAAAAAAAAAATAATATCAAAAGCAAAATTAAGAATATATACTCTCTGAATAAAAAGAGTATTCTCTGGAGGCAAATATATCCTCTTAAATATTTGATGCAATCATTTCTCTGCTGAAACCTCGAAATTACACAAAAAAAGAGAAAAACTTTGGAAATCAATGGCTGTAAAGGGGAAAAAAAGCTGGGGCCATTAATGAGCCACCGAATTGCTCAATAGGGTGTGACAATGAGCTATTAGGCCCCAAAATCACGATTTTTTTTTTCTTACTGTGATTTTCCACCATTTTTCTTACACATTCAGTGAACATTGGGTAATTTTGTCACGTTTCAGAAGTCAATAAAAAGAAAGCACCTGAGATTTGCGGTGATAAATTTATAAAAATGGTGAGGGGCTCATAAAACCTCATACTTTTCTACTCGTAATTAAAGCCGAAGCATAGACGCGGCTGGATTTGTTTGCTATTCCTGTGCTGAACGTGAGATTTGAGTTATATAGAAATGTGCTGCCCAAAACGGGGCAAATTACCCTTCATTAAGTGAACGCGCCCTTTCCCTCAGTCATACTAACACCTGTTTCCCCTGCCTTACTACTTCCCCCCAACCTTTCAACTGAGCGAATCAGGACACCTGTTTTTATTATTTGTACCCAGTAGCCAAGGCAACAGCACCATGGAAGACAGCAGGGGCCAATCAAAGATCAGGAACCTAAGCTCCAGGGGGTGCAAGTCAAACAACTCACAGAACCGGGAACACAGCAAGGTTACGCAACATGGTAAAAGTGTGGTTGTCCGGCAAAGTAAGGGGGTAAGGGAGGGAGTATGTATGTTAGAACGAGTGTGTAAGTGTTAGCACGAGTGTATATGTGTGTGTGATTGTGTAAGCGTGTGTTAGTATGAATGTGCCTGTTAGAGGGAGTGTGTGCTTGTATGAGTGTGTGTTAAATGGAGTGTATGTTAGCAGGAGTGTGTGTGTGAGTGTGTTTGAGGAAGTATGTGTTAACATGAGTGCGTAAGTATATTGTTCTGAGGGTGAGTATGTGTGTGTGTATGTGTGTTAGTGTAAGTATGTGTGCCTAAAATGTATACGTATAGTCTTGGTTAGTGTGTGTGAGTACATGGTACTTAAGTGCGTGCGTGCGCATTAACATATGGTGTTGTGTGTGTTACTGCAGGGCGATTGTGTGTGTGAGCATATGATGTCAGAGTTTGTGAATGTATGTTAGTGTATGGTGTTAGCATGAGTGTGTGTTAGTAATTGGAGTTAACGTGTGTGTTTCAATGCATGTTTGAATTACCGTAACACCGTATTAGCCTCTACCACTTCTGCTGGGAGGCTGTTCCATTTATCTAAAACCCTTTCAGTGAATTAAAAGGGTAAGAGGCGGTAAAAACACTCTGCACGGCTAAACGTTTATGCTGTGAAATTTCGGAGGTGCTGGAAGCTTGAAAACAAAAATATATATATAAAAATAATTGAAAAAGAAGCATTTCCTCCATTGGACGGCCGTCGCCGTGACGGACTGGACTCCGGGAAGCTTAGCGCTCAATGACTTCAGATCCAGAAAGCTTAAAGAGCAAAAAGGCGAATCGGAAAAAATCATTATATGTGGCTCAAAGAGCTTAACCTCCGGGACAGTCGGGTGTCAGTCGATTAACAAGCAGCTCCCGGTTAAAAGTTGATTGTGAGCGGAGTGGCGGGGAGCTCTGCAGGGACTGATCTCTCTAAAAAAAAAAAAAGGTTCATTTTCCCGACTATCCTAAAGTTCTCATTGTACGGGGTCATCCATCACCGCCGCGCAGATAAGCTGCAGGATTAATACCACTGGACCTCGGCTGCTCTCCAGCCCTGATTGCGGCCGTCCCTCCGGACGGCGTGATGTACAACGTGCATCCCGCGAAACCGGGAGCTGCCGGAACAACCCAGCCCGCCTCAAAACCTCGTAAATAACCGTTCAAAGGACAAGATGGATGGGAGCAGATGCGCCGAGTTTTTAATGGGTGGAAGAGACCGGAGCTAATTGGGTCGGAGTCCTCATTCCAACCCCCGAAGGGTTAAAAACAAGATGGCGTATACATTTTAGGACTTGCGTGGCTGCAAAAAAGTAGAACGGCCTAATGAAATATAATAAAGGCTTTATAAGGGGGGTGTAGGGTGGGTGCAAATAACAATATCAGTCGCCGACGACCCTATTTACGTTAAAGAGACCCCTGTGTAGCGCTTACAGTACGTATATGGTATACAATTTGATCTATACGTTGTGCTAGCAGTTGGAAGCATCCGTGTTGGCCGAGAAAAATGGCTTTTGAACTTCCTAAATTGACATCACCATGAGGTCCCACATTTAAATGAACTAATTTAACCGAGAATAGCTCATTTGCATACGGTGCCACATGGTGATGTCACAAATGAAGAACAGATCCAGCAATTGTATACGTGTTTTTTTTTCTCTTGGTTATATACTTATTTGCCGCATGAACATTTACGGGATTGGCCTGGGATGAAAATCACAATAAGTATACCTTCCTCTGACATAGAAGTTGTAGATAAGTGGAACAGCCTCCCTGCAGAAGTGGTAGAGGTTAATCCAGCGAAGGGACGGATTAACCTGCCTAGGTTTGTATAAAATGCCTCATTTCATGCGTAACGCTAAACCAGGGTTTTAATAATAAAAAGTTTAAATGTCAAAAATGTCGGCTTTCTTAATAAGACCTAAAAGGTCAGGCTTTTGCCAATCGCTTACAATGCTTCTGTCTGAAGTTCTACCTAATTAAACGATCAAACTGACACGAGACTCCCTCATCTGACCGGACTCCGGAGTCTCGTTATCACGTCACTCGTGGAAAAATGGGATCTCTATTAAAATATTTAAATTAAAATAGAGATATTTCACCTAAAATATGTACATCTTGGGTCATTCAAGATTTGGGTTGGTAATCAAATTAATTTGTTTTCATGACTTTTCTGATCCTTTCCAAATGTCCCTGTGTACTATAGCTAGTCCCTCTTTGCTCCCAAATCCCCGTACCCCTCTTCATTTCCCTCTTTCCTCCTCTGTGTCCCTCTTTCCTCCCCTGATGCCCCTCTTTCCTTCCCGCATGCTCCCCTTTCCTCCTCTTTCCTCTCCTAATGATTCTCTTTTCTCCCCTGATGACCCACTTTCCTCCCCTAATGACCTTCTTTCCTCCCATGTGCCCCTCTTTCCTCCCTCATGCCCCTTTTTTCTCCCTGACGCCCCTCTTTCCTCCCTGATGCCCCTTTTTTCTAGGCGCTCAGAATGTTTGCTGGGTATGAGGGTATCGCAGGGCTCTACAGCCCTAAAAGCCCCGATAATGCGCATAGAAACGTATCCAACCTTTCCTTGAAGGTATTCATTTCAACTCGAAGTGGATTCCACATGTTCACTGCCCTTAATGTTAGAAATATTTTCCTACCCCGAACATAAAATATAATTTCCCCAAAGGGTTTTTGTACTTGAATAAATCTATTTATAGTCATTTCATCACATATTACTTGTATGTTTTCCATAATTAGCATTTCTTAATATTGACGCTTCGTTTAAAGGTGCTGTTCCACTAAGACAAGTCAGTATTTAGGCAAGTTAACTTTATCCAGGGGAGGGCTGGTAGGTAGAGACCCAATGATATATTGCCCCAAAACATTAGGCTAACAATGGGATTGGCAACAATGCTCAGTGGACTGCACAGAAAGGATACAGTCAGGGTGTAAATGCTGCCTTAAGCCCTTAAGGGACCCTGGTGGCCTCTTCTCATGGCCACCCCTGACCCTATCGCATTATTCTCTTTACCCCTTGGCTTTATCACATAAAAAAGACAAGGATTTTCACAAAGGCTTTTGGTTTCTATGGCACCAACCATAAAACAATCAACCCCTGCTTATGGGTCACATGCCAATTAAGCGTTCCCTGACAAATTCCATGATTATTGAGCAAGGTTAGAAATAATGATGTTTCTAAGCCTGTATTTAGGTAAAAAAATGAAAATATGTATGTTTTTAACCATTCTGCACGTAGGCCAAAAGCTCCCAAATCTAATTTCCATATCTAAAATGTTCCTAGTCTGTCCGCTGCGAAGCTAGCACCATTCAGCCGGCACGCGGTGATATTTCTTGCTAGCGTTTAGTCGAGGGAGTCTGTTCTCTCACAATCCCCCGGCTCACGAGGCTGAAGGCCATAAAGAAAGGAAAGTAATAATCCGCTGGAAAGTCACTTAATTTGTAAGATGAATTAGTTATCCTTTGGGACAAAGTTCAACAGCCGACCTTTAAACATCAGACGTCCCTAAACACAGTTTGAATCGTCTTGTGATCTCTTTAGATAAATCCGGCGGTGGACTTCGGGGTCATTTCCCAGTTCTAGCTGGGGCTGGTATGACGGTTAACCTGTCCGGTGCTAAAGGGGACCAAAATGAGTCTATAGGATTGTATGTTGGCAGTTTGTACTTATGTCCCAGTTGGCACCAGTCCTGGCATATCTAAGATGGGGCATTCTAGGAGAGGGCTGATATGGGGGCTCCATGGTGTTCTGGGCCATTGGGGTTCCTAGCATAGCAAGGGCTCTACGTTCTTACTGACTCCTTTATGACTACCACATGACATAGCCTTTGTAGGATGTTCTTCTTGGGCATTGTGTGTTGGACAGGTCCATGTTGTCCACTGATCTCAAAGAAGAGCTTTGTAGGTCTGGATGGGGACATCATGACTCCTTCAAGTAATGCAGACATATTGATCACCAAGTGTGAGGGAAGCCACAGAAGATTTCAGACGCCATCTGGTGTCCCAGTGTGAGATACTTTAAAGTTGGTAAGAATCGAGTTAACCCGTCTCACAGGGCCGAACAGTGCCCTGGCACTTTAAGGCCAGCGGCCGCTATATGTCAAACAATATCATTCCAAAGCTTGGGGTTAGACTTAGAAATGTTCTGATTTTGGGAAGAAAAGCTAATTTTCTCAATAAAATAACATGAACTGGTCTGTACTAGATCACCATGCATTGATAGGGCCACGAGTTTGTCTTTTTAATACTCTGATTGGCCCTTCGCCTTAAGCCCCTCCCATTGTGTCCAACAATTGCCACGCAGACCTGTCTTTCACATAGAGCGAGATAAATCACATCCATGTAATCTTCATGTATGTACATCAGATCTCAGCCGCATTGAAATCCTCGAGCAAGGTGGTCACACTCAGTACAGAAGCCATAGGTATGACTCTTACACAGGTCCAAAAACTGCCTTTATTGTAGCTGGATTAAAATTCCATCATAAATTCCCCCCCCCAAAAAAAATCCAGTTACTATAGCAACCAACAAAATGTTTGCACTGAAAGACCACTATTGTTCACAATAAATGACCCTAAAGTCCACCTTTCACCATGATTACTGTTTATTGGTCCCATCGTCAGCCATGAAACGTCTCTAAAATATCTCTCTATAACACAATCAATGTTTTTTTCCCCCCTACAATTCCCGTCCCGGCGCTCGTTTTTTTTTTGTTTGTTTGTTTTTTTCGATCGAGCTTCTTGCAATCCAATAAACAAACCATTTATTATTATTTTTTTCTCTTCAATAAATAAATTCTCATCACTTAGCTTTTTTTTCCCCTTTTTGTCAAACTAGCCTTTCATTTTAAGTTTCAAACTTTTTATTCTTCACCATCTATTGTCCGAGTTTTTTATTTTATTATTTCGTGAGATTGCTCTCGCCGTCCCTTTGTAAGCGTTATTGTCGAATGCTATATTATATAATATATATACTTATTTTTTTAAGCACTTTATCCCTTCTTGGAAACAAATAAAGACGTGTCAATTTTCTATTCAACCTCTAAAAAGCCGAGCTCTTAATTACCCACATTATCTGTTTGACAAATCATCCCCGACAACCTTTGAAAAGCCTTGGAAATGTAGCGGGTTCTTGTTTTTTTTTTTTTCCCCCGTCGGGACGCGGAGTTCATCAGGAGATTCGATACAAAAGGTTTGCTGTCAGTTTAGTCCTTTAAACGCCAGCCGCGTTAGCTTTAAAGACCATGCGCTTCTGTGATCTCATATTAAAGTCTACAAAGCAGAGGGAAAACACATTTGAAAGCCGGCTTTGATGAAGACGAAGCTACACTAATTGGAAGAACGAGCACAAAAAAACCCCCAAAAAACATAAATTCAACTGAATTTAACAAACAAATAATAAAACATACCCAAACTATTTATTAGTAAATGACGGCTTGATGTGATTTAAGTGTATAGATCAAGGAATGAGCTTTAAAGAGCCTTCAAGCTTGTTGGGACAATCATTTGATGGTCCATGTATGAAAAAGCCTTGGCTAGAAGATAATGTTTTGAGAAAGCATGTAGGTAAGTATGACGGCACCACGCAAGAAATGTCCTAGGCTTATAGTACCTGCTAGCTGTCCAGATTCTGTTTATAACGGTCCAGACACAAAGGCTCATCTCCTAGTGGCTCCTACTTGGTGAACATGGAAAATGCTTTGAATTGAAACAGGTTTTGAGCTTGGGCAATCGCGGCTTTCAGCCACCACCCAGTGGGGTGGGTATTGGATATTGGACGTCGTAACAGAGAATTATGCCTAAACCGCACAGAAAAGAATGGTGCAAAGTATGTAAATTATATTAAGTGTAAGAGGACAAATAGTTGCCCGGCTGGGGGACCCATATGTTACCCAGGTAGTCATCTCTTTCTTCAGCCCCTTGCTTGATATTTACTCACTGGCCACTTTATTCGGTACATCTGTTCTATTGCTTGTTAACACAAATAGCTAACCAGCCAATCACATGGCAGCAACTCAAGTGCATTTAGGGATGTAGACGTTGACCAACTGAAGTTCAAACCGAGCATCAGAACGGGGAGAAAGGGGCTTTCAGTGACTTGGAACGCGGCGTGGTGATCGTTGGTGCCGGGCAGGCTGGTCTGAGTAATTCAGAAACTGCTGATCTGCTGGGATTTTCACCCAAACCATCTCTATGATTTACAGAGAATGGTCCAAAAAAGAGAAAATATCCAGCGAGCGGCAGTTGTGTGACTGAAATGCCTTCTTGATGTCAGAGGTGAGAGGAGAATCGTCAGACTGCTTCGAGATGACAGAAAGGCAACAGTAACTTCAATAACCCCTTGTTACACCCAAGGTACGCAGAATCCCATCTCTGAACGCACAACACGCCGAACCTTGAAGCAGAGGAGCTACAGCAGCAGAAGACCCCACCGGGTGCCGCTCCTGTCAGCTAAGAACAGGAATCTGAGGCTACAATTTGGACAGGCTCACCAAAACTGGACAATGACTGGACAAAGACTGGAAGAACGTTGCCAGGTCTCATGAGTCTCGAATCCAGCTGCGACATTCAGATGGCCGGGCCAGACTTTGGCGTAAACATTTTCTTGGCAAACTTTTGGCCCCTTCGTACCAACTGAGCGACAGCCTGCCTGAGTATTGTAGCTGACCATGTCCATCCCTTTATGGCATCATGGATGTGCAGCCAACAAATCTGCAGCAACTGCGTGATGCCATCAGGTCCATATGGACCAAAATCTCTGAGGAATATTTCCAGCACCTTGTAGAAACTATGCCATGGAGAATGAAGGCAACCCGTTACTAGCAACCAGCAAGGTGTACCTAATGAAGTGGCCAGTGAGTGTATCTGTAAATAAACTTGTAGACTAACAGTTTAATAGGTCACTGCAAAGATTGTATTGTAGTGAGTAATGCCAGATGGTTCTAACAATGGTCCTTATGAGAACCATGACTTGTCAGGAGAAGTAAAGATATTCTGTATATTCACCTGTATTCAAGCAGGGTTTTCAGCTGTGATATAACAGGGAGAATAGCACCCATCGGGATGCTTAGATATCATTAAATCAAAGGGAAAGCATGAAGTTTTTGCCCCATAATATAATGTTTTCAGGCAGCTGCATATCCGCACAATCTACTAGACAAACATCCCGACTCCTTATCAGACTGTCTGACTCTCTGTTTAAGTCTATGGAGGAACGGACTTCATTAGCATCGCCATAAAGCATCAGCTCCGTGTGGTGTTTGAGCCGGGAAAGTCACCCAAAATATCACATGACTGACAGCAACGGCGGCTCCAGGTCTGCAGATAAAGGGAGGTTAATGGGGCAAAATGAGATAAAAGCAGGTTTTTGTCACCAACCAACATTACTGTATACAGCGCTGGGGCTTATTACCGTATACAGTGACGGAGGGGGGGTAAATCACCATAGTCAGCTCTGGGGGGTTATTACTATATGCAGCACTGGGGGGTTATGCTCAAGGAGAAAACTATTTTTCTCTCTTTAAGGATCTCATTAATGACTTATTCTCCAGATCATTCACTTTGATTAATCAATAAAATGTAATCTCAGAATCACATAGCGAGACGCGAGTGGTTTTTTTGGTTTTTTTTCTATGTCTTATGCGATTTCAAGGTGCCGGTCCCCGGTGCCGTTACGTTACACGGGCGCAGGATATTAATCCGATATGAAAGAAATAAAACTCTCTTCCCATAAATAAAGCCAATAACTCCGGGGGTTTGAAAGATGATTGAATTCGTCACACGGCTCCAGCCAGAGGTCATTTGTGAAACAGATTTCCCGGCGTCGGATGCAGAGGCAGCAGAATCTCCACCTCGCTTTCCGGCGTCACGCGTTCTCAGTCGATGCCGGGACTTTAGGGAAATTACATGGAGCGCTTATCATTTCTTCAGCCAAATCGCGACTCGAAATGCAATTTTTATCTTTGCGATTTCAATAAAAGCAAATTGTCCGACTTGCGCTCTTGAGTCCCAGAATCACATCGACGCAAAAACCATTATTTATTTATGAAATAAAGAAGCCAACGTTTCCACCCAAACAGGTCTTCGTCAGGGCCAATGCAAAAGCTACGCACGCCTGACGAAGACCTGTTTAGGTGGAAACGTTGGCTTATTAAATAATAAATAAATAATTGTTTTTGGTCAAATTTGTTCAAATTATTATTTTTTTTAAATTGCTTTTTTTTTTGCAGCTCAGTCCCCTTGGTTACGTACCCCAACCCCCGAATTAATACTTTTTTTGGGCATGTGCACGTTTTTAATATTTTCCAACACAAAATATCCAAATTTCTGCATTAATATCCATATTTCAAGCTGATCTGAATAATTTATATTTATCCGCTGTTTGGCTAAAATTAGACACAGCTATAATTTTACATCATTCTACCTTCTAGCTTAGAAAACTTTTTATTTCATTATTTTACCGTGGTTAAAAACAAAAAAAACTATATTATTGCGAAATATTATTTTAAAAATTAGGTCAATAAAATACATTTTTTTTTTTTTTTTACATTTTATTAGTAAATACGCCAGCAGGAATAAGGGGTAAACTTATGATATAAACATAAAATAAATGAACAAAAAAATATATGTAGGTACACAAATTACTTTTTTTTTTTTGGCCAGGATGAGGCAGAGAGAGACAAAAAAAAAAAGGATATATAAAGAGTTTCCCGCAAACTAAAATTTCCAGATTTATATAATTTCCACATTTTCCACTACTGAATCTCATAAAATCACAAAAAAAAGTTCCAGTTCAGCTTTTTTAACAAGTCCTTTTTTTTCCGTACATTAAAGCTAGAAATTAATAGATATTTTTACAGTAAAAAAAAAAAAAAATGCCAGTGCCGTTGGGTAGTGTAAGAGTTCACGGAACTCGCTTCAAGGTCACGGTATCTGCATAATTTATTTTATAATTTAATATATATTCATGCGGTGTTGCCAGGAGGTGATCGTCACAGTACAAGAACACTTATTAAATACTTGTTATTTGACGCCGTTACTGTTAGCGGAGGAAGTCGCGGGAGATCAGCGACCTTGGAGGACTAAACCCAGATCAGAGGAATGTTTTTTGGGGGTATTTACATAAGTGGGAACAATGTGTCATCCGATTATGAGATTGACAGAGTGAAGCCGATCAACAAATATACATCCTGATAGCGAAAATAGAGCTTTACCGAGATAATTATATGGGACACCATGACCTATTTACAGCTGTTTATATAGAAGAAGAAGAATAATGGGTTTTATTTTCACCGTTTTTAGTTTATAAAGCCGTTCCCTGCTGTTTCTATACACATTATCGGGGGTTTTAGGGCTGTGGAACCCTGCGATACCCTCATACCCAGCAAACATTCTGACCTCCTAGAAAAGAGGGGCATCAGGGAGGAAAGAGAGACATAGAGGAGGAAAGAGGGACATCAGGGGAGGAAAGTGGAGCATGCGGGAAGGAAAGAGGGGAATTAAGGGATTTGGGGCCAAAGAGGGACTGGCTAAAGTAAACAGGGACATTTAGAAAGGATCAGAAAAGTCATAAACCCATTATAGGGGCTTTTAGGGCGGTAGAACCCTGCGATACCCTCATACCCAGCAAACATTCTGACCTCCTAGAAAAGAGGGGCAATGAGGAGGAAAGAGGGACATAGAGGAGGAAAGAGGGGCATCAGGGGAGGAAAGAGGGACATAGAGGAGGAAACAGGGGCATCAGGGGAGGAAAGAGGCAAGGCTTTGGTGGCCACTTCACCTCCACGTTAATAACATGGAAATTTCAGATCTTCTAGTACTATGGAGAAAATGCGGAGATGACGTCTTTGGTTCAAATTGATGCTTTTCATTGGTCTGTGTGAAAACTACATATCACACAGACATTCAAGACCTCAGACGTCTCTTCTACAAGACGGAAGCGCGGAATCTAGCACATGACCAACTTGGTAGATCCAGCCTCGTGCAATTAAATAGATATTTGGACCTGGGTCACCCCATCGGTGCTCGGACAGGTGAGTAAGACCTGCGCCAGGAGTCCTTTGTTGGAGATCAGGGCTCCAGAAGCAGCCAGGAGGGTTCCATTATGCGCCCTTTTCGCTGTTTATCCGGAAATGTGCAATCAGGAGAAAGGACAGATTCATTCGCTGTTGACTATAATTAAGGCTAATTGCGAAGTTAATTGTTTAGGAGGATGAATTAAAAAAAAAACAACAAACAGCTGGGGTTGGAATGGGCGCCGCGCATGAGAACAGAATGTGAGATTAAAGCCTCGTAAGAGACAATAAAGGCTTGTGTGCCAGGGCAAAGGAACCAGCCCCGGGAGGTAGAATAATGCCCCGTCCTGGGCAAGAGGCAATTACATAAAAAGGGGGGCAATTCTGCACCATCCACGATGTTCCTTGTACAACTGTAGGAGCGTCATTCTCTTGGATTCCATAGCAACTGCTCCATATTTAGAACTTAGCTCCAGATCAGTAAATAATTAGGTGGAGGACACAGAGTTCGCACATTTTTAAGACGGTGTTTTATCATTTTCCCCTTATCTGGTCAATAGCAGATATTAAGATGTAAAAAAGATGTAAAAAAAGGAAACATTTTGTTACCGAGAGGGTGGTAGATAAGTGGAACCGCCTCCCGGCAGAAGTGGTAGAGGGTATTAAACATGCATGGGATAGACATACGGCTCCTGAATCTAAGACGAGACCAACGACGATGATTAAGGTTCGAGTCTTTAGAATCAATATTTATGAAGCACACAAAAGTCACAGCTCCACCCTAACCCCGCCTCTAACCACACCCACAAAAGAAAAAATTCTCTTTGGCCATTTAAAATGTTGGGAGGTGTGTCTCGTATGCAGTGTTATTGTATAATAAATAATCCCGCAAAAAAAAAAAGCCATTTATTGCCAAAAAAAATCTCTATTTTTTATCGGTGCATTTAATTACAGGTTTGGAGATATTTTAAAGCGGTTTTTTTTTTCTATTAAAAAAAAAAGTACCATATTTCCTCGCAGTACTCCGAATGGCTCTGTTAGACCACTGGGTTAATTATAGGCACCAAAGCTTAAACAAATATATGAACGTGAACTGATTTATTAATATCTATTAAATTCAGGTTGATTTGGGAATATTGTCTGTTGTAAGGATTTTATGGTGGAACCGGCTCCCCTCTCATTAACATCTCATTACTGAACTTTAATCTCACTAATTTCTGGCTGTGTAATAAAGTTTTGTGTTTAGAAAGGTCACGGGAAGACGACTAAATGTGAGCTGAATTAGCTGCAGAAAATTGCTGATATTTTACTATTTTGTATTTAATAGGTTTTTGCCCAAAACTGCACAATTCACATTTTAAAACTTGTATTTGCCTCTTATTAGGTTTTGCCACAAAGAGCTTTATAGCTCCCTCTAGAGGCCGTGCACAGAAATCACATACACCCCCTCCCCCGGTCCCTTTAAATAACAACCTCCACTATTTTTTTTTTATTCCTAGTATCAGATTAAAAATATATTTAAACAATATAAAAACTATTGTTTTATTTTTTGCCCCAGTTGTAGTTTTTGCCCCGTAATATGATTTATACGTTTGGGTCAATGTTGTTAGAACGGAAGCTATTCTACTGTCTGGGTTGTAGTGTATCCTGAAGGGCTGCTCGAACCCAAGGGCTCAACCTGATGGGGAACAGGTTGGAGGGTAACAACTCCATTTTGGTCTTGATGGGTCCATTCCGTTGCCCAACAGTCTAGCCATCTCGCACCAAGAGGTCTGTGTCCTTGGCCTGTGGAAGACAAAAGTTCTTCAAGACTCCTCTCAGGAATAGTGTTTTCTGGACTAGGCCGCCCAGGCCTAGAGTAAAAGGTTGAGGGGAGAGGCAGCCACATAATAAGGAGCCATTTTTCCCAGTGGGTAAATTGATTCCCTTGTAGCGCCCCTGCTCATGGAGCAAGTTACAAAGGAGATCACTGATCTCCTCAACCAGCCACTTTACAATATGGCGGACCGTGGCAAGTTGGAACAACCACCATGCTTCTTCCCGGCAGAGATAAAATGTATAATCTCGCATTTCCAGTCTCTTACTCCAAGACGCTCGTCTATATCCGCAGGTCTTTGTGTAACGAGCGCTGTGCTTTCATATTTGTTTATTTTTGGCCCGCTGGGAGCAAAAGCATGCAAAAACGCGAGTCCCAAGTGGGTGTTTTTCAACTTAAATCTGATCTTCCAGCTATGAGCGTCTCCGAATAAAAAAAAATCCCCTATTTTCTACCACTTTGCGATTCTAAGCCATCGAAACCAATTATTTTTCTATAAAACAAGCGAAATCCTTCACAGGGTATTAAAGGCTCCAGTTTGCATTCTGATTTCTGATATTTCTCTTTGGCTCGCCGACCGAGGACCCCCAGCTGGATCTGTGAGTTCGTAGAGAAGCTTTAGTCATCTGAGCGCCCGTCACAAACGAATAGGTTATTCGGGGGAGATATTTATCTCTTTTCTTATTTAAAGTAGATTGCCGTGACACCACGGGCCGGTTCTTTGAGTGTTTCTCTGGTGTACGGTGAGGTCCCTGCTGAGACCACCACGAGCCGATAAGCCTATCGTGGACTTGGTGCTCAGAACATTGGAATTTAAGAAGTCTGATATTAAAGAATTCGGAATTGTGTAATCCTTCTCTGGGGTCACCTCGCTCAGGTATTGTCTCAAAGTCTTGTCTTGGCGCATCTGATATGCTGCCCGAGCAAGAGGGGTCAATAAGAAGCCCCCTGTCCCAACCCAAAGACATGCTTCTGTGACTATGTCCCCCTCTCTTCAGACCTCTGCTTGGAAGAGCGCTAAAGATCAAAAAGCAATCCATCACATCACACTGGTATTTATCCGCTTGTGTGACCCCAAAACAAAGAATTCAATAAGAGCCCTTCAGCCCCGTCTAGTCTGCCCGTCCTTCCTCAAACCTTAATCACTGGTGGGTCTCATCGTAGATTCAGAAGCCATATGCCTATCCCATGCATGTTTAAATCACTGTATTACCCTCTACCACTTCTGCCTGGAGGTTGCTCCACTAATCTACCACCCTTAGTACAATAAAACTTCCTTCCATTCCATCTAAGCCTCTGACCCTCTCGTTTTAGATTACAGCCTCTTGTTCTAACTTTTCTCCTCCCTCCCGTACTGTGTTGGATTGATTATGTATTTAAATGTACTCTAGGTGTGACATTAATCAATATTGTTAAAGAAACAGTCCAGTCCTCAAAATTGGATTGTTAGTTTTATTAATGTATATGAGAGTCCACGTTGCACAGATTCCAACGCATTTTACTGCGTGCACATTGGAGACTGCATTGTTTAGGTATTGGAGTCTTGTGTTTCATTTAGCCCCTCCCCCCGGCTGCCTCTACTGAAACCAGGAAGTGTACGTATGTACACTTCCTGCACATGCTCAGCAGCACTCTGAGGCAACAGCCAATAACATGCATGCTAGCAAAACATCAGTGTTCACATAGAATACACCGGCTGCTCCTAGTCCCATTCACTTCAACATTCTGTGACTAGAATATAAGTTCTACTGAGCATGTGCAATAAGCATACTGAAGTATGCTCCCTGCTTTGCATAGAGGCAGCTGGGGGAGGGGTTACACGAGACAGAGGAACTCCAATAACTAAAGAATGCCTGCACCAGATTGCATGCAGTAATTGGAGTCCATTCACCCAAAATAGGGTAGATTGAGCATAGGATGGGGGGGGGGGGTTGGGCAGAATAACGACCTCATGTATCGTTTACTATTTGCGTGAGTGATCGATCGGAACTTCCTCCGTGATCTGAATTCCGAGTGCATTCATTTTACATTCCGACCTTTGCGTCGCGTTACCTAAGGAAACTCCGGAACGCTCACGCCACGATTTGCCTGTAAATTCATTCCATTGATTCCAGGCGTCTGTCAAGATACATTTTGTTTTTTAACCTTTTACATTTAAAAGTGCGGATCTGGGCTGCACCCAAAACGAAAAGCCCCGGGGGGGGGGTAATACAAACTTTCTTGTTCAACACAATTCCTAATTTAAATGCTAATGTAAAATACTCTGTAAAAGACTTATCTTCTGGGCAAACTTTACCCGACGCGGCGAGAGGATTGTTTATTATTATTATTATTATTATTCTTGTATTGAAGTTTAACCCTTTGAGTTAATGAATCAATAACCTTGAAACAAAGGGAAAAGGGCACCCCATATATATATATATATATATATATATATATATATATATATATATATATATGATGTAGCAAATTTACCCAAAAAATGAAGATTTGGTTAAAAAAAAAATCACTAAATATTTTTTTTTAACACCTTTTGAGTTTCTTGGAAGATATTTGCCCCAGAACTCCATATAAGCAAACTTTTGTTACTTATATTAATCTTCTTCAGGCCCGGACAGGCCATCTCACTCATTTGGCAAATGCCCAGTGGGTCACTCTACTCACCCGGGCTGCCGCTCGGCAGACTGAGTGTGTCATAACATTCGGCCGCACATATTCATTCATCGGCCTCACATATTCATTCATCAGCTGCACATATTCATTCATCAACCGCACTTATGTCATCAGGAGGCCTCCGGCCTTAAAGCGATGACGTCATCTCCTGTCCGGCCCTGATCTCCTTTAACATTACATGAAAGGATAGTTCCAGGATACCTGGAAAAGACTTCCAGCGGAAGTAATGAGAGTAAATGAAGTGAAAGTAAAGCCGCTGTTCCATTTACCCTGCTGATTTACTTATTCCACTTACAGCACTAGGGCCATCTTTCCTAGTAATGATGAATGACTAATCCCTTCCTAGAAATAGTTGCTAAGCATGTAATATTTAGCCGCTACCGTATTTTTTTGTTCCGGGAATGCTTAATTGTCATATGACATCAAAACAAATACTGATATGTTGTTGCCATAGAAACTGGAATTTCTTCTAAAAAATGTCTATGTATTCAAATAAAGAAGAGAATGACAGATCTGTTAAGGTTTATTCGCTTATCATTCCAGAGAACTCAGTGAATGTTTTTTTCCCACAGGGTTAGCAGCTTTAACATAAATTATGATGATGTTTAAATTAATTTAATCAACTCAAACAATACAAATGAAAAAGAGGAATTCTTATTTTATTCTACTAACCCCCCGACTCCTTATCATACTGCCTGTGGGAAACAATTGAATGACTCAGTCTTAATCACCCAATTGGACACCCTGAATGATGAAAGTCTATGGAGGAACGGACTTCATTAGCATTTCCATAAAGCATCAGCTCAGTGTGGTGTTTGAGCCGGGAAATTCATCCAGCAACGGCGGCTCCAGGTCTGCAGATAAAGGGATATTATTGGAACAAAATGAGATAAAACCAGGTTTTTTGGGGGTTATATTACTGTATACAGCGCTGGGGGGTTATATTACTGTATACAGCGCTGGGGGGGTTATATTACTGTATACAGTGCTGGGGGATTATATTACTGTATACAGTGCTGGGGGGTTATATTACTGTATACAGTGCTGGGGGATTATATTACTGTATACAGTGCTGGGGGGTTATATTACTGTATACAGCGCTGGGGGGTTATATTACTGTATACAGCGCTGGGGAGTTATATTACTGTATACAGCACTGGGGGTTATATTACTGTATACAGCGCTGGGGGGTTATATTACTGTATACAGCGCTGGGGGGTTATATTACTGTATACAGTGCTGGGGGGTTATATTACTGTATACAGCGCTGGGGGGTTATATTACTGTATACAGCGCTGGGGGTTATATTACTGTATACAGCACTGGGGGTTATATTACTGTATACAGCGCTGGGGGTTATATTACTGTATACAGTGCTGGGGGGTTATATTACTGTATACAGCGCTGGGGGGTTATATTACTGTATACAGCTCTGGGGGTTATATTACTGTATACAGCGCTGGGGGTTATATTACTGTATACAGCGCTGGGGGTTATATTACTGTATACAGCGCTGGGGGGTTATATTACTGTATACAGCGCTGGGGGGTTATATTACTGTATACAGCGCTGGGGGGTTATATTACTTTATACAGCGCTGGGGGGTTATATTACTGTATATTATGGGGCTTGTCCTTTAAGTTGCTCTGTATAGGTTTAAATCAATCACAAAGAAATAAATAATTGTTAAAATTCCAGGCAAAGATGCCAACAACAATTTTTTAAATGCGTCTTAAATGATTCACTTTTATTTTTAGGTTAAAATCGCATCCAACTGTTTCCTGGGATTCCCTGTAATTCCTCCCCTGACCCGCTGCTCATTAATAAATCCTGAGGAGCATACCGTCAGCTTGATTTGTCAGTATTTGTTGGATATTTTAAAAGCCTGACCCCCTCTTACTCCGGTGCACTCATTTACTTTGATATTTTAAAACCTCCTTTCACCGCCGGTGAATATAAACTCTTAAAAAAGGACACAAAAGGCCCCGCGAGTCGGCGTCTAAAAAGATTTCTCGCCGTTGACGGAATCAGACGGTTCTCACGCAGAGTTATTTACACTTTGATGATCAGCAACAAAATGAAAAGAATATTCAGCTTTAGACAGAAATACGGAAAAATCGGTCAATTAAAATATCTGGAATTTTTGTTTAGAATTGTAATGTTAATTTGTCTATACGGGGGGAGCAAAGAATGATGAATCTACACCTGGTAATGAGGAATAAAAATAATAATTAAATAATTAAATATGATATATAATTATACATAATTATATATATATAGCATAAAAATCTTGACTTTATATATTCCATAAAGCCCATATTACTGGATAAATATAAATATGTATTAATGGATATATATATATATATATCAAAAATGTAATTAAGAAATTATAATTATAATTAAAATATTTGACCCACCATAGTTTACGATTCTTTATGTTGATTTTAAAAACTTTAAGAAACAATCAAAAAAAGACACTAAAAACATTTAACATTTTATTAATTTACAATTTAAAAAAATTATATTTAAAAGCAATTTAAGTGAAGGGAAACTGTATGCCCCTTAATATTTCAGGTTCCTAACCTGGAAAATCTTTTATGGGGGGTTTGGCTGGGGGCTGGGAGGGCACTGGAAGATAAGGGGCAGGAGCACTGGGCAGGGGCCCCCACCTTTCCGGTGGTGCTCACTGCTCAGCATCGGAGAATCGAGAATTAGCCACGTGGGGAGCAGTTGTCGAGGTTTTTGCTGCTCTGACGATTTTACAGCCCCCCCCCGAAGATCACAATATCTTCACCAAGCGCCCCGATGAACCCCACTGCCCGCAAAAGCTGAAGACATGTTGCACAGTGTATGAAAATCAGGACTGTCCTACAGAAATGGGACACTTGGGAGCTATGGAACTCGAAACATACAGTAATATACCCAGAGTGACCGAATCATTATGATAAGCCACGATTATCACCATAAATATTATGCAACTGTGATAATAAAAAATATGTTAACCAGGCTTTATTGCTATACAGGGGTTGTATTCAACTTCCAAAGCGATTGGGTAGAATTCAAGGGAAAGAAGATATTCATTCGTTTCCATTTTTCCCCCCCGCCATTCAACGGTGTGATTTTGGTGGAAAATCTAAAAAAGATCCAAGTGAAAATATGAGTGTTCGGATATAACAAAAGTTAACAAAATGTAAACAAAATCCGTTAAATTTCACTTTTTTTTTGTCTTAGCTCAATCGTTGATCTGATCAGAGGTCTATTATAAAGTCACGGAATATGAAAGTTATTCTTATAATAAAAAATTAGTTTTTAGAAAAAAAAAAAAAAATTAACAAAAACATTAAAACCGGTTGGATTAAGACCCGTTAAGGCGAGAAGAGGATTTTACAATGATTTATTATCATTAATTATTATTATTAATTATATTATTAATTGTAAAGCACATGGATTAGCAGGCAAATAATCACATTTTTCATCTATGAAAATTTAGTTTTTTTAGTTCACCAAATATACATTTTAAGTCTTTTTTTTATACTGGGAAAAGAGTCTCCTCTGAGCTCTTGCGTAAGATTTGGGGCATCGTATCGTCCTTCTCAGAATTCTCACGCTCGATTAAGATGCGGGAAAGTAAAAGACTTGCATATGGACAGCACTTGTAGGTAAAAAAAAAAAAAAAAGCTGTCCGTTTTGTAAAACTTGCCGGCAGAAGATGTGAACGGATTTCAATTTGACAGCCGCCACTTTTGGAAAAAGGCTTTCCCCGTCCATCATGTGCCAATCAGGGACATCATACCGACAGCTTTCTGCCATCAGTGAAGCTCACGGAGCCCGAACGTGATTGACGGCTGGCGAGGTTACTCGTTAGTGCTTGTCGGTGGCACCCTTAGGGAAGATGACTCCATCTCCAGTTAAACTCTTTAAATAAACCGGGGCTGCCACTCCGCCGGATGGCCAAGGAAGCTCAAGAGCCATTGTCTAATGTCATGTAGGAGAGTTTTTGGAAGGCTGAGTATCCTGAGAATTCTGGTATCATGATAAAAGGCAAGCACTATATAGGAATTGGAGAAAGTTTGGGACGTGGATAAAGCTATCCTGAAGAATTCCAAAAGGACAGACTCATTGTTCCCCATTTTATCCAACTATGTGCTCTTGGTGGAAAATCTAAAAAAGTGTTCAGACTCTCCATGACCAACAAATTCAATTCTAGAAGCTAATAGCAACCTACAAGCTTCTAGATATTACCGTATCTGTATCTGTAAGCCGACGTTTCGGAAATTCCAGCACTGTTTCGACCAATCAAAAAGCACAGTAGTTACTACATCCTCCCCAACTTCCTGTTCTGGTCTTTCAGACCCCCATCTGTAAAAACGAGCCTCGTTTGATGTCTCCGTTTATTAAATTAGTGATGAAATAGAACATTCTGAGTGACGCTTCACCACGTGGTTTATGGTTTTACCTGTCAGAGTAACCACCGGGGAAAAGCCGACATCCAATTCTCCTTCATTACAGACGCTTCGTTACATAACGCTACGGAGAGCCCCTCATTTAGACAGGAGCCTCGCGAGCTGCGTATGAGACATTCTACCCTGTCAGGTTACTGAAAGAGCTCTTACTTGAAATATCCAGATTTTTGTTGGCTGTTCCAGGAAAAAACGCGGATTATTCGTAGAAAGGAATGAACGCTAATGAGGGCGGTAAAGCTTCAGTGCCATTTTAAGGCGTTCTAAGTGTCAGCTTCTGCTCTCAAAACACCCAAGGGGATTCACCTACACTGGATTTAGAATATTCTAGAGTGTTCGTCAATTTGGAACAAAAAAAAGCCACTTCCAACTTTAGCCCAAACT
The DNA here is from genome assembly GCF_027358695.1 of Spea bombifrons. Taxonomy (NCBI): domain Eukaryota; kingdom Metazoa; phylum Chordata; class Amphibia; order Anura; family Pelobatidae; genus Spea; species Spea bombifrons. The sequence goes on along the minus strand of NC_071091.1, from coordinate 107,105,895 downwards.
TTGACTACAACAAAAATATGACATATATATATCTTTATATAAATTATATTTTTGGGTGTATTTAATTGGCTTTAAGGCTTCTGTATTGAATAATATAATAATAGAAGATTTATTTAAGGAGAACATTTTATCTGAATTTAAAAGCCATGTGGAGCCATATGCTTATCCCATGCATGTTTAAATTCCCTCACTGTATTAGCCTCTACCACTTCTGCCGGGAGGCTGTTCCACTCATCTACCCCCTCTCAGTAAAGTAAAACTTCCTTACATTCCATCTAAACATCCAATCCTCTAGATTTAGATTACGGCCTATTAAAATTAAATCTTCCCTCCTTTAGATGTTTCTCTCTCTTCTCGACCCCCCCCATGCCGGACATATTGAGATCCCTTTCGCCTTTCGTGTTAATTTTAACCTTAAAACCATTCCCAATTTTAGTTATTAATCCTGCAGTAATAATTTATCGGACGCCTTCGCTCCCGGTAGCTGTTTCATATTCCGTTCCTACATCTGCCTCGTCGTGTCCTCCCCATCATGCCGATACAGTTATGCTCGAGATTAATTACAGCCCGAGTCCTGCGCTCATTAAAGCGCTAACACCGGACAGACTCATCCGTGTCTCTGGTGAGATGGTGGCATCGTGCCCGGGATTCTGGCAAACGCTGGCACCCGCGTGACACGATGCTGAACTGGGCCAAGCGACAGCGCTGAGGCTTCTATACCGGTCACTGTCATACTATCTTCACTATCGTTCCACCGAGAGAGCACAAAAATGATTAATAAAGTACAACTTACAAAAAATTTACATAACCGGGAACATCGGGAGAACTTGGTTTTAATAACCCGTCAAAGTAACCAACCCAAAAATTCAATATGTCTTCATAGCTAATCCCTAATTTTTTGTTACTGAGAGGGTGGTAGATAAGTGGAACAGCCTCCCAGCAGAAGTGGTAGAGGGTAATACAGTGAGGGGATATAAACATGCATGGGATAGACATACGGCTCCTGAATCTAAGACGAGACCAACGACTGATTAAGGTTCGAGTCTTTACAGCAGGAGAAGCGGGCTGACTAGACGGGGGCCGGATGGGGCCGATCTGCTGGCAGACTCTATGTTAAGTGAATACATTTCCAACCTAATTTCTCTAGGGCCACGAACTCACATGTTAAGAGGTTTAGTAAATGTCATATTGCTGACTGGACAGAAATTAAAATGGAAAAAAAACCCAAAGTGAGGTCGTTCCGGAGTTTAACCCCGAACATGTTTTTCTTTTTTTCCCGTCCTATTAGTCATTATCCACGCGGATGACATTTCGGCGACGTAACGCCGGATTCCCGTCCGTTCTGCTGAATGGTCAAAACCACAAATGGAAAAGACGGCAACATCAGATAAGCGTTCGGCTCTAATATAATATTTCTTTCACCTTTAACGACCGAGCGGCTCGGCAAATGCTCCGCTCAGAAACCTTTATTTCCCAGGATATCGGTAAAAAAAATATGTCAGGACACATATAGTTCACACTTATAGAGAAAATAATTGCTTCAACTTGGAATATATATATATGATGTGTTTATTTCAGAGGGCCACAGGAATGTTTTTTTTTTTTAATGCAGATGCATAACTACTAAGTGTCCCGAATTTTAAGAGACAGTCCTAATTTTTGGCCACTGATTCTGGTGACTGCCTCAGCGTTGCTTTTTTTGTGAGGAGAGGTTATAATGGACCGTTTAGGGGGGGTACCCACAGCACAGAGCTCCATTGGCTCTTCGGGGGTGAGGCCACATCTGTAGCCCTGCCCACTTTCACTCACTCCAATAGAGATGTGCCTGTTTAGATCAGCATAATTCATCCAATTTAACCCTCTCCTGTGCAAAAAACTACAAATATGACAAACAAGACACAGGCAGATTTACTGGTGTTGCAAAAAACATGTAATAAAAATAGTTCAAATTATATATTTATATATATATATTTGTCCTTTTTCCTCTCCTCCCCCATTGTACGTATAAAAAATGTATTCCCACCAAATCATTCTGCTGATTAAAATAAGCAGCGCACATGTATCTAAAGCAGCCCTATTTATATACCAAGCGAGCAGCCATCTTAACTTCTGCGGGATTATTCCACCCCGGTTAACGCTGGTTCTAACACAGGCTGCCACAAAGCTCGTGGTCCTTTACTGTTAAAATAAATATCTCCTGATGCCCACATGGGGCCAGAATGGGCCAGAGTGGACTTTGACTGGGATGGCGAGTAGGGCTAGGCCCGAGGGCATGTTTTGAGTTTTGGGGGTGGTGCCGAGGGGGGGATATTTAAGGACGGGTCTCACTAGGTTAGGGGTCATTTTGTGTGTCACTTTCCCTCCCTATTGTTTGTGGTGTTGGTCAGGCAGTTCATTTTGTCACAGTCGGGGCAGAAGCTTACCAGGCATCTAGGGGGTGAATGCTCTGGGGAGGGCATTTGGTGGTATTTCCATGGGAGGTTCCTGGCTGGTGGTCTCGGGTCTGGGGTTGGCATCCGGGTTTGTCATCCCCTGCGCTGGCGGTTCCTGGATAGCCTGGTAAATTTAGGCGAGTTCTTCGTTTTGTTATTTATTCGTGTTAATTATTTTTGTTATTTATGTTATTTACCGGTGTTCGGTTTGGTCGTCGTTGCCCTGGTAACGCACCTAGTTTTGGTTTAGGTTGCGTGGCAACTCCTCGGCTAAATAAATAAATCGGCTGCGGCCTTTTCAACCTTTTAGTCGTGTCAACTATCGTGTATTTAAATTGGTTGGGTCGGAGGGTACATCAGCCACGAAAAAAAATCCACTAAGTAAAAATCCCAAAAATAAATAAAAATAAGGGAATGGTAATTTTTCTAAGTGAATTAACTTATGGAAAAAAGACTATGGCGGCGACAGTTGCCCTTTGAACGACTTCATCTTGCGATCGTGCGAAGCGGAATGTCCTTATGGGAATCCGCGTCTGGCCACAGATGCATCTTCCTGAAAGTGATTGCCATACGAGCGGTTCAGGCCATGTCCGCGGCACACGCTAACAAAAGACACGGCCCCCGTTCCTACATCTTTTTGCATAAAATGTTTTTTTTTGTAAACATGCCACCGCATCAGCATCAGACGGCTAATGGAAACGACAACGTCGTGGGCCGCGCGTCCTCGTTCCATTTGTTACCCTTCCTTTGTGTAATTGGAGTGACACGGCAATTGTATAAGAGGACGGAACGCAGGGGACCGGGGGTTTATCGTGAAAGGAAAAGTGAGCAAAAACAAAAAAAATAAAAAAATAAAAAAAAATAAAACGACGTACAGAATAGGTCTGGTCTTTCTGGCCGGCCGGCCGGGGCAATCATAAGCTCCATCAGAGACGCGTCAGGGAGACTTACTGTGAATGCCAAACACAACTCGTTCGCGGAACAAAACAAAAATTCTTCATTGAAAATCTGGGTTCCGTCCAACGTCGATTCTTTTTTGGCCGCTAATCAACAAAAAAAAAAACACAGAACAAGCGCAGGTCCTCGCCATTCTAAAAACGACGGGACAAATGCTAATCGTTACGCTTCATGAATAATATATCGAAGAACAATAATGTATTATTAAAATCTATACGTTACACGTCGCCGCCGTGTATCCGGGAGAACATACATTAGTAATGGGCTACAGCGGCCATAATGAAAAGGTGGGTGGTCGTCGCGGCGACGGGAACCCTTCCAGAGTTGCAAAGAAAAAGGCCTAGAACTGGGAATGTTCTCCATTTCGCTTTTATTTCTTTTGCTAATTTTTTTGGCCTTCGGATTTCTTCTTAATTTGCATTATGAATAATTAATTCATTTTATTAATTAAAGCACTAATGTATTTTGCCGGCTCCGCCGGCCGGGTGGCTTTGACATTTGTTGCCTCACACGTTGTGCGAGTAAAAAAAAAAGAATGAGCTAAGCTGACGGTTTTTTGGTCCTTAAAGGGGCAGTTATGTCCATTTTTTCTAAAGTAAAAAAAGGGGATTTACTTTGTCTGGTTGGTTTTACAAAAAGAGTAAACGCAGCAGAGTAGGTGGAACAGCAGCTTTAAAGTATATTAAAAAAAATATGGACTGGAATGCGAACAACAATAATCTTTTTTACCAAATACTATAAACCACCTTCTTTTGGCTCCAGAGAAAAATATGACCCTGTAGAAACAAAATAAAAGGACTTTTGCCCGGCTCACAAGCTCCATTCCAGTTCATCCCAAAGGTGTTCGGTGGGGTTGAGGTCAGGGCTCTGTGCTGCCGGCCAAGTTCTTCCACCCCAAACTCATCCAGCCATGTCTTTATGGAGCTCGCTTTGTGCGCTGGGGCCACAGTCATGCTGGAATGGAGAAGGGTCTTCCCCAAACTGTTCCCACCAAGCTGGAAGCTCAGCATTGTCCAAAATGTCTTGGTATCCTGTTAGTTTAATGGCCAGGTGTCCCAATACTTTTGTCCATATAGTGTACAGTATATAAGACACATATATTATAATAAATCCAGTAGTGACAGACATGATAAAGTCATAGTAACATAGTAACATAGTTCATAAGGTTGAAAAAAGACCAAAGTCCATCAAGTTCAACCTATATACATATTGTGTCCCTACTGTGTTGATCCAGAGGAAGGCAAAAGACCCTTATGAAGCAGATGCCAATTGCCCCATACCAGGGGGAAAATTCCTTCCCGACTCCAAATATGGCAATCAGAATAAATCCCTGGATCAACGTTCTGTCCCTATTAATCTACTATCCATAACTTGTAATATTATTGCTTTCAAGAAACACGTCCAGGCTCCTTTTAAACTCTTTTATTGAGTTTACCATTACCACCTCCTCTGGCAGAGAGTTCCATAGTCTCACCGCTCTTACTGTAAAGAACCCCCGTCTGTGCCGGTGTAGAAACCTTCTTTCCTCCAGCCGTAGAGGATGTCCCCTTGTTATAGATACAGTCCTGGGTATAAATAGGTCCTGGGAGTGATCTCTGTACAGCCCCCTTATATATTTATACATAGTTATTAAGCCCCCCTAAGCCGTCTTTTTTCTAAACTAAATAACCCTAATTCTGATAATAAAATATAATTATTGTTATAAAATAATACTAAAAGTCAGTCACAAGAGTTCGAGCCTGGGGTCCCATCCATCAAAGTTCTGCCCATTGGCGATCCAGCCTTCGTCAACACGTTAATCTTTGCGTTAATTCTGCCGGGATCGGGTACTCGGGGATAAAACTGCCACTTTGTATCAATCCGAAGTAAACGCAGGATAAATCTTCATTTAGCACCTTCGCCCCGAGCCGCATCCTGCCGGCGCTGGGATTCCAAACCCGCGTCAATCTAAGCTCTACGTCCCAATATTTTCCCATTCTGTGACCCGAAGGAAAAGTGACAGTACAGATGTTGTTTGCGTGGATTCTTTTTTTTTTATGATTTCAGATGAGACTAAATTCTCTCAGATTGCTTCGTACGCCACTTCATCAAAATAGATTAACAAAAAGGGTTTGTCAAATTGATTTGCAAAACGCACATAAGCGGTAGTTATTTTGGCATAACAAAATTATGGAAAATGTCAAACGGGAACCGTCTCCATCACAGCGTTTTAATGCAACTCGTTTATAAAGACTATCAAAATCTTGTGCTTTTTTATTTTTTATTTTTACATTTTTTAAATATTTGGTAAGGGACCGTTTCGCCTCCTGGAAGCTGAGATCAGCGGCAGCCTGTGGCAGATCCTGCATTATCTGATCAACTTCCTGTCCTGGAGTTCTCTCCCTTCTCCTCCCTCCCCCTCCCCTTACAAAGGCTGCCTGAACCAATCAGAAGCAATCAGCGACTGCAGTCCCACTGATTCAGCTCCTTGGTAAGCAATATAGCCGTGAAAAATTAGTACTTTGACGTAGTGGTGGGCAAAGCGATATATGGGCGTATAGTGTGATGGAACCCCCAATATTTTCTGCCATAGATGGGGGCTTTTAAATTGTATTTGCTGGGCGTGCGCCAATCTTTTGCTTTGTTGTGTGTAGATGTTGGGCAGATGTTGTGTCCTTCTTGGTGACCCCTTACTTTGAAAACCAGAGCAGCTACCCCCTTGTCTTTCGCTAAAAAGGAATCCGGCAACACCAGCCGATGGCTCTACGGGCAACCTGGTTACCGTTACAATAGGTACTGTCATTACAATATTGTTATTAATATAAAACAATCATGATTAGAAGAATCTGCCAGGGAATCCCCGACCCTACAGCAGGGTTCAGTCCTGTACGTGCCGCTGGCACCCCAAGCCAACTGAACAGGTTAATGTACCAGATCATGGAAGGCAGAGGGGCAAAGCAGAGCGATTCACACAGAAATGCTCTTCGGGGACTGGGGCGACTGCAGGGACTTGTGTTTTTTGCATTCACAAGTAAAAAAAAAAAATGGGGTGACTGTGCCTTTAAGGGATTTGGTCGGCGACTAAGTATGACTTCCGTATGCAAACACTGCTTTGTGGTTTAGAAATAATGTTATGATGAATATATATCCGAAGAGTCGATTGCAGGTAGATGTGTCTGATCCCTTATCATCTCTTACGTCAATCAGTCGATAAATCTCACATCTTAACCCCTTAAGGACAATGGGCGGTCCCTAAACCCATTGAAAAACAATGCATTTTGTACAGGCTTTGTCATTAACGGGTTAATAACGCCTCTAAACTGATTTTTGTATCAAAGTGTCATAAATACCAGTGGATAATAACGAGTCAGGATTAGGGCGTTTGATTGGAATATAATGAGGGGACAGAACACTCCGGTGAATATTTGATTAGCTCATTAATTCCCAGGTTTAAAGTATTTTTTTTAATTTTTTTGGGGGAAGCTGATAATATTGTATTGGATTTTTGTAGGAATTTTGCCCCATTTAGCTACATTTTATCGCGAAGAACCACGCACAGATCGCGTGCGCCTGTTCATTGCTAGGGTATAACTACGTTAGGATTTTTTGATTTAAGAATCCCGGCAGCGATCTTAAATAATAAATCAGACGAGGCCGTTATAAAGTCGGATATGAAGTTTAAATGAGAACCAGTCAGTTCTTGACTAAATTTATCCATTAATCTCAGAAAATATTACAGATGGATACTTTTTTAACATGAGCTACGCGGGGTTCCCAAAATTAATTTTGACCCAGGTGGTCGGTGGATCTTTAGAAATCAGACTGCTTGTCTTGAGTTAAAGGAGCTCATTTCTCGGCTTCTTAAGGTTCCATTTAATTAATTTCTATTTTTTTTTAATTTTAAAAGGGGAAAACAATATTTTCCAATTCAGGATTTTCAAAAAGAAAGGGGTTAGTGTAGGCTTCAGTCCAGAAATGTAAAATCCAGACCTGGGAACCCTCCCGGTTTTACCTGGAGACTCCACGTCCTACTCCACGCCCACTTCTCCATGAAATGGGGATGTGTGCTGCAACGTCGGAGGGACAGCCCAATGACGCCAGATGGACCACCCACCGATTTCATGGGGTAGTTCTGCAATCCAGCATTGGCTTGTCACAGCTTGACCTCCTGAATGGAGAATATACTGTATAAGTGGTTGAAGGTTTCATTCATGATGCCCATGGGGGCCAGAGTGGGCCCTGACTGGGATCCTGAGTAGGGTTAGGCCTTGGCAACATTTTTGGTAGTTTGGGGTTTAGTTTGGTGGTTATTTAAGGAGTTGTGACACAGGGCTGAGGGCCATTTTGTAGTCACCTTACCCTGTGTCATTTGTCCCTCCCTCCCTGTTTGTTATGTTCGGTTGGGGTATTTCTGATGTCACAGCTGGGTTGGTAGCTTCTAGGCAGTGGCGTACCTACCGGGGTCGCAGGGGTCGCGACTGCGACCGGGCCCCGGCGGCAGGGGGGCCCAAGCCAAGGGGCCGCACGAAATCGGGCCCCGGCGGCAGGGGGGCCCAAGCCAAGGGGCCGCCCGAAATCGGGACCCGGTGGAAGGGGGGCCCAAGCCAAGGGGCCGCCCGAAACCTTTTTACGTTTTTTTTTTTTTTTTTTTTTTAATAAGGCAAGCCGTGCCACGGAGCTGGCAACGGCCACCTAGTGATTAGAGCAGTGTGAGGGGTGAAAGCTCCGCCCCCTCATGCTCAGACTGCAGGAGCACCGTAATGAGAGCAGCATGAGGGGTGAAAGCTCCGCCCCCTCACACAGACTGCTGGAGCTGGAGCACCAGATGTTGTCACTCACTGACATTCTGTTTAAAAATAATACAGCAGTCTGCATCTATCAGGGCCCCAAAGTAGAAGTAGGTAGGTCAGTAAAATAATGTATTTAAAAAAAATAAAAAATTGTATGTGTGTATATGTCATTAAATTATTATTCAATTATTAATTAAATTATAAATATAAAAAGAAATCTATCTGTGTGTCTGTGGAGGGGGACAAACTGCATAAAGTTTTTTTTTAATTATTTTAAAAAATGGAGATTACTAGACTTCTTTTTATATAGATATATTTGTCTAGACACATATATAAACACTTATATATAGACACACGAGTTCAGCTCCCCAGTGTCACCTTTGTCCCCATCCAGCCAGGCACAGGATGGGCTGTTTGGGGACAAAGATGGCAAACCCTACGTGTGTTATCTGGGTGCTGGTCAGGTTCTATGTGGACAGTGTGGACGCCAGGGCTGGTTTTGGGGTGTGCAACCTGTGATCTATGCCTATAATTTAGTGGGTTTTATCTATACCTTTTAATGCCGTGTTTTTATGTGAATTCTAATTAATCTATACCTGCAATGCTGGGTTTGTGTGTTATTCTGTTGATCTATATCCGCTATGCTATGCTTCCATACATTATTTATGTATTCAAAGAAAAAGAGGCGCATGTACAAAAGGGGCCCTATGTACATGCGCCCCTTTTTCTTTGATTACACCCTATGTACATGCGCCCCTTTTTCTTTGATTATGCCCTATGTATATGCGTCCCTTTTTCTTTGATTACGCCCTATGTACATGCGCCCCTTTTTCTTTGATTATGCCCTATGTACATGCGCTCCTTTTTCTTTGATTATGCCCTATGTATATGCGTCCCTTTTTCTTTGATTACGTCTGGTCTTGAACATCCTGAGGAGTGTTTTGTCGGGTTGCTGCAGTGCATTGCTAGGGGAGTCTTGTTTATTATTTTTAATTTTCACTTTTTAATTTGAACACATATCACGTGATAGGGTGATCTATATTTGTTTTTAAGCCTTATTTATGTATACCTGTAAATACAGGGTTTTTATGTCTTATTCAGTTGATCTATACATGAACGTACTGTTTACATGTGTTGTTTATTTGATCTATACACGAACTACAGGGAGTAAGAGGTATGGTTTAGTGAATGAGGGACAAGGGGACTCTGGGGATGATTAAGGGGGAGAGTACCATGGTCAGGGTCAGAAGGAGGAAAGACTGCACCCTAATGTTAGGCAATTTTTTTTACCCAGAGATAAAACGCCCTTTCTGAATTTGTAGTCACTTCAGTGGACAAAATATTCAATCTGCATATTTTATTAAAAATGATTAGTGGCACTAAATTGTGGCTTCAGATGTGACATGACTTTTTTAGTGTATCGATGTACTTCCAATCCCATCACAAAAGATTCTATCTCATACATCTGCCGAGCTCTGATGTAATCTTTATCTAGCATACATGGATGGTGAGGAGTTAATATTCTGTCCATTCCCTGCTACTTATTTTGGCCTTTTAACACTTTTGGTTCCTGGGATTGTAATGTGGTATTCTGTTATTGTAAAAAGTAGAAAAATTTGACAAATATGATTCAATATGTAATTTGTTGGAAAAAAAATTGTTGTGTAAAAATCATGTTTTTTGGGGGGTGGGGGGGGGGGTGGGGGGGCCCATAACAGATTCTCGCACCCGGGCCCTGAGGCTTCTAGTTACGCCCCTGCTTCTAGGGGGTGTGAATGCTCTGGGGGAGAACATTTGATGGAGGTTCCCGGTAGGTGGTGCTGGGAGCCTCAGGTTTGGTCATCTTGGTATGTCCGTCCCTGTGTGGTGGTGGCAAATTGGGTGGGGGCTTGGCTCGAATTTCGAGAGCACTTCAGTCATCTAATTTACAGGCAGATAAGACCCATTTGGCCCATCCGAGGCCACATTAAGGAGCTTTGATAGTTTATGTCGTAACTTTGTATTACTTTGGCATGCCTCAGTGTCCTTGAGGAATTATGGAAAAAATATAGCCGCACTGGGCTAGACCATGTTTATTGTCCATGGGGGGGTCATAATTTCCACTTGAGTTTTGTCTTTTTTATCATGATACACATGACGGAAATGTAATAAACTCTGCAGAATCCCCCACCGAGAAAATGTAAAGGGTCCGCGCAGATATCAAATGCATTAAAGTCCATATAACGGCTGGAATGTCTCTCTAAAGAGCTACGTAGCTGGAAACAGGATTTAGGAAGGGGGCCCAAAAGATTAAAGCCCCCCACCTTGGGTACATTATTTCATGTTACTAATAAAATTGGTGTGGAGCGGAATCTTACATTTCTAAACCTAAAAAAACCACAATTAGTCCAATAATTACCCCGATACCGCGCAGGCAAAAAAAATTCCGACAACAGGTAAATTGGAACCGTAGGCTGGCGAAGCAAGTGCCTTTTTCACAACGAGAAACCAATTTGGTTTCTATGGATACAATTAGTAATTGCCTTAACAACACAAAAGACACACAAGCCCTGAGATGGCTACAGACCTCGATACGCAAAATGCCGACAACACGAAAGGAGGGAAAATGGACCGATTAACAAAAAAAAGCAAACCCTACGGGTTTTGTGTAGCAGAATGAGCAGAATTTTATTTTTTTTCCACAAAATCATGGGTTAAAGAACCTTAAATATACCATATGTTCCATAGGATTCTATATATTTATCATCATCAATACTGCCAAATATTTCTTAATGAGGAGCTGAGAAGCTTCTTAAAAATTATTCGATTCTCTGATAGCAGCCGGTGTTATTTTTTTTTTTATGGCTTTTGGGCTGGACTGGAGATGACTGGGTGGCCATGACACTTTAAGGCCAGCGGCAGCCAAATGCGGTGCATTCACCCACTGAGACGTTTATATACGCGGCCGGACATATCCGGCCATTAGTGCGGCAGATCGGCCAGGTGCCCACTGGGCATTTGCCCGTTGTGCCACATGGGCAGTCTGAGCCTATAAAACGCGTGGCTTCTATGCTGGTTTGACAGCCGGCGTGCTCCGTACCGGCGCCGGACCGGGAACGATGAGGTGGCTGTGGCTGTATGGGTATAGCTTTCTTGCTGCTGCTTGGCTACTTCTATCAGTGAAGTGTTGCAGCTCTGCAGCTGCAGCTTCTCCATTTATTGAACTTGCAAAGCGTTTTAATGATACTTTTTGTCGATGAACGTTCTAAAAACTAAATATTGGTTAAATAATGCAATTTTTGTCTTCAGAATCACAAAATAGCAACAAATGTTACTTGATTTCTCATGAATTCTAACTTTATTTAACAAGGGTTCTGAACACATAGAAATAGTGTTACAAAATCAAAATTTTTACATAAATAACATATATTCTGCCCGTTTCTCCTGCTGTAAAGACTCAAACCTTAATCAGTCGTTGGTCTCATCTTAGATTCAGGAGCCGTATGCCTATCCCATGCATGTTTAATCCCCTCACTGTATTACCCTCTACCACCTCTGCTGGGAGGCTGTTCCATTAATCTACTTCCAACCCCCTCAATGCTTTGTTGTATCAAACTTGGCTTTAGAGTCAGTGAGCAAAACGTAGGACTTCATTTAAAAGGATCTGCTGTTCACAAAAACAAAGGTGATATTATTTTGATTGCTTAGATTATTTTTTTCCAGCATTCACGCGTTGAAGGACGACTTCAGAAGCGAGCGAGGTCTCTAACGTCGGTGATAACAGGAACGGCTGTGATCCATCTAACAAGGAAAATGTCACCTGCTGATAAAAAAATTAGTATCAAGCCATCGGCGGTTATTTATAGAGAGGAAGGCTGGCTGTTCCCAGCGTTATTTCTACATGGATCGTTTGGACTGCGATAATTCATTCCAGGCGCTACAGCTACTACACAAAGTTGGCCCGCGTAAAGAAGAAATCGGCCTCGGAGCAAAGGAAAATGTCAGCTTTCGCAAATCTATTGCCCAAAGTACCCATTGATTACTCAGAACACATTCAGAGAAGCCAGTAGGAATTTGTGATGGTTCCAGGACTTTTACTCTACAAAAACGCCCTCTTTCTGGCGTTTTGGAGCATTGTCTCGGGTCAGACGGAGACCTCCTATCCATTGATGTTCCACAGATGTCGCACTTGCTAAGTTAACTTCTTCTAATCATTGCGTCTGAGGACCCCCAGAGTTAAATGAGACCTACAGAGCCCTTAACGAAACATCTCTCCCTATATCTCCTCTTCTGAATGCCTACAGCTTGCATCTCTCTCTCAAGCAGTCCCTCGCCTTCAGGGGAGGGCTGGCAGCCTAAGGCCTGGGGGGCAAGTCAAGTGAAGTGGCTCCGCCCCCTCACACTCACCTTTCACCCCTCACGCTGCTCCCATCACTATGCTGCCATCAGACTGCTGGAAAACCGATCTAAACGGCCGCTGGGTGCTGATGCCGCCGGCCAGAGCTACTTTAATCCTTTTTTTTTATTTATTTAATACGCCGGATCGGCTTGCCATATTAAAAATAAATAAATAAAGTATTAAAGCAGCGCCGGCCGGCAGCATCAGCACCCAGCGGCCGTTTAGATCCGATTTCCAGCAGTCTGATGGCCGCATAGTGATGGGAGCAGCGTGAGGGGTGAAAGGTGAGTGCGAGGGGGCGGAGCTTTCACTCCTCACGCTGCTCCCATCACTTGGCGGCCATCGCATACGGCCGCTGGGTGCTGATGCCGCCGGCCGGCGCTGCTTTAATACTATTTTTTTTTTCATTTAATAGCCGATCCGGCTTGCCATATTACATTTTTAAAAAAAGTATTAAAGTAGCGCCGGCCGGCGGCATCAGCACCCAGCGGCCGTTTAGATTACATTTTGGCCGGCCCCTGCTCGCCTTCCATTCCATTCCCTCTAAGCCTCTGAATAGATTGTAAGCTCACAAGAACAGGGCTTTCTGCTCCTTCTGTACCAGTATGCAGGGCCGGACCGGCCATCACGAGGCAGCCCTTGCGCTCTAAAGCCAGCAGCCGCCTGATGATGGAGGTACGGCCGACTGATGATGCGCACGGCCGCTCATGTAGCATATTCAGCCAATGGCCACACGCTGCAGTACTCAATCTGCCCCTAGAGGGCCAATCTGGTGAGTAAGGGGCCCCAACGGCTGGCGGCACTCCAGGCATTTGTCCGGTGAGCCAGAAGGTGGGCCAATCAGGGCCTGCCAGCATGTCGTAATGTTATTGCTAATGTTATCTTCTCTTTTGTAATCATAATGTGTCGTATCGATAAAATGTAATGAAAAAGTATATTTTTTACTCCCCTTTTTTATGGATATTTATAGAGCCAGAACAGGATCTAGTTTCCTATTTTTTTTATTCCCTCCCCTTATAAAAAAAACCTGCATTAAAAATCCAAAATGATACCTATCTTTCCTGCATTAATAGGTGTTATCGAGAAAATGCACAGTTTGTACATTACTTAGTCGGCGACCGATGCCTCCTCCGGAGAGATTATCTTTACAAATACCTGAAAATCCATAGAACTCCAGAGATCACTGATTTCCATAGATGGCCAAGGAATTAATAAAATCAACTAAAAATAGATTGTTTGCAATTCATTAATCGGAGGGTTTTGATCTCTCACTATTTATGCAAATATGGAGACATTTTTTATCTTTTTTTTTTGTTTGGAGGTCGCTAATCAAACGACATTAAAAACAACCCAATTAAAGCTCTTGTTTACTAATGAGACATTCATTCTGACAACAAAAACATGTCAGATAATTATCCAGTATGCGGCGTATCCAGAGATGATGTCGTTTATTTGATTCGGATGCCTGACTTCTGATGGGGAATATATATTCATTGTACGGGGCACACGCCACAAAGTGACCACCGCAAAGAACATTAAATTCAATCTATTATAAAAAAAAACATTCTTTATAAATGAAGTTTATAAAAATGCCTATATTTTGTGAATATCCTGTATTTTACCAATATGAAAGACGTATCACCATCATGTTACTGCATGAAGAACAGACCCACGGGGGAAAAAAACAATTCCTTGAGCATAACCCCCAGCGCTGTATAGAGTAATATAACCCCAGCGCTGTATACAGTAATATAACCCCCCAGCGCTGTATACAGTAATATAACCCCCCAGCGCTGTATACAGTAATAACCCCCCAGCACTGTATACACTAATATAACCCCCAGCGCTGTATACAGTAATATAACCCCCAGCACTGTATACAGTAATATAACCCCCAACGCTGTATACAGTAATATAACCCCCAGCGCTGTATACAGTAATATAACCCCCCAGCGCTGTATACAGTAATATAACCCCCAGCGCTGTATACAGTAATATAACCCCCAAGCACTATATACAGTAATATAACCCCCAGCGCTGTATACAGTAATATAACCCCCCAGTGCTGTATACAGTAATATAACCCCCCAGCACTGTATACACTAATATAACCCCCAGCGCTGTATACACTAATATAACCCCCAGCGCTGTATACAGTAATATAAAACCCAGCGCTGTATACAGTAATATAACCCCCCAGCACTGTATACACTAATATAACCCCCAGCGCTGTATACAGTAATATAACTCCCAGCGCTGTATACAGTAATATAACCCCGCAGCACTGTATACAGTAATATAACCCCCAGCGCTGTATACAGTAATATAACCCCCAGTGCTGTATACAGTAATATAACCCCCCAGCGCTGTATACAGTAATAACCCCCAGCACTGTATACAGTAATATAACCCCCCAGCGCTGTATACAGTAATATAACCCCCCAGTGCTGTATACAGTAATATAACCCCCAGCGCTGTATACAGTAATATAACCCCCAGCGCTGTATACAGTAATATAACCCCCAGCGCTGTATACAGTAATAGAACCCCCCATTGCTGTATACAGTAATATAACCCCCCAGCGCTGAATACAGTAATATAACCCCCAGCGCTGTATACAGTAATATAACCCCCAGCGCTGTATACAGTAATATAACCCCCAGCGCTGTATACAGTAATATAACCCCCAGCGCTGTATACAGTAATAGAACCCCCCAGTGCTGTATACAGTAATATAACCCCCCAGCGCTGTATACAGTAATATAACCCCCAGCGCTGTATACAGTAATATAACCCCCAGCACTGTATACAGTAATATAAACCCCTAGCGCTGTATACAGTAATAACCCCAGCGCTGTATACAGTAATATAACCCCCAGCACTGTATACAGTAATATAACCCCCAGCACTGTATACAGTAATATAACCCCCAGCGCTGTATACAGTAATATAACCCCCAGCACTGTATACAGTAATAACCCCCAGTGCTGTATACAGTAATATACCCCCAGCGCTGTATACAGTAATATAACCCCCAGCGCTGTATACAGTAATATAACCCCCCAGCGCTGTATACAGTAATATAACCCCTCCCAGCACTGTATACAGTAATATAACCCCCCAGTGCTGTATACAGTAATATAACCCCCAGCGCTGTATACAGTAATTTAACCCCCCAGCGCTGTATACAATAATATAACCCCCAGCGCTGTATACAGTAATATAACCCCCCCAGCACTGTATACAGTTATATAACCCCCAGTGCTGTATACAGTAATATAACCCCCCAGCGCTGTATACAGTAATATAACCCCCAGCGCTGTATACAATAATATAACCCCCAGCGCTGTATACAGTAATATAACCCCCCCAGCACTGTATACAGTTATATAACCCCCAGTGCTGTATACAGTAATATAACCCCCCAGTGCTGTATACAGTAATATAACCCCCAGCACTGTATACAGTAATAAAAACCCCTAGCGCTGTATACAGTAATAATCCCAGCGCTGTATACAGTAATATAACCCCCAGCGCTGTATACAGTAATATAACCCCCAGCGCTGTATACAGTAATATAACCCCCCAGCGCTGTATACAGTAATATAACCCCCAGCGCTGTATACAGTAATATAACCCCCCAGCGCTGTATACAGTATTATAACCCCCAGCGCTGTATACAGTAATATAACCCCCCAGCGCTGTATACAGTAATATAACCCCCCAGCGCTGTATACAGTAATATAACCCCCAGTGCTGTATACAGTAATATAACCCCCAGCGCTGTATACAGTAATATAACCCCCCAGTGCTGTATACAGTAATATAACCCCCAGCGCTGTATACAGTAATATAACCCCCCAGCGCTGTATACAGTAATATAACCCCCCAGCGCTGTATACAGTAATATAACCCCCCAGCGCTGTATACAGTAATATAACCCCCAGCGCTGTATACAGTAATATAACCCCCCAGCACCCCATCCTAGACTAAAAGTCCTTTATTTTTATATGTCTGACTGGATTTATTGTAGAATATGTTCATGGTTTGTTGAGTGATCGGGGAACTTAACTCTCAGCTCGGGCCGCATGTTGGCCGCTCTCCGCCATGTTCCAAAGCCAACGTTGGCAAAAAAGTGGTGAAGGGCTCACATAATTTCCCATAACACCCAAACCTAATTTGTTCCTAACTGGTGGTGTTCTTTTTTTTTATTTGTTTTGTTTTTTTCTACACCACCCCTTTTATTCTCAGTAAATGTCAGCTCTTGGCAGCAGAATGAATTCTAACGTCCTTCAGAAGAATGGGTGATTCCAATGAGCCGAACTAGAAAGAAGTCGTGAACCCTTAACGACCCGCGGAGATGTCGACTGATAAAATATGTCCGTCTGTCCTCTTTCATGTCTCCTCCAACCAGTAAGAAAGAAAAAAAAAAAAAAGAGTTTTCTTTATTTCTCCCCGTGATTTGTTTGACCGGCAGCGGAAGATGGCATTATTTGCATCTCAGAGGGCTACCTTCCCTTGCGAAGATTATTTATTCTCCATCCCGCCGGTGACATTTTCCTAGCCGTGATTGAGGTCCCCCCTTCTTTTTTTTCTCTTACGCGGCTACAAATAGTTTCCGAGAGAGTTTGCCCTGCGTGATTTCCAATCAAGGACATCAAAGGATTCCTGATAAAAATAAAGCGTTGGGTGTACTTGTGAAGACGGGGTAATCATACGTCGGAGATTGCGTTTTCTAGAACAACCATTTCGAGCGCCAACAACCCCCTCCCAGAGATCTTCGCCGAGATATAAGATCCATATTATTTCCTTCAACTAATATTTATTATCGTAGAGTTTGAAAAAAGTATGGGATGTACTTTTGGTGTTTCTATGGCAACTTAAGATTTTTTTCTTAAGGTGGATACCGTGTCCTTTGTCTTATGTGTTAAAATTCCCTATAAGCATTAATCGTAAGTAATAAATAAAATATGAATATTTATTAAGTAATGAGAGCAGCTATCTTGACTTCCTTCAGGATCTGAATGATCCTCCCCATACCAATAAGCAATGCCTATTAGAGTACTGCCCTCCCATCATCTGGTTTTCATGCCCCCATGAACTTCAGGCGGGGCCCAGGGCCGGACTGGCCCACCGGGATACCCGGAATTTTCCCGGTGGGCCGGTCGCTCTGTGGGCTGGTCAGCGGCAGATCAACCTTCAAAACAGCCGAATGGGATTGAAAGCGGCACCCAGGCTGCCTCCTCCCGCCGCCTAATGAAGTTAAGGGGGCCGGTGTACACACACTGCGCCGCCCAATGGCAGTGCGCTGAGGCACGACGATTGGGCGGCGCGGTGCATGAACACCGGCCCCTTTAACTTCATGAATGCCGGCCTCCACCCGCTGCTCTCACCAGACACCGGAAGCAGTGGTAAGTCGGGGAGGGAGGGGGGGGGGTGTTATATGGGGCTTAAGGCTTTTCTGGAGGCAGAGTGCCCCATGATATACCTTTGAACCCCTTTCATGCCACTCTGCCTCTAGAAATGCCTTTTAACCCCCTATATGCCACTCTGCCTCCAGAAATACCGTTTAAGCCCCTATATAGGGCATATAGGGGTATAAGGCATTTCTGGAGGCCGAGTGGCATATAGGGGGTCAAAAGGCATTTCTGGAGGCAGAGTGGCATAAAGGGGTTAAAAGGCATATCATGGGGCAGAGTGGCATATAGGGGGTTAAAAGGCATATCACGGGGCAGAGTGGCATATAGGAGGGTTTAAGGCATATCAGGGAGGTAGTGTGGCATATAGAGGGGTACAAGGCATTTCTTGCCCTCTCTGGAGCATTTTCTGACGCTGCTGGAAGCTACTAATGTTGTCTTCTTTTAATCTTCCCACGAAAGGACAAGCATCACGATGAAGTCATGATGTCAGAGTGACTTGCAATAGAGAGGGAAGGGCACTTACACTAACATGTACATACCTGGAAACTCACACTAACACATCCAAACACTTACACATCAAAACACTCACACAGACGCTCTCGCTAACACATCCAAACACTCATGCCTACACACACCAACACACATACTCAGACACGCATTAACACACCCAGACACATACACTAACAGGACTATGACATGGACACACACACATAGAAATTCACATTAACACATCCAGACACTAACACATACACCCAGACACTCTTACAAACACACCCAGACACTTACACTAACACACACTCATATACCCAGACACTCAAACATATACTCATAAACACTCTGACACAAACAATCTTCTCATTCACTTTTCTGTTTCTGCCTATATACACATGCTAATACACACCCAGGCACACATGTCAACATACATGCAAATGCCTGCCCAAACACAAACATGCCAGCTCATTCACAAACATGCCTGCTCATTCACAAACATGCCTGCTCATTCACACTTACGTACACAAGCGCATTCACTCTTGCCCTTACACGCAAACATTATGGCTTACATTTGTCCTTGCAGCCAGACACTTACTTGCCCTTGGCCTTACTTGCCCTAACATACAAACACGTACAAAACAAGCACTCTCTCTTCCCCTGTTAATTATCTCTCTTTTCTCCCCATTTCTCCCCTTTTTCTTTATTTCTCCCCTTTCTTATAAATGCTCCTCCTTCTGCTCATCATCTCTCTTTCTCTCTCCCCTTTCTCTTTATCTCTCATCCTCATTATCTCCCCCCCTCCCCCCCCATCTCTTACGTTTCCCCCTCCACTTTGCCAACCACCGGAGCCGGGGGTACAAAGTACTGCGGCGTACCGTCACGAACATATAAATGCATATCCAAAATTCTCTAATACTAAGAGTCGCGACAATGACAGAAACCCATAATTATATGAAAAAAATATCTCTCTTTTTGTATAATTCCACAGAAATAACATAAACCATAAAAGTGTGAGTAATTGTTACTCCGGCCGTCACTATTGTTATCGGAGGGTAAATAATGCAAATTGCTGGTGTGTTTAGACATGTTTTTTTTTTTTCGTGTAATAATTACTCATTTTTAGGAATCCCTCAAAAGTGTTATTATTCAGAAAACTCAGGGAAGCGTGGAACGCCTGTCTGATTAATAACAAACTGCAACGTTTCTGAAACCCATGAGCGAAATAATATGTTTCCGGGCCAAATATTACTTTCTGTTTACAAACAATCTGTTTTTTGTGATAATTTATTGGATCCTGGGATCATATGGATTTTTCTATCCACAGCAGTGTGCAAAAAAGACGGCTTTTTGGTCGGATTCCCAATAACCAGCGCCAGGCAGCCGCCTAGTGTACCAACGTAACTGGGGCATCACTTATGTTGGGTTGGTGGGGTTTAATGGTAATCCCGGCCTGCCCATAGTCCACCGACTATTTATTCGATGCCTACTCTTCAGAGGAGGGCTGGCAGCTTCTTCACACATATGTACAAACACTTACACACGTACACACTCATGCTAACATACACTCCCTCTAACACCTCTGAAACACACACATTCATGCTCGCTAGTCACGTTCATTCATTTTCAGGCAACGAATTTTGTTCCCTGCCCATCTTGTTCGGCCGAAAATTTTGGGGCACTTTTAATTCTGGAAAGAAATTTGTTGCCTGATGCCCACGCTCACTCTCTCACACTCCCTTTCTCACTCTCTTTTTCACATTCTCTACGCTTCTGCCTCTATCTTTTATCTTCTCTCTTCGTTCGCATTTCCGTGGACATAACCCAGTGGGAACTTTCGCCAAAATGGCAGCGCTTGGAGGATTGGGGAGAGGAGGCCGCCACAAGCGACGCCATGTTGGGCCAAGTTCTCGCCGGGTTATGTCCGCGGAGATGCGGATGAAGATTGAGAATAGAAGAGATAAAAGAATGGAGAAGATGGAAGATGACGACGAAGATGCGGAAGTGGTTGGCAGAGAAGGTAGGGAAACATTTAGAGAGCGTGAGAGAGAGTGAATGAGAATATGAGTGTGGGTAAATGTGGGCCCGCAAATTTCTGACAAAAATCCAGAGATTTTGCTTAGTTTTTGTCCGATTCATGGGGGGGGGGGTCTGGCCTCGTATTCGGGCTTTGTACGAACCGCTGGATTCATCAAAATTTGGTAAATCTGCAATTCTTATGAATCCAGATAAACAAATCGAATGCTCACACATTTACACACTCATGCTAACACACACTCCACCTCACACATACACATCCATGTTAACACACACTTAAGGAGCCATGCTAGCACACAAACACTTACACATACACAGTCGTGCTTACACACACACATGCTTACACAATTATGTTAACACACACATTATTCTAGCATACATGCATATATACATTCATACTCCCTCCCTTACCCTCTCATTCACTCGCTTAGATAGAACGTAAGAAAGTTTTACTTATTTAGAGGGTGGTGGATAAGTGGAACAACCTCCCAGTATAAGTGTTAGAGGCTAATACAATGAGGGAATAAATGGTCACTTTATTACCAATAAATGTATTTTATTCGCTCTACAGTATATCAGAACCAGGACTGTAGAAATATATTAATGCAGTGCAAAGGCGGTAATGCTTTCTTGTAGCAATAAGTCTTACACAGCGACGTGAAGCAGTCTATTAAATGAATAGTTAATGACAGACATTCTGCTTTTTTACGGATATTCCCATTATATTTGCCCTAAATAATGCAGGAGAGTTTCTCGCTTTCTGTCTAGTAGTGCCTCTACCCGTTTTTCTGATTCCATGCCTTTCCAAACTGAAATCAGAGGTGTTTATATATATTTAATATAATAATAATAATAATAATCATATATATCATTTTAAAATTACACCATAGATATATTTTTCATAAAATCTCAGTATGTATATACTATATTTATATAAAGTATTTTTTATAAATAGCTAAAACACAACTACAAAAAAAAAGTACAAATTGATAACATAAACCAAAAAATATATATTATTTACACCATCTGAAATCGCTTTAGCACAGCTAGAATAGAAACTAATCAAATTTGACACATATTGTCTAATAATAGTTCCTGCTGTAAAGACTCAAACCTTAATCAGTCGTTGGTCTCGTCTTAGATTCAGGAGCCGTATGTCTATCCCGCGCATGTTTAATACCCTCACTGTATTACCCTCTACCACTTCTGCTGGGAGCCTGTTCCACTTATCTACTACCCTCCTGGTAAATTAACCGGCAACTGCTTTAAAATCTATAAGAGAGCTCAGAGGACCAGTGATCAGCGCTAAACCAAACATCCCATATGGTTTGCGAGTGTCCAAATGAACACAGCATTCTACCATAAAGCACTATTACTTCCACTTAAACATTCCCAAGGGAGCAGTCTGAACGGGGAAACATATGCCGTAAAAGCCTTTCATTTCTCGCCAGCATTAATTACTGGCGGGGGAATATGTTATCTGAATTATTTTCGACAAATCTTTTTTCTACATTTTTTATTTATTTTTATTTTTTTTACTTTTTTTTTTTGTGGCCTAGAAATTACAAGAAAAAGTTTCATTTGTCGTTGAGTGTTTCACGAGCCCTGCTGCTTTTTCATAATGCCTTGTGATTTCTATTACCGTATGCTTTTCTGGCGGCTTTAAAGACATAAATGAGAAAAAAATATATATTTTTTTAACTTGCAAAAAATAAAAATAAATTAAAAAAAAATCCAATTTGATACTAAATAACCAGCTGTGTGAGGGATGCAATTGGTTAGAATAAAATATATTCTCAGTGTATCCATGTTTCTCAAATTTGATCTGAAACATCAATTGGCAAAAAAAACTACAGTCATCATGAAATCAGAATTTATTCTTTATATAATGTAATTTCTGTAGGGTCATTCAGTAACTTTTTGAATTTGACTTTTCGATGGACTATTCCATTTGGAATATAGAACTCCAAAAATGTATAGGAAATTGAGAAAATATGTACCAGCTGAGAAAACCAAACTTTGATATGGTATGCGTACGAAGAGGTCAAACATTCCTTGACCTAAACAGGACTCAGGCTCCAGATACTGAGAATCTATAGACATAAATTCCCAACTGCGATTTGCAGCAAGGTCACAATCATGATGTAAATATGACATCTTGATTGGCTTACTGGCAAACTTGGTAGGTACAGTCCAATAAAGCGTCATTGTTCATCTAAATATGGGTTATGGGAAACAATAGAATGGCTCAGACTTAATCACCCAGGGGGACTCTCTTACTAATGAAAGTCTATGGAGGAATGGACTTAATTAGCATTGTCATAAAGCATCAGCTCAGTGAGGTAATTAAGAAGGGAAAGTCACTCAAAAATATCACATGACTGACAACAATGTTAGCATCCAGGTCTGCAGATAAAGGGAGTTTATTGGAACAAAATGAGATAAAACCAGGTTTTTGCCAACCGACATTACTGTATACAGCGCTGGGGGTTATATTACTGTATACAGTGCTGGGGGTTATATTACTGTATACAGTGCTGGGGGTTATTACTGTATACAGCGCTGGGGGGTTATATTACTGTATACAGCGCTGGGGGATTATATTACTGTATACAGTGCTGGGGGTTATATTACTGTATACAGCGCTGGGAGTTATATTACTGTATACAGCGCTGGAGGGGGTTATATTACTGTATACAGCGCTGGAGGGGGTTATATTACTGTATACAGCGCTGGAGGGGGTTATATTACTGTATACAGCGCTGGAGGGGGTTATATTACTGTATACAGCACTGGGGGTTATATTACTCTATACAGCGCTGGAGGGGGTATTCCTGTATGCTGTGCTGGGGGTTATATTACTGTATACAGCGCTGGGGGTTATATTACTGTATACAGTGCTGGGGGGTTATATTACTGTATACAGCGCTGGGGGTTATATTACTGTATACAGCGCTGGGGGTTATATTACTGTATACAGCGCGGGGGGTTATATTACTGTATACAGCGCTGGGGGTTATATTACTGTATACAGCGCTGGGGGTTATATTACTGTATACAGCGCTGGGGGGTTATATTACTGTATACAGTGCTGGAGGGGGTTATATTACTGTATACAGCGCTGGAGGGGGTTATATTACTGTATACAGCGCGGGGGGTTATATTACTGTATACAGCGCTGGGGGGTTATATTACTGTATACAGTGCTGGGGGTTATATTACTGTATACAGCGCTGGGGGTTATATTACTGTATACAGCGCTGGGGGTTATATTACTGTATACAGCGCTGGGGGGTTATATTACTGTATACAGCGCTGGAGGGGGTTATATTACTGTATACAGCGCTGGAGGGGGTATTCCTGTATGCTGTGCTGGGGGTTATATTACTGTAGACAGCACAGGAGGTTATTGCTGTCTACAGTACCAGTTCCATGAGACTTTCATGTTTCATAATTTGGATGATGTATCTTTACTTTTTGTTTTTTTGATTTGTTTACAGAATAAGAACTTCATTAACAATCAAAACCGCTTTGCATGTATTTTTTTTAACAAAAACGTGAACCCCAGCATGAATTTACAGACTATTATAAGCTCAGTAACGGAGTTTTAGAAAAGAGTACAAAAAAACCCCGTTGAATTTACCAATCAAACAGCTGCAATAGCCAAGAACATCCTGTACAGGCATTGGAGTTGTTCTGCAAGGCGCTGGCAAACACTCTTATTACTGGGACTCGTTATATTCCAAATTTATCTCTGGCCCACACCATTCAGCTGTCATCCCACTTTCCAGCGCTTCATGTTATATAACAAAATTTCAGAAAAAAAGATGTTTTTTTAATATGGAAATTAAAAAATAAACCCATAATAATTCAGAGAATCTCCTCTTATTAAACATATCGTACTAAGGTCTCCAAACGTCGGGGTTCATCCCATTCCAAAGTCTATCTTTGGAAGAAAGCAGGATAGCAGACACGAAATATGTTTAATAATGTAGCTTTGACATCCTGTTATTCAGATTTTGAGTTCTTTTTTTAAATTGTGTTACATAATTAATTCTTGGAATTAAAACCAATATTTCCCACACAGATACTGACAGTTCTATTTGTCTGTTGTTAGGAAAACCACCAGTTCCAATTTTGGTAATTTTAATCAATTCTGAGGTAACTGTCAACATGTGAGATGTAAAATGTGTACATCTGAAAAAAAAAATTGCAATGAAGAAAAGTTTGGCAGGTGGCAACATCTGTAAGGAAGGAAAGAAACAAGAATGAAAGAACTGAAAGTGAATGAAAGCAAAGGAGGGAAAATGAATGAAGAAAATAGGAAGAAAAAGAAAGAAAAAGGGAAAGAAGGGAAAAGAAAAAAAAAAAGAAAAAAACACATTTTTTTAACTTGCAAAAAATAAAAAGAAATAAAAAAAATAATCCAATTTGATACTAAATAACCAGCTGTGTGAGGGATGAATGAAAGAACTGAAAGAAAGAGGAGAATGAAAGAACTGAAAGTGAATGAAAGCAAAGGAGAGAAAATGAATGAAGAGAATAGGAAGAAAAAGAAAGAAAAAGGGAAAGAAGGGAAAAGAAACAAAAAAAGAAAAAAAAACATTTTTTAAAAAAAAGCAAAAGAGAGAAAATAAATGAAGAGAATAGGAAGAAAAAGAAAGAAAAAGGGAAAGAAGGGAAAAGAAAAAAAGCTAAGTGAATGAAAGGAAAAGAGAAAAATGAAAGGAGAGAAAGGTAGGAAATGAAAGAAGAAAAACTGAAATTAAAAGAAGGAAAAGAAAGAAGAGGAGGAAGGAAGAGAAAAGTAAAAAAGTGATGAAAAGGAAAGAAATGGAAAGAAGAGAATGGAATGAAAGTTTAGGAAACAAAAGAATGGAAGGAAAGTAAATGATGTAAGAAAAGGAAAGAAAAGAAGGAGGAAGGAAAGGAAAAAAAGGAAGGGAAGAAAATGAAAGACACAATGGAAAGGAATGAAAAATGCAAGAAAGAGAAGGGAGGGAAGGAAGTTAGTGAGAAAGGAAAGATATAAGAAATGAAGCAAAATAATCCTTCACTGCCATTTTTTAGTGGTTTCACCTAAAATATTTGCTACACCCTTTTTTACTCATAAGCTATAATTCTGGGCCCTTAAATTACTGACTTGGATCACTTCCTGTTATGTTGTAGGTTGGACAGAGTCACTATACATGCGGCATAGACAGGGATATATTTAAAACAGTGAATGAACACGGAAAGAGTGGAGCTCTCAATAATTCACGTACCTCATCCCTCCGCCAAAACACTTAAACGGCGTCTATGTTACAGAACCATGGAAATCTATTACATTATATTAAATATACATTTTTCCATATGCTTCCATATTCACATATCCATCCGATGCATGGAACTCATGTACTAGAATGTACGTGATCTATGTTCCAAATACATAACTCTAGACTCAGCAGTTTTCTAGTCGTTTGCTTAATGAATGCTTATTTTTATCCCAAAGGAGAACTTTTCAGAGATATTGTCATCAGAAATACAACAGAGAGAGAGAGACGGGAGAAGTCCTTTTCACTGCCATTAATCTCTGTTTCCAAAGATCATTTGTACGATTCCCTCGCCCGTATCCAACATGGCTGCGCATGTAAATCCCACCGATCAACGCGGTTCTGACACTAAGCTGAGAATAGTTAGAGTCTTTGCTGCAAAAATGAAATAAATCTATGGCAAAGTCTCTATCAGCAATAAACCAAAGGGTCAGCTCAATAACATTGATCTGATTGTGACGTGACATGCAGAGCGGAGTCCTATGTTTCTTCCAGGTTTTAATACAAACCTGGTGTCTAAAATAAAATAAAAAAAATATATATATATACAAATAAAATAAAAATAACTTTAAATAGTATAAAATATCCGCTACTTACATTTTAATATAATATTTTGGCAGTTTAATATAATTAAACATAATTGGATAAATTGTGTTCTTTTTATTTTTTTTTTTAAATGATATTATTAGCATTTTGTTCCAGTTGGGATAAAGCAAATAGAAAATATATCCATTTAATTAATATTTAATATAAAATGTTTCTATGGAGTTTTTAAGTAAAAGTAATAAACTGTGTGCATAGGAGAAAAGCAATGGGGTGGCATCAAAATCCCCTGGGTGGCCATGATTGGTTGATTTTGGTCCAAATCCTGCTTTTTCCCTGCAGTTCCACATATAGCCACCGGGGGAAGTGTAGAGTAACAATTGCTTAGCCCATCATTTACATGATGGCTGGATCCTTCTATACATTTTTTGGTGCAATCCCTTTTTGTAAATTTGTTTTGAACAGGATTGGATAGAGCACGGCGAGCATGTGTGTCACGTGCAGAACGTCTTTTAGGACCAATGACGTATTCTGACAATGGCTGATATTGCCAGCTCTCCTGGTTTTGGGCCATACAGTTCGGAAAAAGATATATATTTTAGAAAACAAAATTAAAGATAAATAAAGATTTGTGCAGAAAAAATACTCATTTTACGTGTTTATAGTCTACACGTTTAGTAGAATATATGTTGGCAGCAAATGGCGGGTATAAGTGAAACCTACTTATGGAACCTCCTTAAAGGTTTTGCAAGAAAACAATTAATTCAGGAAACGAATGGATTCTTGTTTTTTTCTCCTTGACTCGTGTCTTTAGGTTGATTGCATGAAGAATGGAGATTAAATTGGCTCCATGACAAGACGGCATCACTAATCTACCCGAGATGTGTTGGCTGCGAGGAGCTCGTGTGTACATTAAACGCGATATATAAAGTGTCTTGCAGCTCAGATGATATCTTCGCTATTCCACGAAGCGCTGTCATTTTTGACATTGGTGATAAATGTACATTAATAATAAAAGAGGGATATTGCTTTGGGCCGCTCTCTGAGGCATTAGGGTTTGGTTCAATAATATTGAAATAAAATGCATGAAACCAGGAAAGAAATCCTGATCTATTTGCTTATAGAAATATTTAAAGAGGAAACCCTATAGAAAAAAACCCATAAATGCTGTATACAATGATAACCCCCAGCGCTGTATACAATGATAACCCCCCAGCGCTGTATACAATGATAACCCCCCAGCGCTGTATACAGTAATATACCCCCCAGCACTGTATACAGTAATATAACCCCCAGCGCTGTATACAGTAATATAACCCCCCAGCGCTGTATACAGTAATATAACCCCCAGCGCTGTATACAGTAATATAACCCCCAGCGCTGTATACAGTAATATAACCCCCAGCGCTGTATACAGTAATATAACCCCCAGCGCTGTATACAGTAATATAACCCCCAGCGCTGTATACAGTTATATACTCCCCCAGCGCTGTATACAGTAATATAACCCCCAGCGCTGCATACAGTAATATAACCCCCAGCGCTGTATACAGTAATATAACCCCCAGCGCTGTATACAGTAATATAACCCCCAGCACTGTATACAGTAATATAACCCCCAGCGCTGTATACAGTAATATTACCCCCCAGTGCTGTATACAGTAATATAACCCCCAGCGCTGTATACAGTAATATACCCCCCCAGCTCTGTATACAGTAATATAACCCCCCAGCGCTGTATACAGTAATATAACCCCCAGCGCTGTATACAGTAATAACCCCCCAGCGCTGTATACAGTAATATAACCCCCAGCGCTGTATACAGTAATATAACCCCCAGCACCGTATACAGTAATATAACCCCCAGCGCTGTATACAGTAATATAACCCCCCAGCGCTGTATACAGTAATATAACCCCCCAGCGCTGTATACAGTAATATAACCCAGCACTGTATACAGTAATATAACCCCCCAGCGCTGTATACAGTAATATAACCCCCTAGCACTGTATACAGTAATATAACCCCCAGCACTGTATACAGTAATATAACCCCCCAGTGCTATATACAGTAATATAACCCCCCAGTGCTGTATACAATAATATAACCCTCAGCACTGTATACAGTAATATAACCCCCTAGCACTGTATACAGTAATATAACCCCCAGCGCTGTATACAGTAATATAACCCCCAGCGCTGTATACAGTAATATAACCCCCAGCGCTGTATACAGTAATATTACCCCCCAGTGCTATATACAGTAATATAACCCCCCAGCGCTGTATACAATAATATAACCCCCAGCACTGTATACAGTAATATAACCCCCAGCGCTGTATACAGTAATATTACCCCCCAGCACTGTATACAGTAATATAACCCCCAGCGCTGTATACAGTAATATTACCCCCCAGTGCTATATACAGTAATATAACCCCCCAGCGCTGTATACAATAATATAACCCCCAGCACTGTATACAGTAATATAACCCCCAGCGCTGTATACAGTAATATTACCCCCCAGTGCTGTATACAGTAATATAACCCCCAGCGCTGTATACAGTAATATACCCCCCCAGCTCTGTATACAGTAATATAACCCCCCAGCGCTGTATACAGTAATATAACCCCCAGCGCTGTATACAGTAATAACCCCCCAGCGCTGTATACAGTAATATAACCCCCAGCGCTGTATACAGTAATATAACCCCCCAGCGCTGTATACAGTAATATAACCCAGCACTGTATACAGTAATATAACCCCCCAGCGCTGTATACAGTAATATAAACCCCCCCAGCGCTGTATACAGTAATATAACCCCCAGCGCTGTATACAGTGATATAACCCCCTAGCACTGTATACAGTAATATAACCCCCAGCACTGTATACAGTAATATAACCCCCCAGTGCTATATACAGTAATATAACCCCCCAGTGCTGTATACAATAATATAACCCTCAGCACTGTATACAGTAATATAACCCCCTAGCACTGTATACAGTAATATAACCCCCCAGCGCTGTATACAGTAATATAACCCCCAGCGCTGTATACAGTAATATAACCCCCAGCGCTGTATACAGTAATATTACCCCCCAGTGCTATATACAGTAATATAACCCCCCAGCGCTGTATACAATAATATAACCCCCAGCACTGTATACAGTAATATAACCCCCAGCGCTGTATACAGTAATATTACCCCCCAGCACTGTATACAGTAATATAACCCCCAGCGCTGTATACAGTAATATTACCCCCCAGTGCTATATACAGTAATATAACCCCCCAGCGCTGTATACAATAATATAACCCCCAGCACTGTATACAGTAATATAACCCCCAGCGCTGTATACAGTAATATTACCCCCCAGTGCTGTATACAGTAATGTCGGTTGGTGACAAAAACCTGCTTTTATCTCATTTTGTTCCAATAAACTCCCTTTATCTGCAGATCTGGAGCCGCCGTTGCTGTCAGTCATGTGATATTTTGGGTGACTTTCCCGGCTCAAACACCACACTGAGCGGATGCTTTATGGCAATGCTAATGAAGTCCGTTCCTCCATAGACTTTCATTAGTCAGAGAGTCCAGCTGGGTGATTAAGAACGAGCCATTCTATTGTTTCCCACAGGCAGTATGATAAGGAGTCGGGGGGTTTGTCTAGTAGATTGGGGCTCAAATAACAGAGCGAGAACTCATACAAATGGCTGATATGCAGCACAATAAGAAAGCAGCACAATATTTCCGAAAACTTGTTTTTAATTAATTTTTTCATGACGATTTCTGATTTCCGATCATCTTCTATACTGAACTACAGCGTTATTATGCCCAACCAAGTGTAAAAAACAGTTGTAATCCCTATATATATATATATATATATGTAGCACTAATTGAAATATTAGCTCCTTCACTTTGGGTTCAAAAACAGATAATCGTTCCGAGGAAAATGAGGAAGATATGTACCGTGCGCAGCAACGAGGTCAAACAATCACGTTATATTCCATATAAAAAGCGAGGAAAAGATTCCGACGACGCGTCGACGATAAAATACCAGAAACTCTAACGATTGGGTCAAAGGAGTAAGAACTTCATACGAATAACCCAGAAAACGAGAAGATTACCAGGGACAAAAATCAATTCGCTTGACTATACATCTTGAGAAACAGCCCAATTCAATTTTTTTTGGTTCAATGATTTTTTTAACTTAAGAAAATGAAAGAAAAGACACAATGTGTGAGCCCAGGCGTGGCGTCCAATATTTCTTACAATCGCTTTAATTGACTTTTATCCCTTTGGAGAAATTTCATTAAGTAGAACATCGCGGGACTTTTTTTAGTAATTAAAAGCGACGGACCAACATTTTTTAAAAAATTTTTTTTGGTCACACTCAAAAAACGTTAGTATCTCCGATATGAAGAATTTACGTCCGTTGGCCCCAAGCGTCCTCAATTACAAAGGTCGCTGTCCTAAGTCATTTTAGAATCAAAGGGGGGGGGCATTGTCAGGGAGGGAGACAGCCGGCTGATGGTTATCGGCCGTCATTCACAAACAGGCCAAGCGATAAGAGAAAAAAAAAAAAAACAGATAATAGAACTGAGAATTGAGATGTAAAAAGAAAATAATGAGTGACTGCGTTCCAATAGAGACTGCGTTTAGAGAATAATTATTTCGGGTTCTGGACATATTTTCCGTTTGATCATCATAATCATAATATTGGTGGAAAGAAATTAATATTAAAGGAGCAGTCATCTCAAATGCATAAAAACTTGAAATATTGTATACTTATATATAGTATACTCCATTTGGACACGTAGAATGCCAGTATTTCTTCCAAGTGCTTAACAATGCCAACTATACATAAAAAGCATAACTTTTTTGTATAGAAAAACACAGAAACTCACTTTATCCACCTTAAACATTAAGCTTCTTGGGGACTCAATCGCAGGCAGAGGTAACAGAACGAAGCCCACAAAAAAAAGAGCCCCGTTTGGCCCGTCGAGTCTGCCCATTAATCAGTCGTTGGTCTCGTCTTAGATTCATGTCTATCCCGCGCATGTTTAATACCCTCACTGTATTACCCTCTACCACTTCTGCTGTGAGGTTATTCCACGTATCTACCACCCTCTCAGTAAAGTAAAACTTCCTTATATTCCATCTAAGCCCATGATCGTCAAGTTTCAGATTATGGCCTCTTTTTCTAGCATTGGATAGGACTCGACAGAGCAGAATGAAGTGCAATCCTTATGTCTATACCTGGGAGCTCTCTGGGTTGGACCCGGAGTCTCCGGGTGAAGTGTTACTTTTCTCCTGGAAGGGGATTGATGTTTGACCATATCTACTCCCTTACCCACTCCCTTCTACTTCCAGTTAGTTTAAGATTAGCCACCCTTCCATCCCTGGCTAGCCCCACCACCATACCAAGGAACTTCTCGGCTCCGGCTACCTGGAGCCTTCCCTTGTGGGACGCGGCCAGGACGTTCCCTGACGCCGGGGGCGTTCCCGCTGACGTCTAGGGGAACAGCCCCATATAAAGGAAAAAATGGGCGGGGAGTGGAGCATGTCTAGACCCCGCTCCCGCGACTTGACCCGGAGGAGCAGCGCTCACTTGGCAATCTCCGGCCCAAACCCGGAGAGTTCCCGGGTATGCCCACCACTTACATGGCTAGCCCGACCTCCACACAAAGCCATTCCCCTGGAAGATGGAGACCTAGAATATGGAGACCTCCAAGTAGCCTCCCCTAGGAAGTTCCCGGGTATACTAATATATGGCTGGGACTAAAAGCAGCCACCTAAAATAAGAAACTTAACCTCCATCCTTTATTGTGTAAAGGATGTTCTAACGCCCAGTAATTATGTTTTTATTGTTGTTTCTTCTGTAATTTGTAAAAAAAACAGCAGTAATAAATTACATCATTTTCAAATATGGAGGGAAAGTACATATTACAATGGATTAAGGCATCTCTAACGATAAATCTCAAATTTAAATGTATATAATTAAATATATATATATTAAGAATATATAATATAAATATTAAATATATATATATATATATAAAATATATATTATATACATATAATATAGATATCATATACATATATATATTGAATACATATAATATATATATATTAAATACATATAGTACATATATATAATATATATATACATATATATTATATGTATATATATTATATACATATAATATAAATATCATATACATATATATTAAATACATATAATATATATATATTATATGTATATATATATATTACCATATAATATATATATTATACACATATAATATATATATATTATATGTATATAATATATATATATTATATACATATAATATATATATATATATATTGTATACATATAATATATATATATATATATTGTATACATATAATATATATATTATTATATATCAGCAAAGCATAGAGGCAGCTCTCGATAAATGTAGAACTCACTGTACTAGCTCCAAATCATATTTTATACTGAGTAAAAAGCGTCGCTTCTCTCCGCTACAAAATATATCAAGGTATAATGGGGGGAAAAATGTGCCTTTCAAATCAAGAACAGAATTATCTCTAAATTGTCGTCACAAATATTTCCATCTCTGGAATCGGAGCCATGAATCTCTAGAACACGCGGCTGAATTCAGATTTAAATGCCTCAATTATATCAGCGTTATCTTTTAGGTGGCTGACATTGCACCGGCATTCGCTGGAGAGTAGCTCAATAACCAATTTCCGTGCCAGCTGATCAACTCTCGATCAACACCTTCACGGCAAAGTGCAAACAAGGCTCCTTCCTCATTTTTATCTTCTTTCGCAACAAAAGGAAACCTGGCTTCCGCCAACGAAATGTCAGCAAAGCCGTATCTCGCTTTCCCAGGCAGGTGAAACCAATTTAAATCTTCATAAAGAATGCAGTAAATAACGGCGCGCTCGCGGATTGCGGCTCGCTAATTTGCAGAGCCAAAAGCTTACCGATAAAAACCATTAACACTTATTTTCTTCCGGCTTAACGGCTTCGCAGAGCAAAATTGACGGCGTGTCCTATTGGAAATTGGCAGAGTCCATTAATTCTTAATAAATAAATATAATGTAAAAAATGTACACTTTTTGGGGGGAGAAAATAAAACATATGCTTTCGTCTAAATTAAGTAATTTGCCAATAAAAAAGTGGAATTAGATTTTTTTTTCTAAATTAGATGCGTTAGCAACTTATTTTATCATAGATTTTGGATGTACGAGGCACGTTACACGTTAAAAAATACAAAGTCACTGATTTTGGAGCAGAACCCATTCCGCTTTGAGAACAACGCCTTATTCCATAAAGGTTGACGTGATCTTCATCCTGTCTGAACAAGAGACCTCTGAGGTCCCGAAAGCTGATCTACCTTTTCATATTTTTCTATGAAGGCCTAATAAAAGGTATCAACTTTATCTAAAGACCTCATTAACTCCGCTAAAAAAAATGCATTGACTTGCTATACTTTAAAGCAGATCCGTCATGAAATAATCTTGTGGATTGAAATGGAAAATGGCAGAAGACCAGCATGTTGCGCCCAGTGACTAGTAGGCTACGAAGATGTCCTAATGAGGTAGGGCGGCTGTGGTTTTTTTTGAATAAATATGGATGGATACATCATTTTCTTTAAGGTTTCATTGATGATTGATTAATGCCAAAGGAAGAACACGTAGAGCATCCCTCATGACCTCCACCTCCTCCTCCATTCATTCCATTCTACATGCCTTGGCCAGACTCATTTTCCCCAGCCCCGTCTGCTTGTCCCTGAGATAAAGCCCCAACCAACGCTACATCTTTGCCCTTACTGACACATTATCCCCAAACTCTTTTGACTTTTCTCCCCACCCATTTGACCCCTAGTATTAGGATGAACTGTAAATGAAAAAAAAAATGGCGGATTGGATCTCTGTACCAATGATCACTGCGCAAAGTCAATATTCCTTAGGAATGCCATCCCTTTAATGATTGATTAGACTGAGCGATTGGTCATTGACTAAGTAAAGCTTATCTGTGAAATACATAATAAGGGAAATGGATATATCTTATTGACTTGATACCTTTTATTGCTCCCGCTTACAAAAGGGAGAAACGCATAAGCTCTGGAGACTTAGAAGGTCTCTTTTTCAGACAGATCCCTGATGGATGGAGTCCCGCAATTTTTTTTTCTGCGCAGCACCAATAAAAGGTGTCACAGTCGCCTGAGGATTCTATTGGTGGAATCCCGTTACCTTACGTGTTCGCTTAGACGTCTGAAAAGAATGAATGGAATGGAATGAATGTTGTGTGGTTTTTAGTCCACTTTCTGCCATGTGGTGGTTCAGCAAATTACCATTTTAATGATGCCCTCTGAGGCCAGAATGGTCCGGAGTGGGCCTTGTCTGGGATGCCGAGTAGGGCTAGGCCTCAAGGCATTTTTTGAGTTTTGGGGGTGGAGCCGGGGGGATATTTAAGGACGGGTGTCATTAGGTTAGTGGCCATTTTGTGTGTCACCCTCCCTCCTTATTGTTTGTGGTGTTGGTTGGGGGAGTTAATTTTGTCACAGTTGGGGCCGGAAGCTTACCAGGCATCTAGGGGGTGAATGCTCTGGGGGAGAGGATTTGGTGGCATTTCGGTGGGAAGGATCCTGGCTGGTGGTCTCAGGTCTGGGGTTGGGCTTCGGGGTTTGTCCTCCCCTGTGTTGGTACCTGGACACCCTGGTTAGCTTAGAGGTGCTTTCGGTTTTTGTTATTTATTCATGTTAATTATTTATGTTATTTATTGGTGTTTAGTTTTTGGTGGTCATAAATAAGGTTAAATTAGTAAATCTGCGATGGCCTTTTCAATCCCACTCTTGGTGTTGTGTCAATTATTGGGTAGTTAAATTGGTTGGGGGCCTGGCCCGGACACTGAGGGTACATCAGTCAATACCTTATTTATTGACTTAATGCTCTGGTTTTCAGGGGTTTTAGTGTGATCCTGAGAGATAAGTAAAATCATGGAGATAGCAGTTTGCGCTATGTCTACTTGAGAATAGACCTCATCTCAGACTGTATTCCTATTGGCTGTCCAGTTTCCTACTTTGGAACACTGATATACAGCTGTAGAATCATATCTATTCTATATTTTGGTCTTTCATTTGGTTAGGAAGTTCAACAGAAGGTATGATGTTTCTGGAAATATGCTCAGTTTTATTTTAAACTCAATTCAAGCATTAAACATTGAGCTTTTAAGGTTAATCGTGTGAAAAAAGCTCAACATTTTGAAGGGAATGGAGTTTGGCATTGACACCATGGCCAGACTGGGGATGACTAAATGGCCCTGGCATTTTAAGGCCAGCCGATGATGTAATTACCTCCGGCGCTGCCCTAGGCCTAATCTCGGGTAGCGCCACCAACCCTGCCTTTGTCCTTACTCCTGAATGCCAGGATTTGATGTCATATCCCGCGCTCTGTCCTTTAAAGACGTGCGTCATTGGATGGACATGAACTTCAAAGGGTGTTCCGATACACCACAGTCCTCCATAGTGTCAATGGGCCAGTTGGGGAGATGAGTGACCACTTTTCTAACCCACCCATTGACCAATGTCGGTATGTTACATTGTTACACTCTTGCAGCGTGTGGATGTGGATGTTCAACCAACCAGATTAAGATATAAATGCACTAGAAACCTACCTTATGTGTATAACGAGTGAGCAGCCATCTTAACTTCCTGTTCTCGTAATCTCCATGGTGCTTCCTCCCTATTAAGTTATCTCCCACATATTGTGAAGTTGCTGATTGTCGCTGATTGGTTCTTCCGGACAGGAAATTGATTAGATTTTGTGGTCTCTGAAGCGATCTGTTAATAATCATGTGACCCTCTCAGCCGCCAGCCCGCCGGGCACTTGCCAGACGGCCAATCCGGGCCTGAATAGCACCCCTACAACGTTAAATTCTTATATAAAAGATGACGTATTGATGATGTCATCTGCCAGAGGTCAGATTATATGTATTTACTCACCTCTGGTCCTAGAAATGTATCCTTGACGTTCGTAGACTGTATAAGCCGGGCGGCTCGTGTTTACAGGCTACGGAAATACCAAAAAAAATAAAAAAAGCCGAAACATAGAACGCCAATTACTTCCCTTTAGTACAAATGTTTAACAAACCGCGAAGCTGCCCGGTTCCTACAAGCCTCTTTTTTTTTAATGTGTTTTGTGGCTGGGAATCCGTTACAAAGATGAAAAGGAAAAGTAGCGTTTCGAAAGGAGGAAAAAAGCTGTTTGTATGAAATATTAAACAGACGGATGGGGCAAGATAAAGAGAACGGCTCTTTGAGAACTTGGTCTCTGCGAACGAACCAAGCTGTGATGTTCAGATCAGTAAAGAGACCGGGAGCCATGCGCGCCTCTCTAAACGCCTGGTGCCCCTTTAAAAATGGAGAAGACCCCCCCTCCAAAGCAAGGCAAACATTGGTACAGATTCTGTATATATATATAATATTTATATATACCCCTTTATATTTACCCCTCGCAGGCATCCAGAAAACTTGCTTTTTAAACGTTTTAAAGGTGCGGTTCCACTTAGATAAAGCAGAAATTGCACACTTCTTAGGCAAAATAGATCTGTCGCTTGATATTCTCCTCTTAAAGGACAACTGTAATGAAACTTTAATGAAAGCTCCCCGTATAGCGCGCTGGGCGCACCCACGTCGCATAAAATATCGGTCACATACAGACGGGGAATCGCATCTTCAGAAGGAGGTCAGAGCTGGGACAAAAAGGGTATTTCCTATATCCTTTCCTTAAAGCTTTCCTTTAAATATGTTGTTTTAGCGTTCACGGAGTTTAAAGAAACATTTTGATAATCAGATACAAAGCTCGCAGAAATGTTTGGTTTCTATAGCTCATCGGCGCCTGCTTATTGGCCCCATAATTTAGACATTCCCAGAAAATGTAACGGAAATGGGTAATAGATTTCTGGGGAGGGTCTGTGGATCAACAGGACTAAGAAAGATGTTTCTAATGCTGAATTTAGCTATAAAGAAGGTTAAGGTGAGTAGAGTAGCCGCTAAATGTGCCAAGGTCAGTCCAAGGATAGATATAGAGGAGAAACCACAGTGGACAAAAGTATTGGGACACCCGACCATTACACCAACAGGGACTTTGATGACATCACATTCTAAATCCATAGACATTAATATGAAGTTGGTCCCCCCTTTGCAGCTATAACAGCTTCCACTCTCCTGGGAAGACTTTCCACAACATTTTGGAAGGATAAGGGCCTTCAGAAACACAATAGATTGACGTTGTGGTTGCGCAGGGCCGTTACATGCACATTGGAAGTGCATCGGTTAATTAAAAGCCTTTATATGAGCGAGTCGTGTGTCGGCTGCCTTAAACCCTGGAAATGTACAAAACTGAATATTGGAAATAGATTACACATAAAACCAATACTCAATAGGGAGATGGAGGGATTTCTTTACATTGTGACGATGTGATACTTAAAGCCCCGAAGCGGCGCCATGAATTTCCCATCATGGCCTCGTTAAATGGACATTTAGGTGTACACGTGCCAACAAACCGAAACCCGATATATTTAAGAAAAAAATAACCCATAACTTGTGTATCTTTTATCCAAACCCATCGTGTGTGTCATTGTGTATTTCGGAGAAATGGCTAAGCCGTTCCGGATCACAGGAGCACCAATTAAAAGGTAATTAATTGGCCAACTCGTTGCATTCTGTATATGACTTTTCCCGTAAAGAAGGCTGCCCTTTGTACCAGAAGCAGAGGGTATGGAATCGTTTCGCCCCTGTAACGATTGCTGAAAATTCCATCTCCGGGATGCGCGTCGGCGCAGTCCCTTGTGCTAAGAAATGCTGCTAACACTATCTGCAGTACATTTCCAATATTAACCCTTTCTCCCTTATTTTGCCCATTTCTGGTTCATGCAGCATTTGGTACGGTATTTCCCCTGTAGGCGATAAATTAGGGGTCTCAAGCTTTAGTGAAAGAACGAATGTCAAAGCGCGCAATCCTTAAACATTCCAGACACAAATTAACCTTTTCACTGCCACGCGTTGAGGGAAGATGGTGATCAACAGAGAAACCTGTAATATTTTACCCATTTTGAAGCGAGATCAAGGGACGTATGCTTCATTAAGATACGTTACACATGAAATCTTTATAGCTTTTTGTCTCAGCCGCAGTGTTGCAAGCGCAGCTGTCTAATGCAGGCTGCAGTTCTCGCTAGGCTCAGTCTAATACAAGAGTTTAAAGGTGGCTACACAGCTCCCTCTATGGGTCATTGTGGCTCACTGCAGCCTGCATGCATTAGGAATGTGACTGGTTAATTGGGATAAGAATTCTAATTAGCTATAAAAACACCCCATTTAATATAATCAACAGGCAGAATGATATATACGTGCGTCCGGGCAGTAAAGGAATCTTGGCTTTCATTGTACGACCCTTCCCGAACTTCCAAAATTGATAAATAAAAATGGTCTCTTATATTTAACGGGGAAAAAAATGTGAAAATCACCTAAAAAGAATTAAAATACTTATTTTATTGTAATAATAGAGGCAGTAGAAATGCTTACATGCAAGCTAGTTGTCTGAAGCAAGACAAAAAAATTACCCAATTACCTAAAGTAACATGATATAATCTGATAAATATTACTTATTGTCTGTTGTGTGGTTAAGCAGGGGTGTTATACCTTTGCACATGTGTTGCACACGAGTCTACCAGTCGTACATGTTGCATGCTACAGCCAACAGGTTTTTACAGACAGAAACCAAATGAGCTTTTCAAGAGCATTTCTAGACCCCTGTAGGACCTTGTCGGAATCTCTTAGACCAGTAGACCATCAAATATCTGGCCACTGCTCCTGTATAGAGCTTTGGATTAAAAAATATATATTTCCATATCACTGGTAATGAAAGGAATTTCCATCCTTCTTTTCAATAGACAAAAGTAAAATACACAGTAACGATGTTCCCTGTGTCAACAAACCTTTGGTGGTCTTCAAAAGCCATTCCACCATCTACAAAGGCAGAAGATCACCATCTGGTATCTCGTGACATGGTCTTGCTTTCCCAAAACACAGCCTACCATGACACTTCTAAGAAAGAATACTTCATATAGCGAAAATAAATGAACGACCGTGAATCGGATTATAAAGATAATAAAAAGCTCTTAGATGATGTCAAGCTGGTGGCTTAACACGCCGAATGATTTTATACATCAATCAAATAAATGTTTGAAGCAAATTGTCGGTCCTTTGACTAGAGAGCTTTTAATCATTCAGAATCATGTAAATCTTTTTATTCCCATTTCGGAACTAAGCAGCGGGCTTCCAGAAGGGAAGTTCTCCAGCTATTTAATGGATCTTCCAAGGTGTTGGGCGTTCTAACAAACTTATTTTTAACGGAAATCCGAAAATGACAACGTTCCAATTCTCCGGCTCAATCTTCCATCTCTTTAGGCTAAATATTTAAATTCTTTTTTTGTGTGCGTGTGTGGAAGATCCTTACAAAGAAGAAAGGAACCTTCGACACTCTTCCATTCAGCCTGAAAGAATGGCTGAATTATTTAGGAAGGCTTAATGCCTGGTGACCCCTAAAATAATGAGATAAGAAAGCCTTTTTTTTTTTTTGGGTCCCTAGACAGGAATACAATATTATGAAGTGAAAGGAAATGTTTTCCAGTAGCCAGGCTGATGCGTTATGGATTATAAACCTTCACGGTTGATTTTTCAACAAGTTGACATGGTTGATCATTTCAACTGATTGAGGTCCACAGGGTGCGGAGAGAGCTCAATGCAGTTGATCCAGCTGGGCATTCCAACTGTTAAAGACATTTAAACCCCAAGCAATATAACTAAACTCACGCTGTCAGCAGAAATCCTAGTTCTTTACATCAATGTTTTTGGATATTGGGGTGTTGGTGGCTTAAGACAAACCATAAGACCTGGGTTCAAGGGCATGGTGGCACTTGATGGACCTGTGTCTTTATTTTTACCTAAGTTACTTTGTTACACCTTGATATTTGGTAACAAGCAACGGGTTAGGTTAAATAATTATCCTGCACCCATCTGTGGCACTCTAGATCCAGGTCTAGAAAAGAGCGGAGCCTCTAACCCACCCAGGAGAAAGGAGGACATGCTAGCGACAAGATTTATTGCTAATTAAATCACCCGGTGGTTCCGTAGGTCTATTTTTAACATAGAGCCAGATATTCATAGGAGTCTTTTTCCGAATTCGAGTAGAAGTGCAATCGCGGGAAATAATTTAAGCTTGGGGAGATTCTCACTTTTACATCGGCTGAATCATTCATAATGTGTCTTAGTCACATAGGATCATGTGAAGATAAAGTCCTACGTGCTGGTATTTAACTTGAAAACCAACCTTCATATGAGTATGGGGGGGGTGTAATCACAACACCCCCACAATTACCCTTGGGGGTTGTCATTTAAAACAAGTGTTCTGTAATATAAAATAAATCGGGGTTTTCTTTGGCAAGGGGTTGACGTAGGCACCGGTTTCTGTGTCATTCAACAAGTCTTGGAGGACAGAAGATCCTGCAGATCTTTGCCTTAGTACAGCGCTACTGAATACGGTGATGCTTTAGATGGAGAGGTCATTACTGAGATGTTTGTCGAGCTTGTCCAATGGTGGCCATTAATCAAAGAAACGATTTTTACATGAATTTCGTGTATAAAGGTTTTATAGATGATGGATACATTCATTGTCGTCCCCCCCCCCCACGAGCGCAATCATTTAGGGTCTTTTAGTCATGCCATTGTCCTGGGGTTTGATCCAGCCATGAATAGGACTGGCACATTGCATTGAAGTCATTTAAATTATCCACCCATGCCACCCATGGCATTTCCATTTTAATAACTAAATTGCAAAGTCTGGCTTTGAAACCTTTAATCAGATAGGCTTATGATTGGGGGAAAAAAAAATGTTTTAGAAAAAAAAATAATAGGGGGCAGATTGTGCGGGCAAATGTGTCATTAACTCCTATGATTCAGAAAGAAGAAGTCGGTAATTACCCGTACCGATCAATTCCAGCTATGAAAAAGAAGCCGTGGGTACAATGGTGGGCACAACAAAAAAATGTTATTATATTGGTGGCCATTTAAAAGATTTGAACCATTTGACCCCGGGGGCATTTACAATAAGGCATTTATAGAGAAAAGTGATATATTCACCCTAATGCCAGGTGTGTACCTGACCAGCTATAGCTAGAAATGACCGTGATAATGCCACGGGTATCACCAGGGCAAAAAATAAATAAGGAAGGGCAAACTATAGGCAACATCCTACCTATAGCAGTAGAGACAATTAACCCCACACCTGCCAGAAGGGTGCAAGGCACTCTGCAAAGTAAACTGTGATGGCTGTGCATTCTTTCCATGGCTAGGGGCAGTTTGTAAAAGTGGAGGCTTCAATAAAAGCTAGTATTTCATGTTATCCCTTTTTTTTTGGGGGGGTGTACTTGTAATAAACCACATGTCTAGAGGTGAGAATGAACTACACCTAACCCTTTAGGTGACAAGGGAGGGTAACCATTAACCAACACACTGCAAAGCGTTGCATGTCCCCCCCCCCTCCACCCAGCACTCAAACAGTTAAAGTATATCCTCTTTTGCCATTTAACCTGTAAAAGCCACAAGTCTATGTCAATATCTTCTTCCACTCATGTTGCTGCGACTTCAATGCAGGGGTATGATTGCCGCTTGGTTTTAATTAACCTTTCAAATGCCAGGGAGGTTAAACACTGTAGAGGACACACTCTCTGGTAGCAGATAGGGTTAAACTGATGGGTATATTTAGCAAGGAGAAAGACACTATGCACAAATAATCTCTGGAAATGGGTTTTATTCCCATTTTTGGATAAGGACATTAA
The DNA here is from genome assembly GCF_027358695.1 of Spea bombifrons. NCBI lineage: Eukaryota > Metazoa > Chordata > Amphibia > Anura > Pelobatidae > Spea > Spea bombifrons. The sequence continues at coordinate 107,063,646 of NC_071091.1, read as the reverse complement.
CTCATGACACATGTATTTATATAATTCTAGCTTCTACATGGTTAAAATTAAGGAACTAAGACCCCCCCTGTTTTAAATTCTTAAAGGGGATATTGTAAGGTGGTCAGTGCAGAAATATCTACGTCCTAAGGTCTGAACATCCACGAGCCATCTCAATATTTACAAACACAAATTCAATATTTATAGATATTTATAAATAAAAGAATTGTTTATTTTACCTGAAATTTCAGAATCTTCTTCTTCTTCCCCTTCTCTTAAACCAAATTCCAGGTATTAAATCACCAGCCTAAGGATAATGGGGGGGGGGGGTACCCCTTTTTTTTTTTACCTCCCAAAATGATAGAATGTAGAGTCTTAAGGAGAGATTCAGTCTCCTTGTCTTAACTTCAGCAGAATGGGTTGGTATTGAAAGAGACCCTTTTTGGAGCTTCAGATTTAAAAAAAAAAAAAGAAAAAAAAAAGATCACACAATCCCAGTTTGAAAAAAAAAAAAATAATAAATGATAAAAAAAAGCCCAGAAATGATTAGATCCAATGAGACAATGCAAATCTTCTTGGAATAGAGTTAATGCAGCCTTCCCCAGAACAGAAGAGAATTAGCTTTCCATAGAGATCCACTGGCAGGCACTGCTTTCCCCTTGTCTGCCTTCTTTATTTTTGCTACACTGTGAAAGTAGATAGAGTCTTTGTAGCCAGGGGCTGCATTAAGAATTACATCAGGCTTTTATAAGCTTTCTAGATCACACATTAGAGTGAGTGAGAGAGAGAGAGAAGGAGAGAGAGAGAGAGTGGGGAGTGTGTGAGAGATTGGGGATGGAGAGGAGGGAGGGAAAGAATGACAGTAGGTGGGATAAAGCACACAGACACACAGATACACAGTGACACACACACACACAGTCATAGGGGTAGCTAAAAGTCAGCTTTGTCAAGATGTTGCAAGCCCTGTAGAGGCTCCTGGTGTGTGGTGCTGATGTGGGAGGTAGAGGAGAAGGGTCTGTGCCAGCTCCAGATAGTCAAATTACTGCACAAGTTTGCAGTTCCATGGAGGAGGGGGAGTGGTGGAGAGGTGGGGAAGAGAGTGTCCTTACCTCCTATGCTGGAAAGACAAGAGAGAGAGAGAGGAGGCAAGGATTCTTAAATGGAATTGGCTGAATTCTGCATTCCAGAGGAATGGTTTGCGTGTCTTTTTTGGCCAAGAGAGCCCCCTACTTGGTTTCACTTGTGGAGTGATCTTAAATGCTGCAGTGCCAGAGCAAGAAGTTTCTAAGCTTGATGGGGAGAAAGAAGGATGATGATGATGATGGTGATGATGATGAAGGATGGTATAAAAATGATGATGGAGGTTAAGAGGAAAAGAGGACTCTAGGTGCTGGCTGGTAGGAGATAAGGTGATCATGGATGGTGATCATGGAAGCTTGGGTCATGGACAGGTGAAGAAAAGGGTACAGTGTGTGGGTTCTTTGTGGCTGATGATTAACCGAAGCTTTTCACGCTGCAAGTTTCCATGACGACTGAATGTACCCCCTCATCTATGTATATTTGTGGCTTCCCATGCACCTGAAGACATCTCAGTTCTTGAAGGTCTCAGCAACAAGGAGCGAACGCGGCTGTCAGTATAGAAAAGAATAAAACAGTACTCATTAAAGAGTCATTTAAAGCGCCAATTTTGGATCATTTGCAGTAACCCCTAAGAGTATGTGAGACTTAACCCCTTCAGTAAGAGAATTACGATAAGCGGTAAGCTTATTGAGAGGATCCATAGAACGTTGGTCTGGTAGGGTTTATGGGGTACACCATAGAGTTAAGTGGGAATTGCTCGAAATGGGTAATTAACCAGCTGGGTCGTGGAAGACACAGACAATAGAGGGTTAAATGCTAAAGAAAATCGCACTTCCAGCTCATCCAAGCCTTGGACAGATGTCTCTTTATTGCCAAAGGCTCCGAGCCGGAATCAATGAAAACTATTAAAGTGGCAGATACATAGAGCGCTTTCTGTCTTGGTACAAATGGAGTGGGGTGGGCGCCGTAACGTGGAGGGGTCATTAATACCCAAGTGTTGGGGAACTCTGCTGGTCCAGGCACTATGTTGAAGAGACTGCCATGTCTTAGTGGGTTTCTCCATTACTACATATTAACCGTTTGTACCCCATAGTGCAAATTATTATGAGCTGTGGTCTTTATGGTTACTCTGTTAGATGGATGATCAAAAAGATTGTTGTGTGGAGCACTGTGGGCGACCTGAGGATCAAATTGGCCCAACATGGAGCTGCACTGCCTGCTCTGTGCTGCTGTCTCTTCACTGTCTGCTTTATGCTGCTATCTCTGCACTGCCTGCTCCGTGCTGCTGTCTTGTCACTGCTTGCTCTATTCTCCTGTCTCTCCACTGTTTGTTTTATGCTGCTGTCTCTTCACTGTCTACTCTATGCTGCTGTCTCTTCACTGTCTGTGCTGTGGTGCTGTCTCTTCGCTGCTTGCGCTGTGCTGCTGCCCCTGCACGGCTTGCTCTCCTGTCCCTAGACTGCTTGCTCTGGTGTCTCTGTGTTTCTTGCTCTGCTCCCTCTGCAGTACCTGCTCTATGCTGCTGTCTCTGCACTGCCTGCCTTTGTAGTGCTGTCTCTACACTTCTGCCCCGTGCTGCCTGCTACTGAGCTACTGTCTCTGCATTGCCTGCTCTTTACTGTTGCTCAATGCTACTGTCTCTGCACTGCTTGCTTTGTGCTGTTGTCTCTGCACTGCTTGCTTCGTGCTGTTGTCTCTGCACTGCTTGCTTCGTGCTGTTGTCTCTGCACTGCTTGCTTTGTGTTGTTGTCTCTGCACTGCTTGCTTTGTGCTGTTGTCTCTGCACTGCTTTCTCGGCTGCCACTGCACTGCTTTCCTCTGTGCTGCTATCTTTACCCTGCCTGCTCTGCTGTCTTGCACTGCCCTCTGCATGGTGCTGTCTCAAGCCTGGCTTTCATTCCTCTGTATACTGATGTCTCGTGCTGCCGTCTGCACCGGCTCTCGCCGAATAAAGCGTCCTGTGTGATAGGTGGAGCTATGAAGTCAGACTTTTTGTAACCGGTCCAAATACCCAGAGACAAATCTCATCTATTTCCATTTACAGCGAACAGACAGGTCTGATTCAGTGACAAGGGCTCCGTACAACCACCAACCTTCAGCTCGTGAGAGTGCAGACGCCCGATTCCACCTGTCACATCAGAGCCACATGTCTCATAAAGAACAAGCAAGACGCTCACTGGGATTTACCTGCACAAATCAGCTGACACTGTAATCCAGCACTCATCATCTGCCATCTCCATCACGCCGAATTAAACTAAAGCCAAGATGAGCTCCACAAACCGCTCATTCACGACTCTCCACAGTACAGGAGGGGAGTTTATCTCAAAGGACGGGAAACAAAAGGCCAGAATTCAACACGAGAGGGTCAGAGGCTTACAGCGTGGTAGATAAGTGGAACAGCCGCCCAGCAGAAGTGGTAGAAGGGAATGAAACCTTTTGATTTTTTTTTTGCCCAATCCAGAAAATGTTTGTAGCTGGCATAGGATGGACTAGCTTTCCCAATGTAAAGACATGGCGCCTAGTTTTAAAGGGACCCCAACACAATGAGACCCAGTAAACACGGTATAGTCATTATGGGAGGAGAACACAGGACCAGTCTCAGTTCCAGGCATATCAGGTGGCTGTATGAGATACTTGGACCAGGGGGCACCATAAGTCACACTAGAAAATGCCCCTAATGTGTAGAGGTTGACCTATTGCCTGCCAGGGATGGAACAGAAGCCTCCCCAATACATGGAGATGTGCACAAGAGATTTATAATATACATATAAGTTATGAGAGAGACATGGTGTGGGGAGACAAAAACGGCGTCTCGCCAAGGGTTCTCTTTGGCCCCCCTTACATTTTTTCCCTGCAACTTCAATTTGACTCTTCTTCTTTCTCTGAGTAGAAGAGCGTTGTGTGGTCATGCTCACTCACCACCCACTTATGTCAAGTTCAGTCTTCAATATTGTTGAGTGTCCACTCAATATGACATTTGGTCCCATTGACAAAGTTTTCCCTGATACTTCGATTTGATCCTTCTTCTTTCTCTGGGCAAGGGGGCGTTGTGTGGTCACGCCCATTCCACACCCACATTTTACCCGCTCCTCCCATTTCCTCCCACAAAAGGCTGTCATGTCCCTAGCTGCCTTACCTCTGTGAGTCCCAATGGTGGCCGTAGGAAGGCATGGCCTTGCTCCTACCTCCATACAGAGGATGGAGACGTCATAGCAACAAATTAATTAAAGATATCTTCTCCAGGTGTGAGATACCTATATATAGCCACACCTCCTTCCCTTCCTCGCTTAGTTATTAAGCGACCTTCAGTGTCCTTGTTTCCTGAAGGTCCTGTTTGACCTCCAGCCAGTTACTCGACCTAAAACTCTAGGCGCCAGTCCCGACCTCTGCTGCCATTCTGCCTCTCCCTTCTGTCCTTCACCTTTGGATTTATTGCCCCCGTGAACCCATTCCCTGCCTCCACGGTTGTTTCCATCTCCAGCTGCTTGGAACAGAGTAAATGTTTTGAGTGGATTCCGCCACCCGCTGTAAGAGACTCCGCCATTACGGGCTAGCCTCTCCACTACATCTTAGCCCTGTTAGCCTTTCCTAACTCTGTAAAGAGAAAACAGCATCCTAAGTGATTTTAAGGATTCCTCTTGGGGGGCAAACCAGTTCAAACCCCTTTAATGCACTTTACCCGAAAATAATGCCGCTATCTCCTCCATTGAAACCTAGATTCTGAAAACAGATTTTCCTGTCTATTCTGCCCATTTTACTTATTAGTTTTTTAAGAGCTTTACGAACATCCCACGTTTCCTTGAATTCCTTTATTGTGTTTGCCTGTGCTACTTCTACTGGAAGTCTTTTCCTGGCATCTACTACCCTTATTAAAAATGTTTCCCTCTTGGGAATGTTATTGAATTCCTTTTTTGAGCCTTTTAAAAAAAAATATATATTATTATTATTCTTACTGTATTATTATTATTATTATTATTATTACTGTATTATTATTACTGTATTATTATTATTATTATTACGGTATTATTATTATTACTGTATTATTATTATTATTACTGTATTATTATTATTACTGTATTATTATTATTATTACTGTATTATTACTGTATTATTATTATTACTGTATTATTATTATTATTATTACTGTATTATTATTACTGTATTATTATTATTACTGTATTATTATTATTATTATTATTACTGTATTATTATTATTATTATTATTACTGTATTATTATTTATTATTATTATTATTATTACTGTATTATTATTATTATTACTGTATTATTATTTATTATTATTATTATTATTATTATATCTCCCCCTATCTTCTCTAAGGTGCACATATTAAGCGTTCTAAAACTTTCCTTTTACTTAAATTAATAACAAATATTATTTTATAAATTCTCCGTTCGACAGCCAGAATCCCCTAAATATCGTCAACTACTAAAAAAAATGTGTTAATATTAACAATATGTTAAGAGTTCTTTTTTGGGGGGTTTCAATGAGAAATAACCTGGTATGATGAAAAAAAATAAAGAAAGCAACACCCAGGCATTTAAATGATCTTGTTCTGGGACAACGAGCACATAGAATGACGAGGAGATGTGTCCGTCCGACAGGCAACAGTTCTGGATCTGTCGTGCATGCTCAGAATGTCAATGAGATCCCCACTTTAAGTGATGAGGACTTGTCTGCTTAATTAGAGCGCACTTTACTGCAAAGAGACAAAAAAAAAGAAGAAGAAGAAAGCAGCGTCTTATTGTGGAGAGAGAGCTGTTCTTTTCCACGGAAAAAGCTGTGTAGCTCCGGTTCATTATGCGACATGCAGCAAGAAGGGAGGATGATTAGCGCCGGCAGCCCAATTGACTACTAAATGAAAGGGGACAGCTGCAATGTTTATCCCGGATTACGCTGCTTCTCTGCTTACTAGGTGGAATTGTCACCTTAGATAAAAAAAAAAAACAAGAAAGAACCGTACAGAAAAAGCAGACTTTCCACCTATAACTCACCATCTGTATCATCTCTCATCGTTATTCCATCTGATGCTCAAACCTAAACCAAGTAGCCCTGCCGCCTTACATATAAGTCATTTTATTATTATTATTGTTATTGTTGGACAAGGTTCATGTTCCAGGACCACACTCCTGAGTTTTTCATCTGTTCTCTCCGCTTATCTGAAAAGATTATGGCCAGGTCGATGGTCAATGGGAAGTTTGCTCTCATGGACGTGGCCACCGAATATCCAATGGGCAAGAACATCGAGGGATGGTGCCAGCGTGTGTTGCTGATTGGGTGGAAGTACCAGGTGGTCTATGTTTATAGCTGGCTTTAGTTTGTCCGCCTGCTAAGGCGATCAGCAGCCTTTCCTTGCCAACTTCACCGGTGGAAGTCTGATCTGCTCAATGTCTATGCAAGACTTCTGTGAAATAGGAAAGCCTTGCATTTACTTTGAGTCCAATCATTCAGCAGCTTCTCTAATATTAAAAATAAAATGAAAAGATAAGCGTTATATGGCCGCTTGTCTATGGCTAGCGTCAGAAAAGAAGAACAGTAAAAGTGGCAGCCAGCAGATCTATTGTGCGATTCGTTGGCCAGAATGCAGGAAAAAAGGTTTGATGGCTGCTAATATGCAGGGATCTGTTACTGTGATCTCACATGTCTTCCCCCATAAAAAAGAAACATGAATTCCCCTTTTTCCACACTCATTTTCCAAATAAACATATATTTTGGTATTTTTACAATCCATGAGGAATAGCCTTACATCTTTTAGTGAACAAAATAAATGAAAGTGAACGGTAACTGACGTAAGAAGAACTACCGGTTAATATCAGTACTTTCTGGGCTGAAAAGTAAGAAATGTCGTAAACAAAGTAAAACATAAACATAGAATCTGCTGACAGATCAGAGCCATTCGGTTCACGTAGTCTGCCCGTTTTCCATGCTGTAAAAGTAAAATTTTTAAGCATTAGAAGGTTTTTTTTTTTTCTTGTCTTAGCATTTGATACATTTGGCCCCTGCTGGAATCAGGCCACTTACAAACTAAGTAGGGGGAACTTTCATTTTGGTTCACCAAAATATCCTGCTATGGATTAGCCACAGGTGTGTAAGAGATCCCGCAGGGGAGGCCCCATACCTTGGGTCTTCCCAGGATAGGCTATGCCTCTTCTCCTGGGAGTGGCAGGGGGCGGGGCCTTGAGGGGCGGGGTCATATATAAGGATGCAGCCAGCCCCAGACAGCCTTTAGTTAGAGGAAGCCTACCACTTACGGCCACATTCCACTTCCCTGCCTGGAGAACGGAGAAACTGACCTGGGGAAGCAGCGTTTCACCCGGGGACTCCTGGTCAAACCTATAGAATTCCCAGGTACGCCCAAACCTTATGAAGCCCCTAAGATCTCCTGGTGCACGAGAGTCTTTTGAAGCTGCACTAATGCCCTCTGCTAATGCCCTCTAAAAAGGGGTCCTCCAAACCCGAGCATCCGAGGGCAGAGGAAGCATTCTGTGTTACGCCATTCCTTTTTGTTACCGTATGAGAAGACAGTCTCGTTCGTGACTTCATTTTGTGTGTAGCTTTCGTTTTGCATTCCCCACGCCAGACGCTTCAGTCTGAGTAAGTTATACCCCGTACTATTTAAATTTACAGCATTTTATTTGTCTTTAAGCTTTTTTGCCATTTCCCTTCTGTTAAGTTTAATGCTTTGAAAACACCGCAGACTTAACGTTACAGAAGCCGGTAAAGCTGGGATCTGTCAGCGAGGTTGTTAAACTCTACCCACATACAACACTTTGCAGGTGATTATAGGATATTAAAAAGCAGCTGTCTGGCTTACGAAGCTGGATACTCTGTTATAAATTAGTCGTACGATGCAGGAGTAGCTGTCCTCCACCAACCTTCTTCACGAAAAGCCTTGAACGTTGTTTTCGCTAAATGCTGGTGTGACATATGTCTGGAGCACTCCAAACGGGAGAAGAACATTTTGCGGAAAGAACAAAAATTCACATTCTGTTATAAACTGTTTCAAATGATGAGAACGCTCCAACCGTATGTGTGCGTATCTTGTTTTGGGTCTTGGTAGCTCCATAGAATCTTGTGGAACATGGAAAGTCTCTATTTCTTCTGGGTGGTTAGAATATTCAACAGTAAAGAAGGCTGCTCTATCATTGCATTAAGATGATCTTTAACACGGTGGAAAATGAGTAGCTGCCCAGGCCTAGACTTATCTTAAGGCCCCATAGCAGCTGACCCTTGGGGCCATCAATAGTCATCTTAAGGGCCCATAGCAGCTGTGCCTAGGACCTTCAACAGCCATCTGGTGTGAGTAAAGGGAGACGAGGGCACCACCTGAGGTTCTAGGACACATCTTAGAACTTAGCATCACAGAATGTCAGGGATTTCCAGCAGAGATGTCTCTGCTGGTGGCTGTGCAGACCACCTCCATTGAACTGTGGCAAGTACAGCTGGTTTGGGTGCGGGAACCGAGAGGCCCCCTCAGGGCCCCATCTTTATCAAACTTAGAAACTCATTGGGTAGGACCTGGAGTCTCTGGGTGAAGCCCTACAAGTTATCTGTGGTTGGCCACGGCTACTCCATGCCCACGTCCCCTTCTACCAAAGGCTGTTTGTGGATAGCCCCACCACAAGCATGACTTCCCCGCCCCCATAAAAAGCTAGCCCCACCTTCACCCACAGCTAGCCACACCCCTTAATGACACAACTGATATAACTGCATAAGGTATCTAGAATCTGAATAATTACACATTATAGCTGTAGAACCCTGTGATACCCTCACACTCGGCAAACATTCTTAGAAAAGAGGGGGACACAGGGGACAAAAACATGTTATTTTTCTATTGTGCCCTTTGTGCTGTGGTTAAACGTTCTGCCGCGTTTGTTTAGTAGATGCACCCCCTTAATCTTTTTCAATTTAGTTTGATCACCTCCAGCTTCCTGCTGCTGTTCGTTGGTGGAAATTACAATGCACTTATTGTGAATTCACCCCCCGAGGATAGGAAAAGGAACTATAATGATTCATGAGTCGCAGATAGTATCATAAAAGCGAATAAGACCAGGCAGTACCGGTCTCATAACTCACGCCATCTGAGAAAATACTTTACTCCAGCGGATCTCCCAAGGCTCGTCTTATTCACCTAGAAGGTCTACTCAAGATCACTACAAAGTAATTTCAAAAGCTGTATAATATATATAACAGTTCCAGTGTCAATGTCTATGTGCATATAGATATATATACCATATATATAACAGATACTATGGGCAACAAAATCAATTCCTATATAAAACTTAACCTTTAATTATAACAATTAAAAAAAAACTTTGATCCAACAGAAGAATATATACTGTATGTATGTATGATTTTACACCTTTTCTATAGTACTGTATGTGTGTACAATATAGATTTATATATATATAGAAATGGAAATAGAAATGGTAATTTATTTTTATCATTTAACTAAAGTGAACAGAAGAAAAATTTAAATCAAATCAATATTTGGTGTGACCAGCCTTTCCCTTGGTGATCACACTAAGGCTAGGTTTCCACTTGGGTTTTTTTTTTTGCTAAAAACGCCCATAAAAACGCCAATTCAGCCACACAGCGTTTTTTTTTGTGAAAAAACGCTGCAGCCAGATGTTAGCTGTTCTTCAATAAGAAATCGCAAAATGCCATATCCACTTGGCGTTTTTTTGTTTGGCGTTTTTTCGGTCCTCTTTGGCGTTTTTCTGCTTTTTTGGGCTCAGTGGCAGTTTTTCAGAATCGCAGCATGTTGACACTCTGGCGTTTTTTGCAAGGAAATCTTGGCGTTTTTCTCCAATAGAAGTCTATGGGAGAGAAAAAACGCCATGAAAAAGCCATGTGGGTTTTTTTTACACAGTTACAAAAAAGGGGCAGGACCCAGTAAGAGGAAGAGCCGCCATTTTGCCAGTACTGTGGTAAAACTTTTATCTGCTTGTCCACTGTGTGCTGTCTCTGTGTAATTTATTAATAATTCCGAATAAAGCATGCCTTACAAACCACAGAAAAGAGACAAAAGGGTTCGCCGGGGCGAGTTTAAGTAGAACTCTACCAAGGAAATGCATCAGGAGGGGGCAGATACTTGCCATTTATCCCAATCCCTTTTAGCTGGGTGAATATTCTAACGTGTAAAGGCTGGAAAAAACTGCCTAAGGTCAAAAAAAGCAATTTCCACAGAAAGGCTAAAACGCCAGAAAAAAACGCCAAAATGCAAGAAAATAACGCAGGAAAAATACCCAAGTGGAACCCTAGCCTAAACATTGTTTTACATTTTTCTTTACTTTTGTTACATGATAAAAAAAATGACCATTTCTATTTCTGAACGTATTCAGCATCCATTCTTCTAGGTATACTTGCGCACGGTCAGGTTTTTTTTAGGTATATTGCTATAGTTATAGTTAAGTATGATAAAAACAACTATACCAACCAGGTGCGAATGATCATCAATTTAATATGAAGGTTGAAACACAATCATTAACTGAAACAGAAACAGTTGTGTAGGAGGAATAAAACCGGGCGAGGAACAGGCAGACTCACGAACAAGATGAGACTGCTGAAGACTGTTTAATGTCAAAAGTCATACACCATGACAAGACGGAGCACAGCAACAACACACGAGGTAGTTACACTGCATCAGCACGGTCTCTCCCAGGCAGAGATTTCAAGACAGACGGGGCTTCCCAGATGTTCTGTCCAAGCTCATCCGAAGAAGCACAAAAAATGGGCAATGTTGAGGACCGTAGATGCAATGGTCGGTCAAGGAAACTCGTGGTCTGGTTTGTTGCTTCAGGACCTGCTCAAACGCAGCAGAACGATGATCCCGAGCACACGAGCAAGACCACCTCTGAATGGCTCCAAAGAAACAAAATGAAGGTCTTGGAGGCCGAGTGAAAGCCCTGACTTCATTCCAATGGAGGTGCTGTGGCATGACCTTAACAAGGCGCTTCATACACGAAAACCCTCCAATGTGGCTGCAGAATGGCCTACATTCCTCCATAGCAATGTAAGAGACTCATGGGCAGTTATCACAAACATTTCATTCCAGTGGTTACTGCCAAGGGTGGCACAACCAGTCATTAGGTGTAGGAGGACAACTACTTTCCCACATGGGTGATATATTTTACAGTCAATAAATGAAATGTTAATTTGCATTTGGATAATGCGAAACATTTAAATGCGACAAATACGGAAAAATAGAAGAAAATGGGGAAGGGGCAAATACTTTTTCACAGCACTTTAGTATTTTCAACTTCCTTGACAGCGAGCCGTTTATTAGCAGAAATGTACAAAGAGGTCGTCCTGTGAGACGGGAAGAGCGGAGATTTCATACACAACAAAGGAAGGGATTCTTTACAGTGAGGGCAATAAAGATATGGAATTCACTGCCGAGAGAGGGGGTTCTATCAGATACAACGGATGCCTTCAAAAGGGGTAAGAGCAGAACATACAGGGGTATAAATAATAGAATAAACATCACTATTTTGATCCAAGGAGAAATCCGACTGCCTTTCAGAGTCCGGAAGGAACTTTTCCCCCTAGGTGGCAAAATTAAAAAAAAAATAGCTTAATTAAGGGTCTTTTTGCCTTCTTTTGGTTCAAAAGCAGAAAGGATCGATAGAAGGGCTGAACTTGATGGACTGAGGCCTTTTTTTCTCTGTATTCTCTAGGCTGAGAGCAGTAGGAGTTGCATTGGGATAGCCATGACGCGGGTTATCGTGACACGTGAACCATTTGCTTCCATCCTGCAATCAGTTACATTAAATAATGCCGTTTATGGATTATGTGGATTGCGTTTTAAGGCTGTGGTTTATATCTCGCATGGGGTTTTGGAGATGATTGGTGCAGAGGGAAGGTGATATCTCTGTTGATTATAAAAATATGTATATTTTGCATTTATATAGCTAGGATACATATAGCCCGGTGATTGTATTTGAGATGTGACAGGCGATCAATACATACGGTAATACGTTTTCAGAATGAGTAACATTTAAGCAAGTGTATTACCTGCTGATCGGAGGGGAGTATGTCATCTGTACAGGGTCACGACATTTATCTGGCTGTCAGTAAGGGGTTAATAGGGCCAAAAGGCAGGAAATATGTTCGGGGCAATGAGATAAGCGCCTGCTTTGCTTGTTACCTCCTAACGTTTTAAATGAGGGACGCATTTGTTTGAAGGGAAGCAGCATGACTTTACCCGGACTTCTTCTGTCACTTTGTTACCCCATTAAGTGAGGCATTTAGAAGATGAATTTTGACATGGGGGGGAAGGAAAGAGTGGCAAAAGGATTTGGACCCCAAAGAGGGACCCGGATCTGAGGCATCTACATGATGGAAATGCTCGGTCATCGTATTTTTACTCACTATTATAAAGCGATGCACTCGTGTTTTTCAGCTGATTAATATTTGATTGCATTGTCTATTTTAATCCACACTTTCCATGTATCGCTTAATACGCGCCCTTCCTTCAAGAACATACTGGGCTACTTTTGTGCTTAAAGGGCAAGTTCCCAGAGAGAATACCCCCCAGCGCTGTATACAGTAATATAACCCCCCAGCGCTGTATACAGTAATATAACCCCCAGCGCTGTATACAGTAATATAACCCCCCAGCGCTGTATACAGTAATATAACCCCCCAGCGCTGTATACAGTAATATAACCCCCAGCGCTGTATACAGTAATATAACCCCCAGCGGTGTATACAGTAATATAACCCCAGCGCTGTATACAGTAATATAACCCCCCAGCGCTGTATACAGTAATATAACCCCCAGCGCTGTATACAGTAATGTAACCCCAGCGCTGTATACAGTAATATAACCCCCCCAGCACTGTATACAGTAATATAACCCCCCAGCGCTGTATACAGTAATATAACCCCCCAGCGCTGTATACAGTAATATAACCCCCAGCACTGTATACAGTAATATAACCCCAGCGCTGTATACAGTAATATAACCCCCCAGCGCTGTATACAGTAATATAACCCCCAGCGCTGTATACAGTAATATAACCCCCCAGCGCTGTATGCAGTAATATAACCCCCAGCGCTGTATACAGTAATATAACCCCCAGCACTGTATACAGTAATATAACCCCCAGCGGTGTATACAGTAATATAACCCCAGCGCTGTATACAGTAATATAACCCCCCAGCGCTGTATACAGTAATATAACCCCCCAACGCTGTATACAGTAATATAACCCCAGCGCTGTATACAGTAATATAACCCCCAGCGCTGTATACAGTAATATAACCCACAGCGCTGTATACAGTAATATACCCCCCCAGCACTGTATACAGTAATACAACCCCCAGCACTGTATACAGTAATATAACCCCCCAGCGCTGTATATAGTAATATAACCCCCCAGCTCTGTATACAGTAATATAACCCCCAGCGCTGTATACAGTAATATAACCCCCAGCGCTGTATACAGTAATATAACCCCCAGCACTGTATACAGTAATATAACCCCCCCAGCGCTGTATACAGTAATATAACCCCCAGCGCTGTATACAGTAATATAACCCCCAGCGCTGTATACAGTAATATAACCCCCAGCGCTGTATACAGTAATAACCCCCAGCACTGTATACAGTAATATAACTCCCAGCACTGTATACAGTAATATAACCCCCCAGCGCTGTATACAGTAATATAACCCCCAGCGCTGTATACAGTAATATAACCCCCCAGCGCTGTATACAGTAATATAACCCCCAGCGCTGTATACAGTAATAATAACCCCCCCAGCACTGTATACAGTAATATAACCCCCAGCGCTGTATACAGTAATATAACCCCCCAGCACTGTATACAGTAATATAACCCCCCAGCGCTGTATACAGTAATATAACCCCCCAGCGCTGTATACAGTAATATAACCCCCAGCGCTGTATACAGTAATATAACCCCCCAGCACTGTATACAGTAATACCCCCCGCACTGTATACAGTAATATAACCCCCCAGCACTGTATACAGTAATATAACCCCCAGCACTGTATACAGTAATATAAACCCCAGCGCTGTATACAATAATAACCCCCAGCGCTGTATACAGTAATATAACCCCCCAGCGCTGTATACAGTAATAAAACCCCCCAGCACTGTATACAGTAATACCCCCCGCACTGTATACAGTAATATAACCCCCCAGCACTGTATACAGTAATACCCCCCGCACTGTATACAGTAATATAACCCCCCAGCACTGTATACAGTAATATAACCCCCAGCGCTGTATACAGTAATATAACCCCCAGTGCTGTATACAGTAATATAACCCCACCCAGCGCTGTATACAGTAATATAACCCCCAGCACTCTATACAGTAATATAACCCCCCAGCGCTATATACAGTAATATAACCCCCCAGCACTGTATACAGTAATATAACCCCCAGCGCTGTATACAGTAATATAACCCCCCAGCGCTGTATACAGTAATATAACCCCCAGCACTGTATACAGTAATATAACCCCAGCGCTGTATACAATAATAACCCCCAGCGCTGTATAAAGTAATATAAACCCCAGCGCTGTATGCAATAATAACCCCCAGCGCTGTATACAGTAATATAACCCCCCAGCACTGTATACAGTAATATAACCCCCAGCGCTCTATACAGTAATATAACCCCCCAGCGCTATATACAGTAATATAACCCCCCAGCACTGTATACAGTAATATAACCCCCAGCGCTGTATACAGTAATATAACCCCCCAGCGCTGTATACAGTAATATAACCCCCCAGCGCTGTATACAGTAATATAACCCCCAGCGCTGTATACAGTAATATAACCCCCAGCGCTGTATACAGTAATATAACCCCCAGCACTGTATACAGTAATATAACCCCCCAGCGCTGTATACAGTAATATAACCCCCCAGCGCTGTATACAGTAATATAACCCCCAGCGCTGTATACAGTAATATAACCCCCAGCGCTGTATACAGTAATATAACCCCCAGCGCTGTATACAGTAATATAACCCCCAGCGCTGTATACAGTAATATAACCCCCAGCGCTGTATACAGTAATATAACCCCCCAGCGCTGTATACAGTAATATAACCCCCCAGCGCTGTATACAGTAATATAACCCCCCAGCGCTGTATACAGTAATAACCCCCAGCGCTGTATACAGTAATATAACCCCCCAGCACTGAATACAGTAATATAACCCCCAGCACTGTATACAGTAATAACCCCCAGCGCTGTATACAGTAATATAACCCCAGCGCTGTATACAGTAATATAACCCCCAGTGCTGTATACAGTAATATAACCCCCCAGCACTGTATACAGTAATATAACCCCCCAGCACTGTATACAGTAATATAACCCCCAGCGCTGTATACAGTAATATAACCCCCAGCGCTGTATACAGTAATATAACCCCCAGCGCTGTATACAGTAATATAACCCAGCGCTGTATACAGTAATATAACCCCCAGTGCTGTATACAGTAATATAACCCCCCAGCGCTGTATACAGTAATATAACCCCCAGTGCTGTATACAGTAATATAACCCCCCAGCACTGTATACAGTAATATAACCCCCCAGCACTGTATACAGTAATATAACCCCCAGCTCTGTATACAGAAATATATCCCCCCCAGCGCTGTATACAGTAATATAACACCCAGCGCTGTATACAGTAATATAACCCCCCAGTGATGTATAAAGTAATGATAACCCCCCCAGTGATGTATACAGTAACCCCCCCCAGCGCTGTATACAGAAAAGTTGGTCAGAATCGAAATAAACCAGGTTTTATCTCATTTTGTCCCAATAATCTCCCTTTATCTGCAGACCTGGAGGCCGCCATTGCTGTCAGTCACGCCACACTGAGCAGATTCTTTATGGCAATGCTAATGAGATCCGTTCCTCCATAGACTTCTATTAGTCAGCATGTCTGGCTGTGGATTAAGACTGAGCCATTCTATTGCGTCCCACAGGTAGTATGATAAAGAGTCAGGATGTTTGTCTAGTAGATCGGGGATCAGATAACAGAGCGAGAATCATACAAACGGCTGATATGCAGCTGCCTGAAAACATTATATTTTGTGCCAAAAACTACAATAAAACAATTTTTTTTATAAACTCGTTCTTACTCGGATACCAGAAATGAAATGTAAAGAAATATGGTGGGACTTCTCTTTTAAAGTGTATGTTTTATGTATGTAGCATATGGAAAGTTCATCCCGTGTATCTGATCCTCTCTCTTATATGCTCGTTCTTTGATGGCTGCGCCCTGCGAAATGTTGGAGATGTTTTTGTTTTGTCTTATTTTAATCGAATAAAAAAAAAAGTTTCATAAAATGTAACTCCACGCCGCTGTTGATTCATCTTCCCCAAAATGGTTATTGGTCTCTCTAAGGACTGGAGACGGTCGGTAGGGTCGTCCGAAAAATGTAAAATTGAAAAGAAACATAGAATTTGTCATCAGATCTACCTCTAATTTGTCCAAAAGCTTCTCTTTGGTGATCTTCCAAACCTGTGGTGCATTACGAACGTCCCCGAGTTTGATTTTCTTTGCCCAGCTCGTGCGCGGGGGCTACCACAAACTAACCCTGAGTGCCAACGCACCTTCATGGGATAGACATACGGCGCCTGAATCTAAGACGAGACCAACGACTGATTAAGGTTCGAGTCTTTACAGCAAATTCTATGTTTCTATGTAATTGACGAATCTGCAGGACAACCGACTCAAATGCATCCGCGTTCATTACGTCCAATTAATTTCCCCAAATACTGTATTGGCTTCGGTATTTTATGCTGGGATATGGAACTTTTCAGCAATCATTGATCAAGTGAGGCCGGTTATGTGCATGTCAGACGTGAACAATGTGTTTCGCTGCAATACGAATCAATGTTAGAAGATGGAGAGCCTCGGACATTAAGGTCAACGCGCTGTTTGTGGCGTATAATCCCACCGTTGCTGTGATCGATGGTCCGTAAAACCAGAGGCTCTCGGTAAAAGGGCCGTTTGTGTTATTTCAAAAGGAATGAATAGCGTTCTTTTAGTTTGTTTGCCATTCGGCTGCGATATAAAATTCAACGCCGACTCCCTGTGTTTGACTTGGAATCTCCGGGTAAATGGCTTCTACTTCGGGTCTCCGGGAGGGGTGACCACCGGCCTGCGGTAAACTAAACCAGTAAGATAAACATTAACGTCTCCTGCCCTAAATCTATTACTGGCCACACACTTTCTGCCTAGGGGCACCTCGGATCTTTAACCCCTTACATTTTCAGGTATCTGAAGCCTTTGTTGGTATGGTGTAGCCCTGGAGAGAAAAGGTCTTCTCCATGCGATTTTACTAACTCTGTAATCTTTAAAATGAAATGATATATATGATTTATAAGCCCACCTTATGGGTCTGCCAGAGGAGCAGTCAGTTTAATGCCCCCTGTGATCGGAACGGTATTCGATTTGTCCCGGCTGCCTACGTAAGGACGGGAGTCTAAAAGTCCCCTAAAAATACGCCGTTTGAGGCTTACTCTTTCTTCTAAAGGCATCTCCAACTCAATAATGTTTAGTTCCTATGTGGCAATAATGCATAATGATTGCATACCCCCCAACTGTCCTAGTTTTCATGGTACAGTCCTGATTTTGCCCCTCTGTCCCAGACAGCTCCCCCCATCACCCCCTCTCCCTGTGTGACTGTGCCCTTCTGGATCTGGCCCACCTCTAGCCACACTCCCAACATAGATGGCCCAGTTTGGATACAAAGGGGGGGGGGCATGATTTTGGTACCATGGTAATTTTCTTAGATTTTTTGGACACTTTAATTTGTCTGTAGATATATATATATATTGTATATACAGTATATATAATATACTATGAAAATATATATTTTAAAATAATAACCTGAAATACCATTTTTATCGGTTACCAACATTCTCTATTCCATGCAAAAAAAAAAGCATTTTTTTTTTACCACGCGCTTTATATTTTTTAAAGTATCTGGCTATTTCTAGCAATGTTTTTGTACTTTAACCAAATCAATATAAACGTAAAAATAGAAATGAGGAGGAAATAATAAAAAGAGAAAAAACGCACCACAATCAAATCGTTCCGTCTTGGCCTGCCATAGAAACAAACATTTTGAGGTTTTAGTATCCGTTTGGTTACTAGGATACTCCACTCGCGTATTTCTTCCGATAAACTAAGAATCGTCTTTTCCTTATATATAACCGGACCTTTAATGTGTTTGTCCTTTCCACCCAACCGGCCTTGTTATGGTTGCGGGGAAAATGTAGGTCGCAGGTAGAGAACCAGATACTGAAGAGAAAATCCTGTGCCAGAAGTAACAAACCATGGTCCCGTATAGAAATCTCACACGGGGATTCATTATTAGTTGGGGTCGTAACATTTTTTTGGGGTCTTTATTCTATTAATATGCCGACCATAAAAAAAATTCTATAAAAAAAATTGGGAAAATAATCGGAAAATGGAATGTTTGGGAAAGTTTTTTGAATGGGTGAAGTGTGAAGCGTCTGCTTAAGATGGAAGGAATGTGAAGTCCATCTTAAAAACAAATCAGTTTTTAATATATCTGCATCAGGTTTGCCAAATACCAAGTCGCCGGCACTTCCATGACCCGCAAGCTCGTGATTAGAGTCCCATGCCGAGACACAGCTTCCATAGTTTACTTCTGCCCGGTGCTGTGCAGAGAGCTGGGGTATGACATCATAGTGAAGCTATATTTCATTTTCATAAGACCAAAGACAGTGAGGTATTTACCTCTGGGGCTCTCCTAGGCCCTAACCTAAGGCGGTACCCCCAGTCTAGAGGATGATCTGTCTACCTGGTTCTCCAGGTCAAACCCAAATCCTCCGGGTCAACACCTGAATCCTCCGGGTCTCAGGAACAGGGTCTTGACAGGCCCCGCTCCTCGCCCATTTGCCCTTAAAATGGGGGGGTTTCCCACAAACTCCCGCACCTTCCACCGACGTCACAGGACCGCCCACCAACATCAAGGGACCGCCCGCCAACATCACAGGACCGCCCACCAACTTCAGAGGGACTGCTGACATCTGTGGGCAGTCCTGACCGCGTCCCGCAAGGGAAGGCTCCGGACTGAAGAAGTTCCCAGGTATAGTGATCTGCACTCCCGTTCTTTCAGCCGGTACCCCTGGACCTGCCACCCTAGGCCTAATCGTTGCATGCTGTTCTTTGTCATGTTGAGAGGTGTGGGAAAGGGTTTTACTGAACAGGTTTCATGGAAGAGCGTACCAGCACTGGTGGTTTGTATACCATGGTAAAGGAACTCGCTCTTACTTTAATAGCACATTGCCCGCCTAGATACCTAGAACGCCCAGATACCATAATCTCGCTTCCCTGGGCCACATTTTCCCACCCAATGGTGTCCCCATCACATGTGTGCTACCGCGACAAAATACCCCATTATTGCCACAACGTCCCAGTTTCTCTTTAACGCTGACAAAAGGTTTAGCTAGAAAACACACTGAGATGCATCCCGAGCTGCGGTAAAATCAATGTGTCTCTCCACTTGCGTGGTTGTTAAAACACGAGCTCGTTAGAGCCAAGTAGATTGTTTGCAAATGACATAAGCCGATGATTTACAATACAATAACTGCCTGGCTTTGCAATACTTTCCATGTACTCGGCTTTGTCTCTTGGTGATAATATATTTCATTACGAAGCTCTGTTTGGAGACGCTGTGATATATACAATGTTTTTTTTTTTTTTTGCTTTGGTTTGTGGCGGTTTTGCTCTTGATTATTTTGTTCTTTTTAATGTAAAATACTGCCTGATAAATGCATGCTTCTGTTTCAGCTACAGGAGTTTGTTTGCAGATAAAAGACATTTGCATATTGGGGCATATTGGGGCATCTCGGAATCTGTTTTAGGACCACAGCAGATCTTTGGGCCTTTGATCTCCGCGCCTTTTGGCTCCATTTACTCCCTATTGTAACTGGAAACTTCCCAGTGTGGGTTAAATCCAGACCACGCCCTCTTTTGGGGGAGTGTCTTGATGAGTCGCAGGGATAACCTTTAGTGGGCGTGGAGTGAGAATGAAATGGGCAAGGAACAGACAGAAAGCTCAGACAAAGAAGAAGCTGACGCGGCGACCCAAGGAAACAGGGCTTCACCCGGAGACTTCAGGTCAAACCTGAAGAGTTCCCCGCTGCGCTCCCCATTGCTGACTTATTTGGGTTTTCCCCCACCCCTACCATCTCCAGTAATAAGGAAGAGAACACCAAGGGAGTTTGTTGCTAAGCCAGGCAAAGTCCCCTGCAGACCCTCCAACATACCATGCCAAGGGGGCCCTTCTCCTTCGATAGGCTTCTTCTTTGCACATGATGTCATGAAAAATGATCATATTTGTATCTATTGAAGAACTGAAATATTTCCACATCTGCTCCAAAGCACAGAAACATCTTTTATCTTCTAAAGTATTCAATAAACTATTGAGGTCAGTAAAAAAAAAGATCTCCCTAAAAATGACACAAATTTGTTATGGTTGAATTACAAGCTATAAACATCTATAAAACACCATATATAATGTGTTCAATCAACTTGACAAAAAATAAAAAAGTTAAAACAGTGTCTCTGGAAGCCCAAAAAGGCTTTATATGAGAAAAAAAAATAATTTATGTTAATCAGATGCACGGCACGAACGTTATTTTTTGGTACATATGCTATATGAACTGTGCCACCCAACTCATAATAGAAACAGAATCTGCTGACAGATCAGACTCATCTGGCCCATCTAGTCTTCATGTAAACACTCAAACCTGGATGTGTTGGAGAAGCATGGCTAATTATTAATTTATTAAAAATTAATTGGAAATGGAGGGAAATTGATGGTCCTCTGTCTTGGTTAACAGGGGCCTATTTTTTATTTAATTATTATAAATTATGTTTACATTAAAGCAGAGTGGGGGAGTTATTTTGTGAGTTACAATGTGAACCTGCATGCCCTCGTCTGTAACTCACATAATGTAAAGCCACACGCACTCGCAAACAACCCGCTAATCAGTGAACTTGTTGCAGATGTTAGAATATGAGGGCATGCGACTGGTTTTGAATATGGTCAGATCCATTAAGTCTTAACTCGACTGACCACTCAACTTCTTAGTGAATATACCAAATTCAGATCACTTAGTCTTTCCTGATAATCTTTATCCTGCATACCATTTATTATTTTAGTCGTCCTCCTCTGAACTCTCTCCAGGACTGTACTCTAGGTGAGGTCTGACCAGAGATCTGTAAAGTGGCAGAGCCCCCCTCACTCTTCCTACTACCAATACCTTTACCTGATTTGTCTGATTACCTTTAAGGCCTCACATTTATCAACATTAAACTGCAGCTGCCAAACCCTTGACCATTCTTCAAAATCACGTACCATTTGGGTTATTAAACCAGGAACGTCTACCCTGTTGCAGACCTTTGTACGATCTGCAAAAACATACCTTACCACTGAGATCTTTCCTAATTAAATAATAATAATAATATTCTAAATTCTAAAATCATAGGAACTATGAAATGCCGCAATGGTTTTGAAAGGGTTATTCTCCCTATCATATGTTTTTATATATATCGCTTACCCAGAATGATCCCAATGGGGCCAAACAAGCCCTAGGAGATAACCGTTAACAGATCTTTTATTTCTTAATCTTGCTAGTGCCTCCTTTACTATACACCTTATTTCACTGTGACCCGAGGGAGACTTGTCATCTCTGCTGTCCATTGATAATGTAATTTCCTTAAAGAGTTGTTCAAGGTCACTCGGTGCTGCGATTCAGCGGCAGAACCTTACTTCACTTGTTTACTCAATGTTTACAATCAACAAGAAGAATGCTTATCTTTAAACGGTTTACAGATTGGAGGAAATGCATAAAGGTATAAGAGATGTGACTTTTGTAAGAAAAAAGGGAAACATAACAGTTATTTAATAAAAAAAAATCATAACTATAAAAACAAAGCAGTGGATTATCATACTGGGAATCGTTCCTAATGGCCTATGTTACCTAAATATTGTTTAGATTTAGTGTTAAACTTTTGATCTGTACATTATGCTGACTGAATGGCAAGAAAGTGTATAGATCAAGAGAAATCTGATTTTAAATTTGTTTAAGTTTTTTTTTTCTTTTACCTGAGCTCAATCTACTACAAACACCCAACTCCTTATCATACTGCCTGTGGGAAACAATAGAATGGCTCAGTCTTAATCGCTTACTCAGACACTCTGACTAATGAAAGTCTTTGGAGGAACGACCTCATTAGCATTGCCATAAAGCATCAGCTCAGTGTGGTGTTTGAGCCGGGAAAATCACCCAAAATATCACATGACTGACAGCAACGGCGGCTCCCGGTCTGCTTAACTGCTAAGTAGATTTCAATGTCAAGTTTCTGTCTATCTGAACTCGAGAAGTATGTTTAGGAACCAGAAACGAAAACGTAGTTAGAGATTTGGATGTGGCTACATGCAGACATAGAATCTGATGAGAGATAAGGATCATTCGACCCATCCAGTCTCCCCACGTTTTATGATGTAATTCCAAAAATATGAGAAATATTATGAGAAATATTGTATCATTTTAATCATGTTCCTAATGTCTCTTCTGAAATCATGGTCATCATTCCAAACAAAAAACTTTTGAGTAACCAAGAATAAGCCGAGCAGTAGATTCTGTTCGGTTTTATTAAATTTTTCCTAGTTTTGGAACGTAGACACCTGGCTTGTGAGTTTCAGTCATTCCGTCCTGGAATGCCATGGAGTAACAGGACTTACTTCTCAGCCAGGGATCGTGTGAAGAGAGAAATAAACATCATATAAGCAATAGCTCTCTAGAATCATGACCTCAAAAGGGATGCCAGAAAATGTCAAAAATGCTTTGGCTCATGGTTTTTTTTTTGTTGTCTTACAAATTCACCGTCTCTTTTGAGCGACGTGGCTTTATTGACTAGTCGTGTCACCTTGTAGGCTACAGTATCTTCTTCATTGACAAACAGCCCTAGTCAGTCGGCTGTAATCTCTCCAGATATCTGATTTGTGATTTTAATGCACTTGGAAGTGAGTTAGTTGTTTCAATAAAGCTGTCTTGGAAACGTAGTGCCGAGTAATCATACACAGAGGAGGCAATGAGCGCGGGACAGTTAATTCCAAATGGGTACAGACAGACAGTCACCAGCTCTGTTATGTCGGGGGAAATGATGTTTTGATTTTACAACAGAAAAGCAAACCGTTTATATGGCTGTCTTTTACATTAAAGGTGCATTAACCATCTTCCAGCTACATGTGCATACTCTGGCACACGGAGAGTTAATTATCTGATAATCGAACTTTAAAGCGGACATGTATAAAAAAAGACAAAATAAAGAGTGGTCCTATCACCCTAAAGACCACCCAAATCAATCATCAGTACATTTTTATTAATCGCTATGGTGATACGACTACTTTTCAACATTTGCACCAAATTCACTTTTAATACATAAAATGCAGAAAGGGAAAAAAGAGAGGAAAGGAAAGAGAGGAGAGAAGAAAAATAGAAAAAAAGCACCAAAGTGAGATAGGTAAAGAGAGAGAAAGAGGAGAGAGGAGTGAGAATAAAGGGAAAGGAAAGAAATACAAAACAAGTGAAAAGAATGGAAGAGAATGGAGAGAAAGGAGAGAGGAAATAAAATGGACAGTGGGGAAGAAAAGAAGAGCAGCGAGAAAAAGAAACAGCATGGGGAAAAAGGATTGGAAGGATAGAGAAGAGAGGAGCAAGAAGAAAGAGAAGAGAGAGAGAAAAAAGAAAAATGATAGACAAGGGAGAAAGGAGAGAAGTGAGAACAGAGACAGAACGCAGACAAAAAACGATAGAGGAGCGAAGGACAAGAGAGGGAAAAGAAAAAAGTACAGAGAAGGAAGAAAAGAAAAGGGTGAGAGAAATCAAAGAGCAAATAGAGAGGGGCAAAAAGGGATTAAACAAGAGTAAAAGGAGAAGGGGGCATCAGTTATCTCTATGGCGTACAAATATTCAGCACATTTACATCTCAATACAGTAGCTTCTGTCCACATCAGTGCAAGCGCGTCCGCTCTCTCCTCTACCCAGGTTCAATGTCCTCCCTCCACATGGCTTTCACACAATCCAGGGTCCTGCTAAGTACAGAGAGCGGATTCTTTGCCCGGTCCCACCATGAAGAATGCCGACTAAGATGACCACCATCCCAGCGCCTCCTGGGACACCGCAGTAAGTAAATCCAGGAGCCAACGCTTCTTAATTCTGTTATTACCTGAAAGTTCTCTATTTCGTTGCATTAGCAGTTGGGGTGGCAGGGGTTTCGGGGAGCATATTTGTGCTTTTGTTCCAACGGGCAACAGATCTGCTTTAATGAATAAAAATAATAAGAGAATAACAGGATTCAGTCTTTTTATTTTGATAAATAAGCTCATAAGTATATAACCATTCAGACAAAAGGGAGAGCTTGCTGCTCAGATCCGGATGAGGCTTCATCCTCCGGTGGCTTTTCCAGAACATTGATGGATGGATATTTGTAAACATTACGAATCTATTTTTATACTAACAATTTTGAGGAATTTTACAGGAAACGGCAGTATAAAAATATTTTCCAAAGCAACTTATTCATATATTTATCATGAAGATGAAAATAATATATATATATTTAAATTAACAAATTAACGTTTATTTATTGCATTTTTTTATCGCAAAATAAAATTCCATCTCAAAATGTTATTATTATTATTTTTTTAATCGCATAACGTTTGATGGCGGATATCAAGCCCGTCTTCAGCCCGTTTTTCTAGTTATATAAAGCATAGCCCTATGCCTATTCCATGCATGTCTTAATTCCCTCACTAGATTAAACCACTTTGGCTAGAAGGCCGTTCCACTTATCCACCACCCTCTCAGTGAAGCCATAACCTGCTTGGTTAGTCATGGTTACTAGTTCTCGGATTAACCTGTGCTCAGGTATTCGGGCAAAACATGATTATCAAACTACGTTGCCGAGTTAATACAGAATCTCTTTAATGCCAGATATTCGCCTGATTTCCGTACGCTGGCAGTGAGATATAATGAAGCGCACGCTACCAGCCACCTGTCAAAATATGTTATATGAAATATCATAAAAAAATGGAATATTATGGATTTAGAAGGACTAATGTTGTGATAACTTGCAGAGCTGGGCAAAAAGTCAAATATATTTATGTATGATTTTAACATTTTTGTAAAAATCTTCCTTGGGAACTCCGGCAGCTGCCGAATTCAAGCAAAAAACGTCCAATAACAACTAATACCGGAGTGTACAGCGCCACTCTACTTCCATAAAGTATTCTGAGTTAGGACAACCATGCCGAGGTCAGTAGGGTCAGGGGCTTGGTAGCCCATGTGCCACATAAAAGAAAGCCGGTTGACTGGGCTGCCTGGGAACTTCTCTGGCTCTCCAGGTGATGGCGCTCAATCACTGGGTCATGGGACCGGGTTTAGGTATACCTGCTCTGTGATTGGGCTATCTGGAAACTCCTCTGGCTCTCCAGTTGATGGCGCTCAATTCCTGGGTCATGGGACCGGGGTTTAGGCATACCTGCTCTGTGATTGGACTATCTGGAAACTCCTCTGGCTCTCCAGTTGATGGCGCTCAATTCCTGGGTCATGGGACCGGGTTTAGGCATACCTGCTCTGTGATTGGGCTATCTGGGAACTTCTCTGGCTCTCCAGTTGATGGCGCTCAATCCCTGGGTCATGGGACCGGGTTTAGGCATACCTGCTCTGTGATTGGACTATCTGGGAACTTCTCTGGCTCTCCAGTTGATGGCGCTCAATCCCTGGGTCATGGGACCGGGGTTTAGGCATGCCTGCTCTGTGATTGGGCTATATGGGAACTTCTCTGGCTCTCCAGTTGATGGCGCTCAATCTCCGGGTCATGGGACCGGGGTTTAGGCATGCCTACTCCGTCATCTCCCATACAAATTTAAGGTGTTTGGAACTATAACCCTGGTATCTACATTCCTCCAGTTACCATGGATACAGACTTCCAGATCATAGAGTGCACCTTGTGCATCTGAACCCCAAAAAATAGCCACTTGACACATACTGATGATGTCATAGTATGACATTTAAAAGGACTATATGCGCATTTTGTGAGTAGATTAGAATAGGTAACTACGATATTGTATTAATAAATAACTTAGAGATTTCACTTAGCATACCTCAAGCCTCGGCATCAATTTATCTTTTTTATTGTTTTTATTTGAAAAATCCTTACACTTGCACTTTTTCACTTGACTAATTGTATCCTCGTTTATCTGCGTTAAATAAAAAAAACAAAAAAAAACATTTTTACGCCGTAAGCATATTTTAAATGCCTCGACTCCTGAATGGTTTCATTGGATCATGACAAGTGTAATATTGATCCATCTCTAACCATATGTTTGGAAATCAATCAAACAGTTTGATCCCAGGAAAGGAAAAAAAGAAGAGAAAGAAAAAAAAAAAACGCTCACAATCCTGGTGACGCCATGTTAGGAAAATTAAATAAAAAGGTGCAAAAAGGTAGAAAATGTTGTCATGATAGGAAAATAATAACAAAAAACCTTTTTCACTGGACAGAAAAATCAGAAGTTGTTTCAAATTCATCAGCTCTATCCAGGGCCGTAGACCAGGCCTAAAATGGCAGGTCCATGATGACGTCAGTCTCCCCGCTGCAAAACTGGGGGGGTAGATCACTAAACTTTTTGGGTGTTCAGGTCGCCTACGGTCCTGCTGCTCAAATGGGCCGGTTACATGGAAGATCAACTCAACCGGCCCATTTACATTATAGAACGTGTGACACAGCCTTCATAGACTGCTTTTCAGGGTGCTCTGAGCCATTAAGTCACAGAGTGTCAGTATATGACATCATATATCAGCAAGGACGGTGGCCGTTGAGGGGGTGATTGCGCGGGGTCAGACAAATATGTCAGAATTCTACATGCAATCACAGAAATTTAAGGGCAAAAAATGGGGGAAATCAAAGGAAATTTCAACGGTTGCTATAGTGACTGCAGAGAAAATGGCATCCTCCCATCCTAAACTGGCACATAACTAAATGACTTCATTAAAACCAACTATACTTTTGTTTTTTTGATTAATATAATGATTATCTGGATCTATTTGGTTTAAATGAATGGGATTATCCCTCACTCCCTTCCAACAGCCGCCCGAACCAATCAGCAATGATCAGCAACTTAACAGTAGGGGGAGAGAGAATTTAATGGAGAGGAAAAATCAATCAACGGGAAGTCTAGATGACAGCTCCCGTGGTATACACATAAAATGGGTTTCTAATACCCACCATTACCTTGGATTATAGAAGTTTAGGATTTAAAAATGGCGACAAATCGACTTTATCTATTTTTTTTTTTTTATTTTTTTTTTTACATTTTTTAGCTTCTAACATAATGAGAATAAAATTCCCCAAATTTAGCTGTCAGATATATATCTAGGAATCCACCAAACCAGCTCGGGACGCAATCTGTGTTTAATTCCGTGGTTAATATCTCTCTCAGAAATGCAAAGTACCGGTTTCCTCGACACCCGATACATGTTTATCCAAGTGGAAACTCAATTTCTTTTTATCGCATTCTCCTGGGACTCCAATCGCTCGGCCATCTTCATTCATTTCCATTTTTTTTTTTTAATTCGTTACCTGGATTCATTTTACCGCGTACGAGTATCACAACGAAATCTGTGCCAACGCAACGTTTTTCAGGACTAATTAAAATTTGTAATGATTTGGAATCGGTGGAATCTTGTTTGACATTCTGGGGAATTGAGGATAATCAGAAGATCAGGATTCATATAAACTAGAGAAAAAAGGTACACAATGGTGAAAAATATATATTTGAACAGCAGTTATTACTTTGCCGTGAAATTATATTGGGGGGGTCTATGAATTCCATACAACAAATAAGGTCCTAGTTATACGGCTTTATCACAGATCCAGACAGAAGCTGGAATAATAAATTGATGTCAAAATCCACTTAAGGCTCATCATTTTATTTCAAAGGAGGAGAAACGTGAGAACTAGAGGCCATAATCTAAGACTAGAGGGTGAAAAGCGTAGATATAACATAAGGTGGTTTTATTTTACTAAGAGGGTGGTAGATAAGTGGAACAGCCTCCCAGCAGAAGTGGTAGAGGGTAATACAGTGAGGGCATTTAAACATGCATTGGATAGCGTTCTCCTGCTGTAAAGACTCAAACCTTAATCAGCCGTTGGTCTCGTCTTAGATTCAGGAGCCGTATGTCTATCCCATGCGTGTTTAAGTTCCCCTTAAGCCTCTACCACTTCTACTGGGAGGCTATTCCACTCTATAACCCTCTCAGGAACAGAAGGGTTCACTAGCATTCCCTCAATGAGTAATTATGGGAGCAAACAAAAAATTAGCGTGAGATAATCTATGCCTTTAGTGATGTCCGAGCTGAAAAATATTAATTCATAAAATAAAAAAAATAAAAAAATAAAAAATAAAAAAAAAAAGCGAAAACTAATAAGAACACAAGTGATAGATGGAGAAATCTCAGATGTGACAGTTCTCCCCTTTAAACTGGACAAATGATTATTTTTATTGTTACAAACACCGTAGTGAAAATGTTACTGGAATCATATAACACGTACTAACCATTTTCTTATAAAAAAGACAAAAAAAAGTAAAAAAATAAAAAAAATAAAATATATATATCAATATTATCACTAAGTGTCTCAGGAGAGAAGCAGTTCACAAAACACATTTTCCAGGCACCATATTGTCACTTTGTCTATACTTTGGAATGTCCTTGGAGAAATCCGAGAGAACTTGGTCCAATAAAACCGCGTTGGTTTTCTTTCCCCCGTCTTCTTCTTTCCAATAAAACCGCAATGAGAGATCCCCTTAGCGAATTTATTTTATAATATAAAATTAGATTAGGCCCTGCAGGTGTAGCTGAATATATCAGATTTTGTTTGTTTTGTTTTTTTTTTTAATCTTGTATCTTAATGAATGGTGAGAAACAATGTAACAAACGCTTGTTGGAAGGATAGCGAGATATTTTAGAGGCGCCTGCGAGATTTATATGTTTCTGCTATCTCGGATCCGATCCATAACGTTGGCAACTGTTCTTAAGACTTAAAAAAAACCAACATTTTGCCCCCGCGGGGCTTTGCCGTTCTTGTACCTGTCCTAGTGGTTTTGTTGGGTGTAAATTCAATTCTAACAGCTGCATTTTGCTGTTGGTTATTGTTCACTTTTTTTGATTTATCTATGCAGCTGCTACCGATAAAAGCAAAGAAAAAAAAAAGAAAGAAAGAAAAAAAAAAAGAATTGTAAAGGATAATGTACGACAAGGTAACGAACTCTACCTGAAGGGTAAACTGTTAAAATTGGCGAATAAAAAAAAAAAGGGTATGTTAATACGCCTCGAACCACCTTTTAAAAAGCAACGGAAAAAAAGCCAAACGGCACCTAAAACACAAGCATTACATCTGTTACGCTTGTAATGTTTTAATTTAAAGTAATCTGCCTGCCAAGTGTTTGGGGAGGTGGAGTGCCCCAGGTTACATAGCTTTGGCGTGCGGCCAACGAGGACGTACCGTTGAAGTAGGACACGGTATAGAACTGGAAAAAACCGCTGATGTATACATCTTGTGCTCTTGTGTTATTTTCACGCTGTTTCCGTAGCTCTGTTACACGCCGTGAGCCGATGCGTTATTTCAACGTTTTCACAATATTAGCTGATGATGGGGGTGGCTAGTATATATATATATACATCGAAATATAGAATTTCATGGCAGATAAGACCCATTTGGCCCATTTGGTTTTCCTGCTTATCGTGGGGTAAAGACCCAAACCTATCAAGAATTTTTTGTAGTCAACACCAGTTAAAATCCCCAGGAGTATTATATTAATCAAAAGGTCTCAAAATCCACAATTGAGACATAACATGGACACTGAGACAGTCCTTAAAATACTTACTTATTTATTAAACGCAAATCCTGTACAAATGACCTTAGGATGAATCGAGTTTTTATGAAGATGAAGTCAGATAATCATAGTATTTTAGATGCCCCCGGTGGTCAATAATGGTATTGCAACCGACTAGATTTTGCTGCCTCCCACTTGCTCACCAATACTCTTCTTTGTCAATTTATACTTTACAACAATATAAAATGCATCAATGAAAGAAAAAATAAGCAAATGCCTGGGGTGGTTTCTGGGGCAGACAGCAGCAGGATTTGTAAAGAACATTTAATTTAGCAGCCCAGTATGCTCTGATGATTTCGACACTGGTGTCCTTTGAGGAGTATCTTGCTTTGACCTGAGTAGTGTTAATTGGCGTGTCCCTTGGAAGGATTTGTGACCAAACGCAAAGTGATAAAAGAAAACTATTAAAAACATAAACTCACCTGAACTCTGACTTCCGTGTGTGTTATCCATCAAACTGGTAAAAAAAAATCCAAGATGAAATCTTTGTGGAAATATTCATCTAGCGATACACCGATACACTCAAACCCCCCCCCCAAAAAATAGTATATATTTTTATTTCTAACGTGCATGGCGGATGGGGGAGAGGAACGATTCACTGCATCTGAAATGTCTACATCATCAAGGGATGATTGGTAGACGTAATGACTGATTGGGTTCTGATTTTCATGTATCTAAGAAAGTGGATGATCACGGATGTGGAAAGTGTTAGTGTTCAGAGCTGAAGAGGTGTGTATCCGGTAGTGGAACTGTCTATTATTTGTTTTGTCACATTTAAAAAAAAAAAGGCTAGAACACTATTTTTGTAGGTCACGACAGGGTCCTATAGATATATGTAAAAAGTAGTATTGAATAAATGTATATTTTGCTCTTTTGAATTATTTTGGAATTTCTCACTGTGGCGTATTCTGAGGTGTTGTCATTTCTTGTTTTCAGGCATCTCTTGGCGATTGCTTTATGCAGTGGGGTCGCGACTTGTGTTACATGGCCCACGTGGCAGTAGTGGTGTGGCAGCTAAGCTGCACTTAAGATGGGTAAGAGGGAGGGGGTGGATCGAGTGTGACCTGTACTGAAGATAGAAGATGTAGAGGAAGAGAGGGAGATAGTGAGTTTGTTACTTTATGGTGTTACCATGTGTGCGAGCATATAGTGTTAGGAAATGTGTATGTTAATGTATGGTGTTAGCGTGAATGTGTGTTAGCTGATGGTGTGTGTGTCAGGTGTTAGTGTGAGTGTGTGTGTCAGTACAAGGTGTTAACGGGAGTGTGTGTGTCAGCGTATTGTGTTAATTTGTTAGTGGTGATCCTAGGGTTCATAGCACCTGGAAGAGAAAGAGAATGTGTGTATGTATGTATGTGTAAGTGTATGGTGTTAGAGTGAGAGTGTATTAGAGTAAGTTTGTGTCTGTGTGCGTTAGTTATGGTGGGGGGTGCCTGGGATGGCACAAAAGAAATTGTGTACCTTGGCACCACTATCCTTATGCCCACCCCTTGACTTTATGGCAATGTATGTGTAAAATCCATTCATCATTCAGCTTCATTAGTTACATGGAATAGTTGAATTCCATAACTGAGTAAAAGATGGCATTTTTCCAGATTTTACTCTGCATGCTGGGTATTCCTAATGCTTCCTCCCCTTGTAGCGTAGCTCAGGACTGAGCCCTGCCAGCTCCCACCAACGTCACACCAGCTTTCCAAACATATAGCTGCCAACAGTCCCATATTTCCGGGAAATAGTTCCAACAAATGAGTTGATGATTGGTCAGTGACCAACCGGCTGCATTTCTCTTTGCAAAAAAAAATGACAAGAAAATATGCATGGCTACCTGCTACCATGGCAATAAGGGTGATTAAAAAGAAGTGGCAACATGCAGGGAAAATGTCTGAATCCTGCTAAGATGGTGTTAAACCCTGCAATATATTTGTCACCAACATGTGCTTCATGTGCAATATTCCTGTATACATAACCAGGTCTATTGGATACATTTACTAAGTAGCTTTATCATGTTGTGGGATGCATGGTTTCCTATAAATGAAGTATTTACGAATAGCATAACTATTTCTTACTTTAAAAAAAAAAAACTATATAGGTTTCCTTAAGTAAAGTGTGAGCTGTTTATACGTCTGCGACCTAGATCTGGCTATAGAATAAGCACAAAAAAATGTCCATGGCTCCCAGGAGGAAAAATATGTCCTGACCTCCCAGCACTCAAAAGCTTAATGGAAGTGGAGTTCTAAACCTATAAACACAGAATCTGTTGGTAGATCGGCCCCATCTAGTCTAAGCTAGACTAAAAAAACCTTTACTATTCTGTAAGGTGGGGAACTTTTAATCCTCATTCCCCTTCTGCTCTGACTCCGTCCTCGTATAAAGAACAAATCATTGTCGAAATGAGCCCCAGCTCACCACAATGCAAGCAGTATAAGCAAAGAAAAGGTTTTGTCTGCTCTACAGCATAAGCAAGAAAAGTAGCGTTTCATAAACATTAGAAATATAAACATTTTGGGGTTTGCTCCTCAGGGGTGGGACATCCTGTGATTATTTTCACATGTACAATTTTTGCCACTGTTGAGTATTAAATAATTCACCCTGGAAATGCTGTCTCAGTCTCTACGGCCCGAGGATTTCTTTGTAGGAACGGTGGGTACGGAACCTTAAGGCCAACAAAGCTCCCCATTGGTTTAGGGCCTGTCCCTCCCCTGAGGAAGGCCAGTAAAGCCCTGGGGTTTCATGAGGTCCTCAGAAAAGATCCAGGTCTCATAATGGCCATCTGGTCCAAGAGAGGAGGAGAAGTTTAATGCTTCTCATGCACCATCAGCTTGGGGAAACTGAAGAACATGCTCCTTCACAGATGGCAAGGAAGAAGCGTAGGGCTCAGTCCTAATTTGAAAAAAAAACTAAAATAAATTGCATAGTAATTTTTACAAGAAGGCAAAAAAGTAATTCCTTACTAACTTTATAATGTTCTACAGACATAACATTTTATTTAAATTTAGAGCATTTTTCATAACTTCTTTTTCATCATACCGTATCTAAACCAGGCTTTTTAAAGTAAGAGTAGCTCCCTCCAGGTCTGTATCATTTAATTTACGCTGTATTATCCCGCGGGGACCACATTAATGCATTTTTAATTTATTTTCCAACAGACAGAAAGTTAATTATTTTGACATAGCCTAATAAAACAATACTAATACATTATTGCTGAGTGCTATTTCTTAATAAGCCTATGGATTTTATCCCCTGTACGAATGAGTAATTAATTAAAGATTCTCATATATCAGCCTTTCTTTGTTGTGAATTAATACTAAGGTGGATGTGTCATTTTTACCCATACTCTAAATAAGCCTATGTAATGGTGGGTGCAGATTAAAATAATAAATTAAAAGCCCACCTTATGTGTATACCATGGCAGCAGCCACCTCCTCTTCCTTTTCTTTACATTATTATTATTATTATTTTTTATTTTTTTATTTTATTATTAATTATTTTTATTATTATTACTATTACGCATTAAGTCATACTGTATCTCTTCTATTATAAAGTTGCTGATAAAATAATAAATTAGAAACCCACCTTATGTGTATACCATGGCAGCAGCCACCTCCTCTTCCTTTTCTTTACATTATTATTATTATTTTTTATTTTTTTTATTTTATTATTAATTATTTTTATTATTATTACTACTACGCATTAAGTCATACTGTATCTCATCTATTATAAAGTTGCTGATAAAATAATAAATTAGAAACCCACCTTATGTGTATACCATGGCAGCAGCCACCTCCTCTTCCTTTTATTTACATTATTATTATTTTTTTTTTTATTTTATTAATTATTTTTATTATTATTACTACTACGCATTAAGTCATACTGTATCTCTTCTATTATAAAGTTGCTGATAAAATAATAAATTAGAACCCTCCTTATGCGTATACCATGGCAGCAGCCACCTCCTCTTCCTTTTCTTTACATTATTATTATTATTTTTTATTTTATTTTTATTATTATTACTACTACTCATACTGTATCTCTTCTATTATAAAGTTGCTGATTGTTGTTGATTGGTTCAGGTAGCCTTTTTAAGTTCAGGCCATCAGGGATATTGGAATGATATTGGACCATTCCCCATTGTTTCATCTCACCTTTGACTCTTTATTTAGTGAATAAACCTGTATGCCACGTCGTGCTGCAACAAACACATACAAACTCTTTGATTAAAAGCCCCTGACTCCCATAGTAATAAAAGCCGCTTATATTAACCACATCTTCCTGGCGCCGATCGGATTCATAAAACATTCCTTCCTCTATGCCTGTTCTTTTTTTTTTTTTTTTTATCTCGTCTGTAGAAACACAAATTGCCGCACTATTGAAACTGTCAAAATGAAAAATTTGAAATCAGTCCAATCTTTAGCGATTCTTGGCTATGCTGACAGGCAACATTGCTAAATATTGTTATTTCATGTCGCTGTACAAAGTACCGCAAACAATTTAATATCACTTATTTTATAGGTAACAAATGATCAATTTATTATTATTATTATTTTAATATTATTATTATTATTACTATATGAGGATATAGTGTGTGTAATAATGGAATGTTCCTGTTGGATTATATGAATACATTTGCATATTATTTGAAACATATTATATATATATATATATATATACCATAATGTATAGTGCTAAATAGAAGCAGAGTGGAGGGTGCTGGGAGGCAGCAACCGATCTGGTGACCCCCATATCCCCCCCCCCCAAGTGCGCTACTTCTCAGTGGGACGAATAAACAATCTCTCATTTTCCCAACTGATCCCATCTACGTTATGGAGGACGGTGCCAGAAGCAGCTTTATCTGATCAACTTCCTGTCCTGAAACCTTATATAGGCTGCCTGAACCAATCACAGACAATCAGCAACTTAACAATACAGAAGAGATAACTTAATGGTGAGAACCGGAAGTTATGATGGCTGCTTTTATATATATATATATATATGTGCGTGTCTGTGTGTGTGTGTGTGGAGTTCATTTTAATTTCTACACACAATTAAATAGATTTATTTAATGTAATATAGGATTTGAAAAGAAAATGGCAGATCAGCTTTAATATGAAAGCCTAGAAAAACAAAAGACTTTTATCTCTTGTTTATAATGATCCCTCATACTCTGAGCTGGCAAAATATGAAATGACTTTAAATAAATGTTTTTCTGCTATTTCTCAGCCTGGACACTGACAGTCAGCGGACAGCTGGTATTACTATGGTAACCACAATCTTATTTTTGAGATGAGCCATGTTTGATGGGTATAATAATTACAATACACTTGTTCTATAATATTGCGTTTTACAAACAATGCCCATCCCTTACAATAAAATGCATTTTATTACTTTTACCCCTGACATCAAGAGCCTTGGATACCCAGTTTAACATAACCCTCTTTTGGACAATCATTCCCCCTATTCAACCCAAACCCCCTGTCCAAAAAAGAAAATACATCACCCGCTGTACAAGACAGCCTTTAAACAAAAATCAGAAAGAGAGACAGTAACCAGATCACTGCTCATGGACAGCTCATCAGAATTAGGTTACAATAGAGGCTTAAGCAGCGAGGCTTGGGGTAGCGAGAAATACTATTACATAAGTTATGGTGGGTAAAGGTGATGGAAAACTCTTCCACTTAAAATGAATGGGGTAGTAGAATTATTATTAAACACTCATCTACAGACACCAGACACGCCAGAAGGCTTGTTTTTCCCTCAGAAATCTCATGGTGCTGCCACAACCACAAGGGATTCTGGGTAGGCGCATGCAAATAAGGTCAATAATCATCACCTTTACCCACCATAACTTATGTAATTGTATTCCTTGGCTACTCCAAGCCACTCCCAACCTTTTAGGTTAGTATCCCAACCTCATGCTGATGAGTCCCTTTAAGGCCGAAACAGCTGTCCATGAGCAGTGATCCGGCTACTGCATGTCTTCCCGTATAGCAGGCAATTGCTTTCAAGGGATCCGTGTATGAAGTGCATATAGAGGCAAAAAGTGATAACTATTGGCCTTATTTGCATGTGCCTACCCAGAATCCTTTGTGGTTGCAGCACCGCCATGAGTTTTCTGAGAGAAAGGGTTTTCCATCACCTTTACCCCACCATAACGCACGCAAAACTATCTTTTAAAGAATAAATACAAAATGTATATATATAACAAAATAATTTATTTTAAGCTGCGCGACGCTTAAATTCTGGTAGCATTCATAAAAAAATCTTATTCTATTCTATACATTTGCAGGGCTAAAATCAATGTGATGAGAGGGGATATCAGGTAACAGAAAATCAAATTACGGCTAATTCCAGCCCATTCACATGCATTTCCATATTTATACCGCAGAACGCTACATATTCAAGCATTCTAAAGCGTTTTGAAAATGTGATTTATTTCTTTTTTTAGCCATAACGCTGATAATAGGCAAATTTTCTAAATCACAAGTCGAAAAAAACAAAGCAGAATCCCCCCCCAAAAAAAATTTAATTTAAATTTTATAAGCTGGTATTCCAATTCCTGATATTTATGAATTATTATTCAATTGGAGATGAGTTTGGGTCAATACTCCCAGTCACCGGATACCAGCAGAAATAACGCAGATAAAATGATGTATCGGAATCCCATGTAATGAATCTATTACTGCAGTGTTTTGTTTCGCCAAACCTTTAATTTACCAAACCCACGGAAAATAAAATTAATTCTAACCGACATATCTAATGCATTAGTAAAGACCGAATCTCTCTCGTGTAAGGAGAAGCACTTGAAATGTTAACTTAAAATGTCCAAATCATTCATCTTTACAGTTGAAGGGATTTTTTTTCTTTTTTGTTCCTATACCTCGTATAGACTGGAATTTTACAAAAATGCTATGAAACATGCTCTAAAAAACAGGCTGTTTTAACCCCTTAAGCCCCAGGACCAGCAATTTTCAAGTTTATATATATATATTTGAGACAAGTAGGGCTTAAAAAAATAAAACATTCATACATGTAAGACTTATGTTTGTGAAAGAATGGATTAAAAAATAAAAACACATTTATCCACACTTTTACAGGTATATAAATTACCCACAGTTGTTATGAATGTAAATATATATATATATATATTCATTAAATTACCCTGATTTAAATACACCATATTTACCTATGTGATTGTCATAACTATCGAGTTTTCAAATTTTTGTAGGTTTTTCTTTTTTTCTTTTATTTTTTTGAACCTTTAACTAACATTAAACCTGGCCCTCACCCTATCTAACGAATTCTCCTCCAACTAACCCCCATCACACTACCCAATATGCATTAAAATCACATATGAAAAAATGAAACATTAGGGTCTGGGGGGGGAAAAAAAAAAAAACTATTAAAAAAAGTCGGTTTTGGTTTTAACCTGAGACTCAGGAAATCATTGTTTATTACACTTCCCTGTCTCTTTTCATGGCTTTCCAGGCACTGATTTTGCCTTTCAATTGGTTGGCGGTGAGTTAAGACCAGCATGCATCACACTATATGTAAAACGCAATATGCAGATTGTATGCAAATTTGTTATATATTTTTTTTTACTTTAATTTTTAAATTGCTTATAAAAGAAATGACTGATGGGTCTTAGTTCTCGATTCAATTATGATTCCATCTTGTGTGTTGGTTCCTCATTCCTCTAGAGTTTCCTAGGGGTTCTAGTTGTCCTCCTGCAAAACTCTTTCTTTTGACATTTTATTTTACAGGAGAGTCTAACGGATAAACCCTGATCTGGTTCTGTCTCTGCCACCCGACTCCCACATTTTAGAACAATTTCACCTAATTTTCTCCGCATCATTAACTATGGAAGTAGGAGACCTGTCTGTCAACGGTATTTACTCTGTGACTGATATTTAATAAGCGCCAGCTCCTAATATTTACAATGGTGTTTAAACTCCTTCTCCTTGTCTGTATTATGCATTATAACCTTAGTTCGTATATTTAGCTTTGCTGGCGAAAGTTGTAGAACTTAATTGCCCTGAAAAAAATCAGTTTTGTGCGAATTGACTTTTTGAGTGACAAGAGCTAATATAAACTATATTAACACGTTTTATTATATATTAAATGTAATTTAGCTACCTGATGTTCCAGGTTATTGTATATAAATCCAACATGCGGGTCCTGATAGAATACTGGGCGCTTTCATCCTTAAGAAGTATGTACCACCCAAGTGTCCCTGTGCAGTTTGACCAGTCCCTATTGGAGTTAAATCCCTCTGTCCCTCTTTCCTCCCCTAATGCCCTCTTTTCGTAGTAGCTCAGAATACTCTTTGGGTATAATGTGCAAGTACTAAAGACTTATCTTTAGTAGAAGCTGCAGCTCCACAGTTGCAGAAGAATACCTCTATGTTTCACACCGCTGATTTGCTGTTTCAAGCCAATCAGTGGAGTTAAAATGATGACGATGGAAATCAATGGTAGCAGTTTCTCGCACGCACATGGAGGGGTCACCCCTCGGAATACCCACAGAGCCACCACCGGAGCTGGAGGTAACTTAGTATATCACGCGGCAGGAGATCTGTTTGGCCGAACGCATCTCCAACATGGCAAATAGCCATGGCCATACAAAGGGGCAATAAATTTGCCATAGGGACACCCTGAACATTTAAAGGGACCACTCAACTATCATATGCATTAACATCTATATGATGGCTGGAGCGTCCCTTTAATTATTATTTTTTATACATAGTGATTGATCACGTGATATTATGTAGATCTAATTATTCTAGCTCTGCTCACACTCAGCCAGCCCTCTTTGGGTGATGTTAGTCCGACATCCGGTAGAGCGACCCTGGGTTATAACAATAATGATGTATACGTTCTATATACAAAACCTTTTTTACGTTCTATATTAGTAAGGTTTTTTTTTCTCCCCTAATAATATACAAGGTTAATCTCATTAACTATTAACATTTGTCCCTCCTATAAAAATACACATTGATCACACTTATAGAATTAACCGGCAACGGGACTAATGATGTGAATAAAATGCAAATTAGGCGTGCGAGGGGCCGCGCATGAATATTAATAATGTTAACATGCGGAGATGACTTTGATCGCTAGCAGAACAATGTGCTTACCTTTGTCGTATTAACCAATCGGTTCACTCGCTCCAAAGGCATTTAAATAGCACGAAGCCGGTCCGAATGATGAACCGCTTCCATGAAATCCTTCTGTTCGTCTGTAGGAGGTGAGAAACATGTATCTTGTCAAAAGAAAATCTTTGCGCCGTAGAAATTCCAGGCAAATTAGCATTTATTTTGGTACATTTTGTTAATTATTATTAATGGTCTTCCAGACAAGGCAGTAGATTTAACAGTATTCATACGGCTCTATCAACAGCGGCTGTAAAAAAAAAAAAAAAAAATCTTTTCTAATTACAGCTTAAAACTCCAACCATTATAGGCTGGGGTGTTTAACAATGAAAGAAAAGTGTAATGGATCATATACACCTTAATGGTAATGTAATGCGGTGATACAGCGAAGTGCGGACTGCTGGGAACCATTAGTCTGCAAAATCTCCTAAAAAAAAAATCCAAAAATAAATGGCTGGACGGGGTAATATTTCTTAAAAATAATTTTCAAAAGTTTGGGTTTTTTTAAAACATATGATTATTATTATTAATATTTACTTATAGTTATATATTAACATATACTTGTTCACTAATGTGTACTAGGCTGTACTAGTGCTTTAAAATGTTGTTTTTTTGTGAGGATTCAGCCCATGGCACCAGAATATTGCTTGACTGTGCATGGAAAGGTCATTAAATGAATATATAGAGCCAGCTAATTTTTTTGCTGTTATTATAGTCGTAATTGTATATACTGTTTTGGTATCATAGGCATAGGGTTCAGAACATTAATACATTTTAGTGCACAGTAAAAGTGTAACCAGACTTGTGCATTTGGATAAGCATGAATTGCAAATTTACCGAATCCGAGGAGCGGGGAGAGGACGTCACCGACATCGCTGCCATTTTGGTGGAAGTTCTCGCCGGGTTATGTCCGTGGAGATGCCGACAAAGATTGAAGATGACAGATTGATGATAGAAGAGAGAAGATAAAAGATAGAAGAAGACAATGCAGAAGCAGAAGGGATAATACATGGTTGGTACATCAATAATGGGGTGGTGGAATAACAAGGGTTGGTCAGGGATTTGGGCTGGGGCCGAGGTGGAATAAAAAGGAAGTTCAAGAGCTGAGTAAGGCTAGTCCTCCCCTCTAGACTGGCCATAAGAGAGTAGTCCCTTATCAGGTAGTCAATGGAGTCCTTGAGTTTAAACTCCCATCAAAACTTTTACAAATGGGCACTGCTGAAACAAGTGAAGAGACGTCTCTGAATGGCCATCCACAATGTCCTTATGCTGGTGGGTCAGCCTACTTGATGCTATATTTCTCTGAAACGGTTTTTGAGGTAGTAGTAGGGAGCCCTGAAATACTCTCAGTAGTTTATTTGGATCTGATGAACTTGTAGATCACTCAGGGCATTCACTGCTCCAATCCACCTCCATCCAGCTGATGCTTCTTCAAACATTGTCCGAATAGAACCAAGGCCTAAATCATTTGTAAGGGGTAGGGCATCTCAATTGCCTTCAAAGGGGCAGTAGCAAAAAGCAAGACATACAGTTTCCCACTGAGCCTTCCATATCGTGTCTGAGAGTCCTGTGCACACAGTTACTTGCTAAGAAGGCTCTGAGCATATTAGGAATATTAGGAACTCGTTGCCTCCCTTGTGACTCCTTGTTTACCACAATGTGCTTGCCTGTCCATTTTGGAGCCACAGATGAAGTAAAAGACTGACCAAGAAAGGAAGTTCTCTCTGTTTTCCTCCTCCACCATTACAATAGATGCATGAGCCAATCAACAGTCGCCAAATTGTCAACAAAGTAGTGTGATGCTGTAAACCCAAGTAGATGATTCTGTTGGCATTTGGCGCAGGTGCTATACAAGTAGTAACTTAATTTCCAATTTGCAAATGTCATCTCACAAACCCAGAGTGTTGTGAGGTTCTCCCACTTCGCACACAACATAAATATATATATAAATAAATATTATTTTTTTTAAAAACGAAATGTATTTTTTTAACGTTTAATTAACTGCCTATTCCCACTGGGGACAGGATGGGAGGTGAGGAGGAGGCACAGCTGGGGGGTCAGTGACTTCCATAGGATGTTTTATATCATTAACCCTCCCATCCCTTGCTAATGTGAGTTATAAAGAGGCATGTACCCCCAAAGGTTATTTGATTACCCCAATCTCAACATACCTAGGGTAAGGGGAAGAGGTGGGTAATCCTCAGTACCCCCCTGATTAATAGGGTGTCTTTTTTAATGCAATTATTTTTATTGTTATATTACTGTAGCAGAATGAAGGGTCATTTTGTGAGTTACAGATGAGGCCATGCGAGTTCACATTGACCTTGCATGCCATTGCCTGTACCTCTCAAAATGTACAGTTGCAGTTTATTTACCAAAAAATAAACAATGATTCAGAGAACCATAGTTCCAAAAATATAATCTAAAATAGGTTGAACTTGATGGACTTTGGTCTTTTTTCAACCTTATGAACTATGTAACTATATCAAATTTGAAAAAAACCTTCATTCATCCAAAATACATGAGAATAAGTCTGAAAAGTAAGAGCCATTCAAGAATGCCTTTGTGTTCTTTTGTTAGATGTGATCAGACCCGTATCTCAAGGAGTGCTCCATATGTTCTATTAATAATATATTGTGTATAATATAATGCTCAGGGTTTCTGACCCGTTACTAAGAGACAAAGCAGCTTCTCCAAGGAGACTCTGAAGGTAAATCCATTAAGTTATAAGCAACCACTTATGTAAGCCTGACATTGATTCAGCTTTATTTATTGTTGTGCGTGATATTAATTACTAACTTAACATCAGGCACAATAGAATTGCTTTGGAAATCCTATTAACGTATTTTAGGTTAAACAAAAGGCTTTTATTCTAAGCAGCGGGTCATTACTTCCCTTAAGGGGGAGCTATCACAGATTGAGCGGAAATCAATGGGAGCACTTTCTGCGCATTCGCATTGGGGGACTCATTAGTATCCCCCCTGTGATGTTCAGATTGCGCATTCGAGGGGGGGGACACCATGAAAATTTAAAGGGACCACCCAGATATCATAAGCATTAAAGTACCTACAATGGGTGGAGTGACCCTTAAATCATGGTCTTTCCTTTCCTGACAAAATCATAAAATGAAAACCCTTCCACCATCTTGCCGCTCTATCACCATATCTGGAGATTCCGGGTGAAGCACCGGTACTTTTTAATAGAACTCGTATGTCTCCTCTACTACCAGGCAGCATGAAGAAATATACTTACCACGGGGAATAGGTGATCCAAATAATCTATAAATGAACCCAGTGAGTCCCATAACAGGACATTAACACCTTGAGTGGCAACCATGTTTAGATTCAATTGTAAGGACAACAAAGGCCTCGAGAATGACCGATCCTAAACTTCTCAAGTAAAACAAACTATCTGATCCCTGCCTGGGAGCAGGGATCTATACACCGACCTGGTAACTGACACTGTAGCTGTCGGTTTCCATAGTAACTATTGTTACTATTGTGCTGGTAGCCAAGTTATAGTTATAACACATTACCAGCGTGCAGGAAAAGTTGTCCGGTCAGACATTGTGATATGTCAGGAGCCCTCCGTTCACACCCGCCATAACCTACTCCTTAAATTAATAAAACAAAAATCCATGCATTAAAAAAATCAGAATCTGAGCTCTTAACGACTACAATTCCTGTGACCCACAGGATGCACACCATTGGAGCAAAAACCCCTAAAAAGGTAGAACAGAGCTGCAAACTGGGTGTAATTATAGTGAAAATTTATATTTCACCAGTGATGTATTTGCCCTCAGCCTAGGCCTGACCCAGGGCAGCCTCCAAAACCCCCCCACCACAGTTCTCTCTGAGGAGCGCCAGGATATCCTATCCCGATGCTCTGGGACTTAAAGGTATTAGGCTTGGCACAGCCTCCATGGTGGAAATGGGCTGGTCGGGTGATTAGGTCAGTCAACCTAGGTCTTCATATGTCACAGGTTTTACGTCTAGATCGTGTAGCTGTATTTATGTCATGTAATCGCCATCCTATGTGTGCCCGCCTCCCAAC
Organism: Spea bombifrons; assembly: GCF_027358695.1. NCBI lineage: Eukaryota > Metazoa > Chordata > Amphibia > Anura > Pelobatidae > Spea > Spea bombifrons. Next base: position 107,020,368 of record NC_071091.1, on the reverse strand, counting down.
ACGTTTCCTGTTTAGGCTTCATGTGTAATCTGCATGTATTGGATACATTATACACAGATATAAACATACATATATAAATTCCATAGATAAAAACAACAAGGCTACCTAGTTAATCTGGGGGGGCCATACCATAAAATGTTTCTAGTTGTATAAACGGGACTGTCAAAGAGTTAGTTTGCATAATTTCCATAGTTGGGGACTTGGACAATAATTCTGCCAGTTACACCTCCTATAGGAACGGGAAGGGGTGGGGTTTGTTGTGGACGCCCCACCCCTAAACATCCATATATTTAATTCAAATATATTTTTAATTACAAATGTATGACATTCATGAGTTAACGTTGCATTTAACGTTTATTGGAACTGGAAGACAAAAAGTGAGTAATTAATCTTGGAACGGGCCGTGCATATAAGTTGTGTTCACTTTGTCGTCAAACTATTTGCATTTAAATTACACTTGAACGGGATGCACGGCTAGATTGTCCTACTTTTATCAACAATAATAAGTGTATTATTCAACGTACAAGTACTTGATATATTTCAGTTTCTTTGCGGGGATACATTTGGCATCTTCAAAGGTCACATATTCTACGTCCTTGATCTTACCCAAGGAATTTATTCCCGACTGCTGTGAAATTAATATCTAACAACACATCCGGAACATCCCTGACACAGAGGCATCTTTACAACAGATGATATATATAACAATGGGATGGAAAGTATTGTCACACAATATACATACACAGCCATTCAAAAGTTTGGGCTCACTTAGCTGTTTCCATGGAAAACAAGGAACATTCTGGCTGTAACATAATCGCAAAAGAGTTTTCTAACCATCAATCAGCCTTTTAAACTTAATCTTGGATCAGCGAAAACAACGTGCCATTGGAACACAGGAGTGATGGGAGTGATAAAGGGCCATTGGAACACAGGAGTGATGGGAGTGATAAAGGGCCATTGGAACACAGGAGTGATGGGAGTGATAAAGGGCGATTGGAAGACAGGAGTGATGGGAGTGATAAAGGGCCATTGGAACCCAGGAGTGATGGGAGTGACAAAGGGCCGTTGGAACCCAGGAGTGATGGGAGTGATAAAGAGCCTCTGTACACCTATAAAAAGATTCCGTTAAAAATCAGCCGTTTCCGGCTACAATAATCATTTACAACATTAACCCCGTCTGCGCTGGATTTCATCGTACAACAAGACCCTGGGCCATCATGGGCTTCAGAACAAATATAAGGAAAAGTTCTAGAACATCCTAAACTGATGATTTCTGACCACAGGTGTCACGTCAGATGTATTGCCTACTGAAATGGCCATGATACCCGCGACGCAGACAAAGGCAGAAACATTTGCACTGTTTCTATAGAACCTGCCCCGGGGACTACTTTTTGACCAGCTTAAGAATGTAGTATAGATTCCACTTTATTAAGGAAATTGTATTATGGATTAAACATGGAATACAAAAGGCCCCCGATGAGGTAACAGATTGCGTAATAAATATTAAAAAGCGTCATTTACGGGAAGTCTTGAATAATGCTCTAAATTGCCAATTTTAAGAGGCAAAAGGAATTACTCTGCCGAGGAAGCCTTTAAAGCAGAACCTTGGAAATGTCATAACATTTTGAAGTGAGGGATGTACTAAAACTCTAATTAAAATCAATCTTACATAAGTAAGTACGTTTAATTGTAATGATGTCATGTTTTAGAAGACAAAATAAGAGAGAGAAAAGTCAAATCAATTATCCGGTGAAAATGGATCACGTTGGAGTGAATGATAATAACGGTTCATAACCGGCAAACCGAGAGATAGCGGATAAGTTCATTAAAGCCGAGGAGCTTTTCAGGGAGATTTGTCACCGGAAACAAAAAGCATTTTTTTGGATGCTAAAAACACAAAATTTACATAGAACACGTCGATTATTATTTCTGGAGACGTCAACTTTGGGAAAAAAACCACAATAGTGCTTCATACTACTAAAATTGCTGAGTGTGCTCTTTCCGAACAGTTGGGTTTTTGTACATTTTCTTTCCTCCTATCAGCTGTGCCACTTTTATATTGAGACAAGAAAATTATTCACAAAAAATTCAAATTCAACTTTTTTTTTTTGTGGATTTTTCGCACATTTTATTTTTTTTCATGCCTTGCTTACGGTAAGAAAATTATCCACATGATTTTTCTCATTTATTTTTTATTTAAATATTTTGTGGATTTTTTTTAACGTGCAAAATGTTGTTATTTTTAAGTTATTTTTTTTAAAAAAAAATTGAGAAATATTGCCGGGTTCCTATTGGGCTCCATCTGTCCAACGGAATTATTTATTGGGAACTCAACTTTTTATTAACCCCTTCCAATACATCGGTAGGAAGCGTGCAGTAACTTTTCCCCAACTGTTTGTGCGAGCGTAAATATTTATTCTACATTTCTTTCTACAAAAAGTTAATTATAAATTATAAAATAGTTATTATAAATATATAAAAAAAATCTTTGTGTAAATTACAGGTCCACTTTTTAAGCTCTGAGAAGTAATCATTTGAAATCTTGTACTTTGCAAAATATTTTTTGTAAATATTGTACTTTCTATACTTTTTTTTATTTTTTTTATTTTTTTTACTGATTTTTAAATAAGCTATCCTTAAGATACAAAGGTCTATTTCTTGATTTATTGGGGGGGGGGAGGAGGGATTGGTTATTAATGGTTTAATAGCAGGATGAAAATCAAAATAAGTCAACGTTTTGACAGAATTTTATGTAACAATTCAGGTCGAAATATCAAAGATATCGTATATCACTCCTGCTAAAAATGTCCGACAATTCAAGGCAGAAACGACTTTCATACGAGAAACGAGATTTTATATTCAAACATCCATATGTTTTTGAGATATCAACGTCTAGAATTAATTTTATTTGTAAGGTAATTTCGGTTCACGATTTTCTAAAAAAAGCAACAGCAATGAAATGTAACAGCTGCGTGTCGGCAAAAATGCAAATATAGAACCTGGATGTTGTTGATATAAAAGCTGGAGGTTTGATTTCCCAGTAAAGCTTAAAAATAGGTTTTATATACATGGTTATTCTTTACTTTTAAAAGTACTGCTATTTTTAAAATGGATTTTTTAAAAAACTTAATTTACACTTAAGAAAACTTTTCCAGCTCTATTTTCATGTTTAGTGCACATTGGAGTTTATTTCGCATGCACTCCAGCGCATTTTCCTGCATGCAAATTGGTGCAGCCATTCGTTAGTTATTGAGGTTCTGTCGTCCCACTTAACTCCTCGCCCAGCTGCCTCTACTGGAAGCAGTGAGCATTCTACAGTATGCTTCTTAGTAGCACTCCTATTCTAGTTAGTGGAAGTAGCAGCAGCCAATCACATGTATCCTATCTGAACACTGATGTTTTTGCTGACATACATGAAAACGGACGGCACGTCCAGTAAGCAAAGAATGCATGTTCCAGTTGCTTGGAGTAAAATACTTTAGGTAAAGGAACTCCACTATGCATAAAAAATAAAAGTATGCAATACAAATACTTAATGTGTTCCTTTAATGTATAGTTAAATCCGTGAGATTAAACTTTTATCGGCATTTCAAAAATGGTGGAAAAGGCCAAAGGTTGTTTTGAACCCAGGGTTTCTAAGGCCAGTAACATTATACAGCATATATCATAGCCTTTATGCCACAGCAATTAAATAATTAAATTTTAATAACTAGAGCTCTGAGCTCCTAAGGCAGGGTTAGAGGTCCCATTCTGTGCTAAGATCACATTCGGCTTTGTGGCCAGGTATGGATATTCAGTGTTTTTTTCTACAGCATCTTCAGCGTTCCTGTCAACACTTATGTGTTGATAGTCAGCAGTCAACAACAGCAGGACTAGAGCAGCAAAGGCCAAGGCCAAAGAAAAGTATGCTGCAGCCAAGTAGTGAAAAGGAACTGGAAAGGAACATCAGGAAGGACAAGAGAGACTATGTGGATGAACTGGTAGCAGAAGCAGAGAAGACAACAAACAGTAGCAACATGAAACAGTCGTACTAAAGCAAGCTACTGCATTGAAAACTCTGCAGTAGAAGAGATTCCAGCAGAATGAAAGGAGGGAGACCCCATCAAGATACCTCAGCAACCGTGTCAACTACAGAGGAATCATACTCCTGTGTGTCTTAGGAAAGGCCTTCAACCAGATCATCCTAGAGAGACTGAAGGATGTCATTGATCCACAGCTATGAGATGAGCAGGCAAGCTTACGGCATAATAGATAATTCACGGAGCTGATAACAACGCACTGCATCATAGCTGAGTCCTTGGAGTGGAACTCCTAATTGTACATCAACTTTGTTGACCATGAGAAGGTGTTCGGCAATGTGGATCAAGAGACCCTCTGGAAGCTCCTTCGACACTATGTCAACCCAGCCAAGCTGGTGACCCTGATCAAGAACTCATACAAAGGGGTGTCTGTCACTAACGGTGGTTCAGGCTGTGGATCCACGCTGCAGTACCAGGAAAGGCGCCCCCAAACGGTGATGACGAGCAGAGCAGGAACAACCAGATAGTACTAGGAGCTGGCAATCGGATAGTCGGGGTCACGAGCAGAGGTCAGGTCAGGCAGCAAACAACGGATAGCCGGGGTCACGAGCAGAGATCAGGACAGGCAGCAAACTATGGATAGTCGGGGTCACGAGCAGAGGTCAGGTCAGGCAGCAAACAATGGATGGTCAGGTTCAAGCAAAGGTCAGGCAACGAAAAGGCAAATAAGGTTCAGGAACGCTAGTGAAGGCAATAAAGGCACTATCACAGGCAAGGGGTACATGCAGACTGAGGGTTTAAATAGTCCTCTTGCTCAGGATCCTCCTACCCCCTAAATTAGGGGGAGGAGGAAAAAAGATAAATACCCCTTTAAGACGCGGCATGAATATTCATGAGATATGCATGCGCGAACGGCTCTCATGCTGCAGAGACGCGCGCCCCGTCTAACTACAGATCACCACACGGGGGCGCGCGTCTAACGGCTAGACGGACCACATCGCGTCTTCCCGCGAGCAGGGGGCTGAACGCGCGGGCTGCGTCTCGGCTCCCCTGCTCGTGGCAACGCCGGAACCGCCGGGACCGCAGGTAAGGTAACAGTACCCCCCTGTCTACAAGCGCCATCCTGGCGATTAGGAGCCGGTTTCTGGGGAAATTTCCTGTGAAAGGCACGAATCTTGGCCGGAGCATGGACATCAGAGGACGGGACCCAGGAACTCTCTTCAGGACCGTATCCCTTCCATCTAATAAAGTATTGCAGTCTCCCCTGTTTCTTTCTAGAGTCCAAGATGGTTTGTACTTCATATTCTTCTTCACCTTGGACTATTACCGGATCAGGAGCACGAACCGTGGGGGAGAATTGATTTCTAATTACTGGTTTTAATAAAGAAATATGAAACGCATTATTAATGCGCAGTGTTTTAGGTAGAACCAGAGAATAAGTAACTTCATTAATTTTTGTTTTAATTTTATATGGACCAATATATTTAGGTCCTAAGGTTCGGACGGCTTGCTGGAGGTGAAGATATTTCGTGGAAAGCCACACATAGTCTCCTGGATTGAGCACCGGCCCTTTGGATCTAGACTTATCAGCGGTTTTCTTCTGCAACACCTTAGTCTGCTTTAACTGTTCCGAAATAAGTGCCCAATGGTCACGTAGAACTTGAAATTGAGCTTCAGCTGCAGGTACCCCTGTAGAACTGGTTTCTTCAGGCCAGAGTGCTGGTTCATAACCGTGAACCGCTTTGAATGGGGACATCTGTAGTGCTTCATGATAAGAGCAGTTGTAGGACCATTCCGCAAGATGCAAAAGTGTCGACCAATCGGACTGATCCTCCGAGACGTACATTCTAAGATATTGCTTAAGTACTTGATTTGTTCTTTCAGCTTGCCCATTAGATTGAGGATGATGGCAAGATGAAAAATGCAACTCGATTCCCATAAGCTTACACATCGCTCTCCAGAATTTCGAGATGAATTGTGACCCCCTGTCCGAAATGATGATTTGCGGAACTCCATGTAGTCTTATGATCTCTCTCATGCTGCAGAGAAGCGCGCCCCGTCTAACTACAGATCACCACACGGGGGCGCGCGTCTAACGGCTAGACGGACCACATCGCGTCTTCCCGCGAGCAGGGGGCTGAACGCGTGGGCTGCGTCTCGGCTCCCCTGCTCGTGGCAACGCCGGAACCGCCGGGACCGCCGGGACCGCAGGTAAGGTAACAGTGTCCTACAGAGTGATCCATGGACAGCTTTCAAGTTGAAGACACGTCATCAAGGGTTGATCTCAATATCCACAAGGACAAGTTCAAAATCATCAAGATAAACAGCATCATCAACAACCCTGACACATTGAATGGAAGAAATAGAAGAAATGCAGTTCTTCATGTGCCTAGGCAGCATCATTGACCAGCAGGGTCACACTGATATAGACGAAGGCAAGGATTGGCAAAGCAAGAGCAACCTTCTTAAAGCTCAAGAACATCTGGCGCTCCAAAGATCCATCTTTGGCAACAAACATTCAACTGTTCAACTCCAATGTGACGTCCTTCTCTATGGAGCTGAAGCCTGAAAGACAACAACCTTCAGGAAGGTCCAGACCTTCATCAACAGCTGTCTCAGAAGGATTCTCCTTACACCATCAGTAACACCAATCTTTGGGTGAGAACTTGCCAACTCTGTGCAGAAGAATAAATCAGGAGGAAAAGGTAGTTCTGGATAAGGCCAAGAAATACCTGGTGACGCGACCTGGAGGCTGACACCAAAAAGATGGCTACACCTGGAACCATTTAGAGAGAATGGCCCAGGGTGTAGTTGGCGGCCCATACCCTGGCAGGGGTGACGGGCATAAGTAAGTAAATAAGTCAAATACTTATCTTGGTTAGAGTCTGAAATGGTTTAAGGCACCCTTTTTTTACTTATGATTGGATGCCTTTAGTTTCCAAAGAATTCCATAAGATAAAAACATTTGGAAGCAAGTGATGTTATGGAAGGTTGTAAGAACATTGTAAAAATCGGTCCTGTCTGCTCTATTTATATTTTATTTTTCTAGATTCTTCTTCTCATTCACATTTAACGGATTATCCTGTGTCCTTAAAAATATTTTATAATTATAATGATGGCATCATTAATAATCACGCGGTCTTCGCCCGCATTGCCTATGGGAAAGATTCTCCCTATTTTAACGATATTTTCTTTCGCTTTTTTTCCAGAATGCTAAATATCCACTTGTTTAGCTCCATTGGAGGACCATTTCTCATGATCACCAGGCAGCATTACTATACACGGAATGTGCGTATTAACAGCTGCATCCGAAAATTAAACCTTAGCTTCAATGATCTGTAACTAACTGGCGCTTTAGCATTTGACAAAGTGTCCAGGTGGCAACACGGAGACATTTATTTTTCGTTACAGGCAAAGGTTCAACAGCTTCCCCGTGTTCCAGCCAACAGCCTTATTTGTTAAAATGGTGCAGAATATCATAAAGTATTACGGTTACTGTTATATTTTATTTCTATGAAAGGTACATCTTGGTACTTATAATTTGTCATGAATAGAATGTAATTGGCGGAATATGAATGGTGAGTTTCTTCTGACATGAATTACCGGCATTAGCCATATGTTACCAGCAAAATACCATGTTCTATATAAAAATATGCCCAGAGCTGTATTAACTATACGAGGGAAATATCTGTACAGCGTACAAAGGTAGATAGACAATGCCATCCAGCTGCTCGATGACTGTAACTCTCATCATGCAATGAGCTTTTTAGTGCAGGGCAGTGTTAAAAGGGAAGTCCCATGGGAAAAATATTTTCTCATGCTGTTCCCAGGGGGGGGGGGTGGCTTCATGTTTAAATATTTCTCCTTAGGAGACACCCTTGTCCCATTTGAGTAAGTGTTAAAAATAAACTATTGTACTGTGGGATGGAAAGGCCATATTTAAAAAAAAAAAACAAAAAAAAACTACCTATTCCCCCACGCCTAAGGCCCCTTGATAGAGGAGTGATGAGGTCTATGTCTTATCTCATTGAACTCACATTCCCTCACCTGTAACAAGCAAAATTTGACATCACAGGTTATGATTTTTTTGAGTGTTCGCGTGTGAGAGCATGCAACTAGAGTTGAGTCTGGTCAGTCGAGTTAACCCTTGACTCGACTGACCACTCAACTTCTTAGTCAACAGATCCAACTGAGCTGATTCTTTATGGCAATGCTAATGAAGGCCCTCCTACCTAGACTTTCATTGGTTAGAGTGTCCAACTAGGTAATTAAGACTGAGCCATTCAATTGTTTCCCCACGGGCAGTATGAGAAAAAAAACATATTCTGATTTAGAACAGATTGTACAGGAGCGACAGGTGAAAAGGGGAGACGGAAATGATTCTGGTTGTAGTGTGAGAGAGAAATGGGTGGATTTTAACAGTGTTTCAAAGAAAGACGCACGCGTGTTAGCTTTTTCATAGCTATTATAATACAATTAATGGTACAAGAACCAATCGTGACATAGATGGTGTATACAACTTAATGAGGAACGTAGTCACCCCTATTTTATTTATTGTGATTACCTTCTTCAGTCTTAACCATTAAATTCCCACATATGAAGTTCAGTTTAGATGCTATTCCACCTCCGGTGCAGTAGGTGGCGCAGGTATCTGCAGCAGGGTATTGCACAGGTTCGAATAACGTTTCTCACCCAAAGATGGCTCTTAATCATAGGCACACAGACTGGATCCTTTTGGTGTCTTAAATAGTGCTTACTCAAAGTGCTCTATAATTTAAAGTGCAACACACATAATTACAAGAATTACAGATAACGTCTCTCAAATTAATTACCGGTACATGGAAGAGTTATGGTATATAAGCACAGGTTACATGGACAAATTCATATTAGAAGTAGCATGATTGAATCATAAATATACATTTTTAATGCATCAATAAATTAAGCAATAACATGTTTTCAATTATATTCAGCAATAATTTATATCATGATACATACAATAATTATTGTAGCTAATTACACAATCTAGTACCCCCCCTCCCACGCTCTCTCCCACGCAACATCCTTCTGTGTGTCAGGATTAACTTTACTGAGAGGGTGGTGGATAAATGGAATAGCCTCCCAGCAGAAGTGGTAGAGGTTTACAGAGAATTTAAACATACATGGGATAGGCATTTGGGTCCTGAAGATGAAACCAAGGAGTGATTAAGGTTTAAGTCTTAACAGCAGGAAAAAATGGGTGACTAGACGGGGGCCAGATGGGGACGATCTGCCTGCAGATCCTACATCTATGTTATTTCAGTTTGATAAAATTATAAAATAGAGCTTCAGTACACGGTGAGTTTTTGTACGATTCTGTAGATATTTCATACCTTTTATATATCACATGTTTTTAGGCGATGCCATTTACAATGTATTCGTTGAGATTAAAAAAAAAGAGAAATGTGACATAAATAGCTCAGAAATTGATTTTCGCTAGCTTAGGGAATAAAGTAATTGTTTGTCAATGCCACTCTCCTTCATTACGACCGGCTAGCCCTTCATATTATATGCTGCCTTCCTCACAAACAATGCGTTTTTGAATGCTTGTTCCTTACAACAATCCTCAAGGGTCTTTAGCCATTTGTATTTTAAAGGGTCCTCGTGTTAGCTTATTAAAGTCCCTTTCCAGTAGACGACATGAACTGAACCGCTTTGGGACTATAGACTTATATTTAATTATTTTATATTATATTTGTATTATCATACCTCTCAAACATCTTTTTTTCTAGGAGGAACAGTCCCTCCCTTGGACCAAAATGCCTGATACCCCTTTTTCCTCTCCTAATGCCCCCTCTTTTCTAGGAGGTCAGAATGTTTGCTGCGATCCGCAGGGTTCTACAGCCCTAAAAGCCCCGATAATGTGTATAGAAACAGCAGGAAATGGCTTTATAAATTAAACTGTTTAAATAAAATCGGCCAAACACATCTCCTGCATGGAAAAAAGCTGTGGGGTGGGCAAAGGGGCAAACGTATATGGGGGCCATGCATTTGCAAGGGGGGCGCCATAGAAATGTAAAGGGATCTCTCAGTCATCATATGCATTAAAGTTGTCGATCAGCAGCGTTCTCTTCTCTGTACAGGAATCTGTCACATTTACTCTCTAATGGAAGTCTCATGTATACCGTTAAACATGCAAGACTTCCACTGGGAGAGCGGATAATAGGCTGCCAATCGGCTCATGAGTCCACTGACAGCCCCATTGCACTCCAGAATGGAATTTTTATAGATTGCTTTTAGCGATTACTAAATGCGGGTCACAGAATATAACCACGTAGGAGAAATGTAGTTGGCCTCCTGTACTTTCCCTTGAATGTTTTTCTTTTATTGCTGACACTCTAGGGGTTAAAGGCATCTTTAGGCAATTCAGGTCCTGCGATGGACTGTGTCTTTACCTGTTTATGTTTTGCTTCTCTATCTTCAGAGAGAAAAGATACGTGAACCCTTTGGAATTACCAGCATTTATGTATAAATGTGTCTTAAAATATGATATGATCTTCATCTACATTACAGTAATGAACACAATCTGTGTTGACTAATAACCCTCACACATTTTTTTATTGCTGTTGTCAATTTTGAATACATCATTCAAACATTCACAGTGTGGGTTGAAAAAAGTATGTGAACCCTTCGGCTAATGACTTCAACAAAAGCTTATTGGAGTCAGGAGTTAGCAAACCTGGAGTCCATTCAATGAAACGAGATTGGAAGTTTACTTTAGAGTTATTCAAGAAGTATCTGCTGATGTGAGCCATGCCTCACAAAGAAGAAGACCTTTCAGAAGACCTATAATCAAGAATTGTTGATTTGTTTAAGGCTAAAGTCGGTTACAAAGTATTATCAAAGAGTTTACATATTCATCAGTCCACAGTTAAAGCCTGGAAAGCTTGCCATCATCGAGGGGAAAATTAATTCCCAAGTTTATCAACACATCACACAGGATAAAGTCAGGGTGACCACCAGGTGAAGCTCGGTAGAAGTTCCGTGATACAGCAGGACAATGAACCTACCGTCAAAGTAAATCTTCTATAGAATGGTTTTAAAAAAAAAAAAAAGAAAATCCGCCTTTTGGAGACGTTAACCCATTAGAGGTGCTGTGGAATGACCTTAAGAGAGCCGTTCACACCAGACATCCTAGGAAGTATGGCTGAGTTTAAGCACATCTGTAAGGAACAATAATTCCTCCTGAACGTTGTACAGATCGGATCCGCATGACGAGATCAGGGGCTGATTACGTTTTGGGTCTTTACAGCTGACTAGATGGGGGCCGAATGGGTCTGATCTGCTGGTAAATTCTATGTTCCTATGGAAGTAAAGTAAACGGGATTTTGCTGCCTACGCACGCACATTATACATAATAAAAATAAAAAAAAACAGTGAGTTTCTGTGTACCTGGCAGTAATACACTGTTCCTTGTTAGGAATGTCCATAATAATTTATATTCTCAGTGGGAGGTCGCTCGCATGCGACAGAGACACCTGTTCCCACTCGTTTCCACAAAGGCATCATTAATCACGTTTAGACATCAGAATAACAGAATATAATTCCACACCGTCAAAAACGCACAATGCCACGTGTTCCCTTTTTTTGTATGAATTCACTCATATATCCCGTTGATTGTACACTCTAATTGTATTTCTGTTTCCATGCGTAATACCGAATTTGCTTGATTATAAGACGACCCTGATTATAAGACGACCCCCCAAAATCAAAATATTAATTTAGGAAAAAAAACAAAAAGCCTGAATATAAGACTACCCTATAGGAAAAAAGTTTTACTAGTAAATATTAATTCATGTAAACTAATTTTCATATCTAATAAAAGCTATGATTGAGAAAAATATATTTTTTATTTCCTTTTATTTGCCAACCTGCCCCCCCAGTTATGCACATCTGCCCCCAGGCTTGCCACTCTGCCCCCAGAAATACCTTATACCCCCCTATTTGCCACTCTGCCCCATGATGTGCCTTTTAACCCCCTATATGCCCCTCTGCCCCATGATGTTAAAATGCATTTCTGGAGATATATATATATAAACTGCTAACAGCAATCACACTCCTATCAAGCCAAGGCAGCCAGTACATGCTGGAACCTGAGGATGATAGGGGTGTGAGTACAGCCTCCCTATGCCATGCTACCACCCCCCCCTTACACATCCATACTAACACACACTCATTCACAAACATTTAAATACTTATTCATTCCATTAATCACACATACACACACACGCTCAAACCCCCCACCCCCTTACCTGAACTGCAGATCTCCCACTAGCAGACTTCTGCAGGGGCCCGGCTGTGCGAGCAACTTCTCTGGCCCCGCCCCCAGAGGAAGGAGGGGGGAGGTAGAGTTATGTGAGGACTGTGCTAGATTCCTGTTTTCTGCTGCTAATAGCAGAGACGCTGCTCGCGATCAAAGCCCGGTAAGCAGCACGACCGAAGCAGAATGAGGTCTGATTAGAAGACGACCTCGATTATAAGACGAGGGGTATTTTTCAGAGCATTTGCTCTGGAAAAAACCTTGTCTTATAATCGAGCAAATACGGTACTCCCATTACTCCACCACTAATAAAGTAAATACTCACACGTGATTTCATCCTGCACCATATTAAATCGCTTCATCGGGCTATTGTGTGGGGTATATCAGTAATGTAAACTAGGGCCATTCTTTTAAATCTCGTTTATTTCGTTACACCTCAGGGCTAGCTTCGTGCAATAAGAAAGCTCCTTATTCAGGAAATAAATGGGTTGTAAATATACTGCTTTCTGGGACCAAAGGTTGTATTGTTTTGCCACATCTTAGTCCTAATTAGATTTTAAGGATCTATACATTCTCTACATGGGCTATTATACTTTACCAGGTGGTAAATACAGGGTTAACCTCATTATTTTATGTTGAGCTGGTTTCTCTGAACACGAGATTACTCTAAAATTACCGTATATAAAGTAACAAATACTTTGTTTATATGAGCTCCAGCCACAATACACGGGAGATTTTTTTTCATTGCTGGATTCTTCCATCTTTTTCCACAATGTAGTCCTTATTTTGGCCACATTTGGTCGAAGGTGAAGGTTTGAAGGAATCTTTAGAGAAGAAGCTCTCACGGACACATAGCGTTTAATTTATATTATTTTTTTTTCGAATAAGGGCAAAGGAAGTATCTCTCAGAAGAAATGAAGAAAAGAGTAGGCTGCCTGAGAAAGGAGAATGTGATGTGGAAATTGAGAAGGGAAACCCTTCTCAATTAACGATGTGATTCTGGGGATACAGGGGAGTCAAGGGTGTGGAGACTAAAGAGAAGAGTCATTGGCATACCCAGAGCCTTCCCTTGTGGGACTCGGCCAGGACTGCGCGCTGACGTTGCGCTGGCAGTGCCGCTGACGTTGGTGGGCGGTCCTACTGCCGTCGGTGGGCGGCCCACAACACCCCATTTAAAGGGGAAAATGGGCGGGGACCAGGGGGTGTCAAGACCCCGCTACCGCGACCCGGAGGATTCGGGTCTTGACCTGGAGAAGCGGAGGAGCAGCGCTCACCCGGCAATCTCCGGGTCAAACCCAGAGAGTTCCCAGATATGGTCATTGGAACAGCATAGAGATTAAATACTAACACCTACTTCTTAAGTGTCTTTCTACTAAGTTCAGCCAGCCCCCCGTTCTGCCCCTCTTTCCTCTTCTATGTCCCTCTTTCTTCTTCTATGCCCCTCTATCCTCCCCTGATGCTTCTCTTTTCTAGGAGCTCAGAATGTTTGCTCGGTAAAGTTTGTGAGAAACAAGGAAAGTTTAAAGAAGTTGAGGAAGCTGCTGGAACACTTTACCACAAATAAAGTAAATTGATCTAGACAATCCCACCAAAAACAAATATACAAACCATATATTGGCTTTCAAGTCGGGGTTTTTAGCCTGATGTGATGTAAATGATGCTGACAGAGCACACGGGATGGATTTTGTTCATCGAGTCGAGTGACGGTTGTACGGATGCGATGTCTGAATTTAATCCGTGACAGGTTTTAAAGCGAGGATTTTTTTTTATCTGACAGATCTCAAACACATTGTAAAAGTCAAAGGAAATATTTCCGCGGGGGGATCCAACTGTTCGTATAGCAAGCATTTAATCGTTACACTCTTATGGATAAATAACTGCGTTTGGGCGGAAGAAACTTTGTAATCAGTCTTCATAAAGGTGGCAATCAGTACATCCTTACCACCCTGTTCAAACACAACACTGAGCTGTTGCCTTATGGCAATGTTAATGAAGTCCATTCCTCCATAGACTTTCATTAGTGTCTGACTGTGTGATTAAGACTGAGGCATTCCATTGTTTCCCACAGGCAGTGTGATAAGGAGTCAAGGTTTTTGTCTGGTAGATCGGGGCTCAGATAACAGAGCGAGAACTCAAGCAACACAAATGGTTAATCTACAGCTGCCTGAAAACATTATATTATGGGGCAAGAACTAGAACTCTCACACTCAATCAACCTCTCCCGGCCTTCTCTGCCAATACTTCTTGAGCTTCTTGTCTTGCCTCTTCTTGTTCTTATGTCTTCTTCTTCTTGGTCCACTTCTCCCCTCTCCGTTAACATGGCCTGCTGTATTTTTATACTGGTACTTTGCAGTTATTCCACTTTATTTTTATGAAAAAATATACAGCATTCAACTCCCTAAAAAACGACTTATTCGACAGGTCACTTTGGTCAGCAGATTTTATGGTGTAACCCCTGACTCTATTATGCATTTCTGCCAGCTATTTTTTTCAAGTTTATGCACTATTTTCACAATTTAACATTCCTTGAGAGTTTTTTTGAGGCTCTATTCACAATTATTGTAGCTGGTGCTGAAGCTCTGCTACCCAATGGGTTTTAGATACAATGGTCCACTGGATATGACTTATTTTTAAGTTAAGGGTTGGTATCCTGGGGCAAGTTTGGCCAGATGACCCAATAATATAGTAGACCAAGCCAGGCAAATTACTTTGACATCACTACACAGTCCTGCATAAATTGGCTAAAAGGGCCGGTGTGGAGAACCAATAAATGGACATTTGAAGGACCCAGTTTGGCTTCCTTGGGGTCTTGTAATGTTAGACAACCTGGTGGTTATAGGCGGAACTGCAAGTAAAACATAAAAAAGAGTAAAAAAAAGTGGCCCAAAATCTTTGCCCCCCAAAAAAAGTTCATTTTGGTTCCCTACAACGACTTAGTTCGAAGACTAAGTAAACCTTTCTGCCTTGTGGAAAATTTAATGGGGGGGGAGTTTCCCCAGCCAGTTATGTCATACGCATCATGATATTTATGGACGGAAGTAGAGTTGTAGAGTAGGCATGTGGGTTGTGACATCATCAAGGATATTGAACTTCCTCCGGGATGTTTCCTAAAACTAGAATAGTCCCTAGTTATTTATAAATTGGGCTTTTTGCCAAGATTTATCAGTAATTAACTAGTACTATAAAATATATATATCCATAGTACTGGGGATTTTGTTCTGCTGGAACCAACCATATTTTTAAATATTATATACAGTTCTATGGACTACCTGTCACAAGTACACGCATGGAGCTAGAAAACCTTATATGACTTTCATTATCTAACGTAAAAAAATCTGAAGTTTTGTTTTCATTTATAGTGCGAAACCAGCTCTTTCTGTAGTTGCTAAGAAACGTGATAACAATATATAGTCCTTATTTTGATCCTTCACATGAACGCTTGATGCCTGTTAATAGCTTTGAAACACTTATTTTTGTCTCTGCCGGCTACAGAGACGCTTAGTTACAGTATTTATACTGGTACTTTGCAGTTATTCCACTTTATGGAAGTGATATCGAAAAAATATACAGCTTTTCATGGGTTTTTGAATTTATGAAATATTTACATACTTTTCCAAACTTTGGGACAACCTTCGCACTGTCGATTGCCATCACACCCCGGAACCTCCTGCAGATCTCTCCCTTATAGAATCTAAGAGAGGTGGAGCTCAGTTTGAGGGGTGGAGCTAGCCCTGTCTGTCTAATAAGAATCTGGAGTGGGCGGAGTTAATTAAAAAGTTCCCACCCAGAGGTCACAGGCTGCTCTGGGGGCTGTAATTACTAATTCTAGGCCAGATTTACCATCTCTACTAACTATTCCATTACCTGCTATCTGCTCAAAATGCTGGAGTATTCCTACTGGAGTTACCTATGGAGTTACCCATGTTTGAGAGGAGAAGAGTCTGGAGATCGATGGGACTAGACACAAGCATGTATTGCACATTTATGCTCACACACACTTACACATTGACATTCATGCTCACACACAAATACTTTCACATACACATCCATGCTTACACACTAACACATAGAAACTTTAATGCTCAAACATACACTTATATGTACACTTTTATGCTGACACGCTTACACATTCAGGCTCTTAAACATACACTCTAACAGACATACAGACGGACATACATACTCCCTCCGCAGCTTTCTCTCTGGCTGCTCACACATGTGCGAGGAGCCTCCCTTTTACTTTGAGGTCATGAAACATTGCTTTATATGACCCCCACTGCATTCCTGTCTCCCTGGGCCGGTGCAAAATTGTTCTCAAAGAGCTGGTCTGAACTGGGCCGGTCTATGGTCCAAGTCTGGTCAGCAATTGCCCATGCAACAACAGAGCCACATTGAAATTGAAGATAGTCCTGATGATACCACAGGTAGGGGCATTCTTAGGATCCAAAAATACCTGTAGGCAAGGCCCACCTAGTACTAGTCAACTGGCTGACTCTGAAGATGTGCATTGTATCCGCTGTACAGTTGTGGGCTTTTGATGAAGTAGATTACATTAATTTTACAAATTTTAACCTAACATATCAATACATTTTCTGTAGTAGAATAATTCTTAGAAGATAATATTCCTGGAAAAAAAACGGAAACACAGCCATGGGAAAAATACAACGTTTCATAGACACAGCACAACCCCAAAACAAAACACAAAAAGGTGTTACTAAAACTAACGGCATAAAACGCTTGGAATTTTGCTGTATATTCTATTCCTGGATTAACTCTGTAACATTTGATGTGATATTTCAGATATAACGTTTGATTATCATGCCCTTTAAAATAATGGCAGAGGTTTAATTGTTGTGCGAGACTTACGATTATTTCTTGTAGGCCAGCTGATCTTAGGCTTGATTGAGTATCTATCCAAATAAAATATGGTAACAATATTTTTTTTTAAAGAATTCAGGATGAGGTCTAACTGCATGTTTTGCATTATTTATGGAAATGTTGACCTGCACAACCGCGGCCAGTCACAGACACAGACACATGCGGGTGGAAGCACACCCAAAATTAGGGGTTGCCTACCAAAATACCAGGCTTTTCCGTGATGCCTCTGCCCACAGGTCTACTTACAACCCTTGGCCCCTCTTTTGAGTCTTTAACCATTTCCACCTGTTCCTAAACCATGTTAGCACGTGGCCTCCTACCACTGGCTGTAGAATCCATTAGACGATTATTCGTCTAATTATTGACACAAAATGAGATGTCTACGTTCTGAAACAGCTCTAGCAGGACTTGATAAGGTGTTTTTTGACGAGGAATCCCTCATCAATCACGCTCTTGTAAAGCCTCCTCTATTCCCTTCCCTATTGTATTGCTTATTCATAGCTCCTCAATTTATTTGCACCAAACAGAAGGAGCAAGACGTGGGAAGCTAAAACTATGCTGCTGGGTGCTCTCTCTGCGTGCCTCTCAACAGTCCTGTTTTTCATGGACCAGTCCCAATTTTCTGTCACTATCCACTGTTCCACTGCTGTGGGTATTGCTATGGGAATCCTCTGGGTCGCGGGGTCCTGACAAGCCCCATTCCCCACCCATTTCCCCTTTAAAGGGGGGTGTTTCTCATGATGTCATCGGGATCGCCCACTGTCGTCGGCGGGTATACCAACTGACGGCAGCAGGAACGCCCAATGACATCAGCGGGAACACCATGGAAGAATAGGCTTCGGGTAGCCAAAGCCCCAGGACAGTCCTGCAAAAATGGGACACATGAGACGTATGCATAATGACATAAACATCATGATGCACATGGCATAACATGCAAAACAACGGGCGGGAAACCATTTTTTTTACTTCCGGGAACGATTCTACTGGACAGAAAGAGGCCTTTTCCACCATTGTAGAATATGGGCAAAGACTGGGAAAATAAGACATTAAGAAGTAATTTGGAGCGGTAACGTAGCAACATAATATTCGTATGATTAGGATGATTCTTAGTGGAAAGCCTTCTACATCAAAAGTGATGATCTAAAGGTAAGCCTAGAAATCAAATGGAATAAAGAAAAATTGGCGAGCAAATCCAAGCCAAAAATCCATAAACTTATTATAAAACACATCAGGTGAAAGGATCGTTTCCCGAAGTGAATTACTGATTTGTGTTGGTTCTAAATTTAACCTGCTAACGTTTCCTGATTTGTAATGAAATCAGATCTTTGATCCTAAATCAATTATTGAGCCCTCTGGAATGACACAGTCTTTATGTAGAATTTTTTCCATGACTGATGTACAGGAACTACATCGTCAATGCGGAAATCTAAATAAACCCCAAAAGATATATTATTGCCGGATTTAGAGCTGAAATTAAGATTTTCCACGTTCTGGCCAGTTTATGACCTATTTAACGTGATATTTCAGGGGCCGGTGATATCTGTCATGGTGGTAAGGGGGGATCTATTTATCTTTGGTCAATAATTAGATCACATCGGGAACCTAAGCAGATACTTAACCTGTTTATACGGCGACTCCACCAATGGCTTGGTTTGGGAATGGTAGAGCTTAGTGGGGATCACTTGGGGGGTCATGAACCAACAACATTAGAAAGGGGCATTATAACTGAAAAACAGTGTTTCGCAATAAAGTCCTGCCTGGACTCCCCCCAAAAAATAAATCAAATAATAGAAGCAAAGTAAAAATGATATTTGTAGGAATTTAAAGTCCTACCAAAAAAGTGCTGTGCCTTTGTTGAGATGTAGCCTTTAAATTAATTATATATATATATATATATATATATATATATATATAAATATATATATATATTATATATATAATATATATTATATATAATATATATAATATATATTATATATTATATATATATAATATATAATACCGGTATATATTATATATATATATTTAATATATATTATATATATCATATATATAATACATATTATATATATATAATATATATTATATATGATATATATTATATATATTATATATATAATATATATTATATATATAATATATATTATATATATTATATATATAATATATATTATATATATCATATATTATTATTATTTTAATTTATATATAAAATTAAATTATTAAATTATATTTTTTTTATAATATCAAATAAATGTCATTAAATAATAGACACATTTATTTTGGAAACCTGCTCACTCTGCATTGCTAACCCGCAAACCCGGCTTCTGTCGCCTTTTCAGCACTCCTACAATTAAGTGAAAACTGTTGCAAACTGTTCTTGTTTAATCTTCACTTTATCATGTCGGCAGGAAATTTATTAAATATTAATTTGCCACAACAAGGTATTTTTCCTGGAATGCCAAGAAAGTTCCAATTAGCGGTGATTTATATGCGATAACCTTAATCAATTGTATCACAGTTAACCGTGAAGACCCATTAAAAAAACATATTATTTAACAGGACAGGGCTTGTGTTGCTCGCCCCACGCAGGATAAGAGATATTGGGATAGTAACACGCAATTACAATGAATGTTAAGAAAAAGTAATAATCCAAAATAGAACTTTCATTTTTTTTTTTCGCAGTTGGGTTTCATTTGAAAGATCTTAATTTCTGCCTCTTTCAGGGCCACCTCAGGGTTACAGCTGGAAGAACAGTTAAAAAATACTCCTGTTGGAGTTATGGCAGAAACCACCAGGCTACATAAGACCGACGTCACCAGGCTACAAAGACTAAAAGTGACCCGCTGTAGGAAGGAAAGTAGCAACCTTTTCCCATAAGGGTGATCTTGGAATCCAATGGGAAATGTGATTTTTGGTTCCTGGGGTACTATGGGACCCAGGCATCGCTTTGACAGGGATGGCAATTTGCCACCCAAAGGCACCCGAAGACTCTTGGGTCACTGCATGGCAGGCAAAGCTAAGATCACTTCCTCGGCAGGCAGCTTGTTACATGTCAACCAGGTGTGAGAGAGAGCGATGAAGGAAAGGATTGAGTAGAAAGCAGCAGGATTATTATTAGCACTAATTGACCCCCCTGACCTGTTCATGAGACAGACGTCTGCTACCCCTACCACCTCCCACTGCTTAAGGACAGACCTTCCTCTCACACTACTCCTGGGTAGTTGAGGCTGGGCATCTTCCAACAGTGAGCTGTTTGACTTTAGAGGGAGACAAAGTGACAGAGTAGAGAGACTGCAGGAAAGAAAGAGAAATAAACAGAGTAAATTAGAGGAGGAGTAGAAGGTCTTATGGTGGAAATCAGCGCAGATCGATGTCATTCCTCCTCTAAGACACACCACTAATAAATGTCTCCTCTTTCTGCAGACCACCAGTAACAGCAGTTATTCTTCACAACCCAGACCAATCTTGCCTGCAACACCAAGATCTTGTCACTGATGCCATTAGTCTTCAGCTTGGAGACTCCAAAGAGTTATTATTATTAATTTGGAGGGGCAGAATTTCATCCTTGGACTCAGGCAGCACTATGTCTTGAGCTGGCAATGCTTCACATTATTTCATAAGCTATGGAAATGCAAATAAGACACCAAAAAAACATGAACCTTCTTACCTTACTGTGATGGCACCTGAGGGGGGTTGGTCTGCCCCATACAACATGAATGGGGTTGTCCTAGGCTTGACCAAAACCATCATCCTTGGTCACTGTCCTACATATGACATCATAGTTGACCAAGACAAGTATATCCCAATATATGCCACTAGGGGCACCATTGTGGATCTGCAGGAATCATATTATCTGTACCTTTAACTCCTCTTTATTCCGAGACGATCACACGGAGAGAGGCATAGTAGCAGAGACCTACCTTTTGTTATTTATAAAATGACGCAGCAAATTGTACCAATCCTCCTAACAATGTTTCCTGTAAAACGTGTAATTTATTCGTACCACTGTTTATTTTAATTGCATGTAATTGCTTTAGAAAGACTCGGCTGGATTAAGTACCGTAAACTGGACGTAATTGCTGGCAGAATTTGCGGCAACATATTTTTTTTTTTTTTTTAAAAAGAGTAAAAAGTGATTTCCTTTTGATATCCGCCATGTAAATATTATTTTCTTACATACGGACTGATCTTGCAATTCCTAAAATCTATTCAAATTTATGCCACCAGATTTCATGTGTTGAATAACTAGAGTATTTTTAGGGGGAAAAACATGACTTTGCAGATTCTGGAAATAGAAAAATGAATGAATGAGGAATAAGCGCTTTGTGGCATTTTTCTTTGAAATCTGATTCTCCGTAGTAAACAACCTTCCTACATTCCTGAAGAAGGTCTTAGAAGAACTTCCAGAACTTGCAAATGGATGTCTTGGGGCTTTATCATCTGAAGATGCTCTGAAGTATAATTAAATGTTTCTAAATACATTTTACCACCGTTTACTCATCAAGTGAGCCTGTCCTCATACGTGAACATTGAAGCGCTGATGTCCTACTTTCTGTAAAATGAGCAATTTCATGTAAATATTCCGAAAGTTTACTATTTTGGCAACTCCTGGTTGTCTCCTGGTAGGCAGGAGCAGGCAGAAGCACTTGGTTTTCTGTGTATGTGTGTGAATATCCAATGCATCTCAGTCTAGCAATTGGCTTTAGGCTTGAATCCTGTACCAGACTCTACTCTGTTCCGTCAATCAAACGAAGACTTTTTGGTGCAGAGGACGAAGAAAGAAGAGAGAAGACAGAAGAGAAAGAAGATACAAAAGAAAAAGTGGAGCTGCACGCCAAGGAGACAGGGACAAAGAAGCGGTCGGTGAGGAAGGATGGGAGACATTCAGATAGAGCATGAGAGAGAGTGAATAAGAGTGTTAGAGAATGTGAGTCAGAGTATGTGAAAGAATGAACGAGAGTTAGTGAAATAAAACAATGAAAAAGTCCTTTGCTTTGTTTTCATTTATTTCGTTGAAAGTCTGCTCCCTAGTATGCTAAGCAGATTCTGCTGAGATTTTATTTGTCTCTCTCAAGGTTTAATCACAGAAAAATGACACAGAAACTTTTTAGGAGCTTTTTCAGTCTCTATGACAACTTATATGTCATGTTACAAGTAAGCGCTTCAAAAAAAACAAAAAAACAGATAAGGGTTTGGGCATTCAACAGGACTAGGAATGAGGTTTCTAATGCAGTATTTGGTCATAAAAGTGTTAAAGTTAACGCTGCACTCAACTAAATAAATTATCTATTCTTGGAGCTTTTTTATTTTTTTCTAATACTTACTAACTTTTGATAATTTTGGTAAATACTAGACACGTGCAAATGGACCAAAAATGATTCGGACAACTTTTTCGGTTCTTTTTTGGCTCATTTGTTTTTGGGCAACAAATGCCCATTCTGTTCGGGGGCATGTGAACTGAGGGCAATATGGCGGCACCGCCATATTGCCCTCAGTTGCAACTTTCAGTGACATCTTCTTACCTGATTGGAGGATCGGGGAGGGCGTCACGGCAACGCCGCCATTTTGGAGGAAGTTTCCGACGGGTTAAGTCCACGGAGATACAGACAAAGAAAGAAGATAAAATAGAGAAGGGAGAAGAAGAAGAAGTGGTCGTCAGAGAAGGTAGGGAAACATTTTGAGAGCTTGAGAGAAAGTAAACAAGAATGTGAGTGTGAGATAGGGAGTGTAGGTGAATGTGGACCCATGAATTTCGAACGAAAATTCCAATTTGTGGGGGTCTGACCAAGTTTTCGGGGCTTCATACAAATAGCTGAATTCACCAAAATTTGGTAAATTTGCAATTTGTACAAGTCTAGTAAATACCATAACCGGCATGGGTTCTTTTTATTTTCGGCCCCTGCCTGCACCATAAATTATTTTTGCTTATAACAGATTTGTTTGAAAAGTCAGAATTATATCCATATAATAAATACATTTTTACCTTTTAATTAACCCCTTAAGGACAATAGGGGTTATTACTCGTAGTATATTGTGGGACAATGGCTATTTTAACATTTTTCGGTGTTCCTGTTTAGCTGTGATTTTCTTCTTTCTCATTTCATGCTCCCACACATATTATATATTGTTTTTTTCAGGACAAACAGGGCTTTCTTTAGATACCATTAATTTTATCATATCATCTAATTTACTATAAAAAAAATGATAAAATATGGGGATTTTTTGTTAAAAAATTACTTTTTCTCACTTTTTAAACAAAAAACTTTTACTCATCTGCAAAAACGAATGAAAAAACCTGCTAAATAGATTCTACTATTTGTCCTGAGTTTAGAAATACCCAATGTTTTTATGTTTTTTTGCTTTTTTCTGCACGTTATGGGGCAATAAGTACAGGTAGCGTTTTGCCATTTCAAAACCTTTTTTTCCAAATCTGGTAATTCTTCCCCCCATGTGCCATTTCGGGTATCTTTGAAGCCGGCCAATGCAATTTACCCCATCAAATCATATATTTTTAAAAACTAGACACCCCAAGGTATTTCACATGCTGGTAATTTAACCCTTTCCATGCACTAATTTTACCACCAGCCTTTGTGAAACTTTATGGTAGTAAATTTTTTTGTATTTTTTTCCACACACGTTGTACTTCAGGTATAAAATTATCGCTCCTGGTATATGTCCGTGTCAAGCAACACCCCAATATGTGTTCAGTAACATCTCCTGAGCGCAGTGATACCCCACATGCATGGGTTTGTTGGGTTATTTGGGAGGTAAAAGGCCGCCTTTGTGAGGTGTGTATTTTTTGGCCATTTAGACATCTGATCCTACTGCCCCCATGTCCCATATTTGGGACACCTTTGAACCCGGCCAATTCAATTTACCCCATCCACTCATGCATTTTTTAATACGAGACACCCTATGGGCATTTGTAATGCCAATATTTTAACTCTTTCCATGCTGGAATATTGTAAAGATAAAGAATTTTAGGACTTGCTTATTAATTTTTTTTTTTTTTTGGTGACAGTGGGGATTTTTATATGTTACCATATTATTTTTATTTTTTTAAACATTTTTTTAAATTTTTTTTTAAAAATTTTTTTTTTATTTTTTTTTTACTAATCACTCATTAGTGAGCTGGGCTCCATTGACCTTGCATGGTTGGATGCAGTACCTGCATTCAACCTGCAGGAGGAGCTCGAGAGTTCACAAGAGGGTCTGGATAGACCCTCTGAACTCAGATCTATTGTTAATGCCATCCTGTGAATGACGGCAACGTCATTCACAGGATGGCACTTGTGGTTGCTCTTCGGAGCAATCACAAGGTGATCGGGGGTCGGGGGCTAGTGTTGCTGATATGCCTCGATATCGAGGCATATCAGTAACACCATTTATGCTTAGGAAGCGATTCAGATCGCTTCCTAAGCTGTTTTAGCCGGGCGCCGCCGCGATCTTTCATGATCGGTGCGGCGGCGGCCATTTTTCTTCCGGGGAGGGCTGCCGAGGGCTGCCCTCCCCGGATCCACGGTCAGCCTCACTTGGGAGGCGATGCAGCTGTTTAACGCGGCGATGCAGCTGTTTAACGGCAGCCCGTACATGTACGGGCATTGTCGTTAACCCGTTGCACGGCAACCCCGTACATGTACGTGGATTGTCGTTAAGGGGTTAAGTAAATATTGTACAGGACGGTTTGTCCAAGTATATTATTGATTAAACTGAACCAGAGTAGATCCATTTAAGATGTCAAGAAATCTGCATCTATTTTAATTATATTTTAATTAGAAGTTCTCCGTCATACAGTTGCTTATCGCAATTAGTTCTCCTTACCCAAAATCACTATTCTAGATTAATATACGCATTTTTCAACACCGCGCTCGGATTAGAAAATAAATGGAATTAAATTACAATCAACCAATTAAATTACAACCAACCAAGATTCAGTTTGATACAATGTTTGGTGCACTTAAAACGTTTATATGAACAGGGTCGATCCACCATTAGACTAGGTGTGTCCTAGTAGAGGCAAAGGGGAGGGGTTTCATACTAGCCACGCCCCCTTTTCATCATATATCCAGCCATATATTTCTAAAACTGTATTTTTTCGATGTATTTTTTTTCTTAGAGATCACAGTGAAAATATCGTGTTTACACCCCACCCCACCAAAAAAAAAAACCTGAATAATTTCATCTGTGACCAGTAAGGTAAATTGTATCGGCTCTGAATATATAATTTGGCAGCAGATAAGGATTACTTGGCCGTCAGAGTCGTTTCTTTGCTATTTGGGGTACTTTTATTTTAATGCAGTGAAAGGGTTTATTTTGCTAGCTATAGACGAGGACATGCAAGTTAACGTTGCACTTTAAAGTCGCAGGCCCTCGCAAACAAATCACAGGTTACTATTATGTAAGAGTTTGTATGCAATGGCATGCAACTGGGGTCAAACCTGGTCAGGTAACCCTTGTCAGACTTGACAACTCAATATACCCCATTTGTATGTTCATCAATGATCCAAACAGGGTTGAGTCAGGATTATACGGTTTGCCCACAGTTGACAAAAACAGACTTAAAAAAGGGAACTGTGCCATTCAAAGTGTAAGTTAATTAATTTAATATCATTACCCAAAGCATTATTTTTTTATTTCTAAAAAAATTGAGTTGATTTAAAGATTTTTTTTTATTTTTAAGTAAAGTAAAAATAAAAATCTGAAAAAGGGTGATCCAGTAGAGGTTAAATAGACCGGGTTCCTTGTATTTTCAGATATTGTTTTCTTGACTTGTGAACTGAGTCTTTCGTTATCAAGAAAATAAAATATTGAAAAGTGATAGAGATATGAAAAAAAAAACCAACAACAACGCGTAACAGCTCATGACATCATAACGTGTCATATGTTCCCGCTAGACTTACTGCCGAAGGGAGCAAAGACAAGAGATTTCTGCACCAATTCTCACGGGAACTCCCCCCCCGTTTCTCACCCAGCTCTAAAAAGGACACATTGAGCTGAGGAGTCGTGACACGACCCGTGCCGTGGATTTGAGTTTCTGGAATTCTTTATTAAATCTGTACTTGTTCAATGAGCAGAAATCAAAAGAATATAATCTCTCTTGACATAATTTGGGATTTTGTTCTTCTGAAACGTACAGTCTAATTCCGTCCAGATGTCATTTTATTTAACCAAACGGCGAAACCTAATCTACAAAGATAGGCTACATCTGGCCCATAAATACTTAACAACGCTACTCTTTAGGTCACCGAAATATGTCAACAACTGAGCCACCAATGGCATTTTTTGTTTTTTAGGTCACATTTTCTCCAGGGGTTCCCCGTCGATTAGTATAATGCAAAAATATTTAACTTGTGACACGTTTAACCCGAAATGGTTATCAATCTAGTGACCCGAGGTTCATTGGGACAGAAGACGGCTTTGGAAGTCTGAAGATGGGAAGGAATAATAGTCATAATCACCAGAACCTTATCAATGAGCCCAAAAACTAATGTTTAATCTGACGTTCTAATGGCGGGTACTGTAGCATTTAACGCCAACCTTGTTGTTTCACCGCTGAATTCATCTTACTGCGTTCTGTGAACTCCGACTGGAAAATCTTCAATTAAAGACTTAAAACATATGAAAAAAAAACAATGGATTTTAAGAGTAACAGTATTTTTTTTTTTTACATTTTTGTTTTCATTCCATGTCCCTTCTGGTTTTGTTAAAGTCCGGGTTGTTTGATGAAGATACACAACGTCTTTTTTTTTTTTTTTTGGTGTCGTGCATATATGATAAATATGACTTCTGGAAAAGCAAAAAAATAATTAAGATTAAACTAAATTGTGTGTTCTGTAGAAAAAAACAAGAACGTGCTTATATAGAGAGTTTGCGTATCGTGCTGGGTCAAGATGAAAAGAGCGGGAAACCAAGTTGCTCCCCTCTTAAAAAAAATAAAATATATTATTAATAATTAAAATATTTAATAAATAAAAATAATTATAGGGATGTCACTATGAAGGATAACTCTATTTAAAAAGTTATACAAAAAAATAATAAAATAAAAAAGAAATAAATAAGCAAAAAGGTCTCGGTAAAGCTTTGCTTTCTAGCGACATGCCATCAAAAGTGGTGAAATATTACTGTCCCTTTAATGTCTCACCTACTGATAATGTGAGGGCAATAATAAGAAAAAAATCTAATATGTTTTAAGGACCCTTTATCACAGAAAGGTACAAAGTCTGACATATAATTTATTTTTTCTTTATTATCAGCCCCCGGGGCTTGAGGCGCTAATGAAAATATAGCCACCTTCATACGCCATGCCGGGACCTTCTATATAAAAGGAGAAGTCAAATAAAAAATGACATGAATGGTTATTGAACAATTTAATAACAGGCAGTTTTTAAGCAGTACTTATCGATCAGATTAGACCCTTTCGGTCTCATGCCTTTTTGAAAATACCCTCACCTCTACCACTTCTGCCGGGAGGCTGTTCCATTTATCTATCACCCTCACAGTCAAGTAAAACTTTCTTACATTCCATCTGAGCCTCTGAGCCTCTAGCTTTAGATTAGGGCCTCTTGCTGTAACATTTCTCATCCTTGGAAATAAACTCCCCTTTGTAAAATAATAATAATTATAAATAATATTTATAAATAATAATAATATTAAAATAATAATAAAAATAATTAAAATAACTTTGTTAAATCCCTTTATGTATTTAAATGTTTCTATCCCATCCCCTCTCTCTCTCTCTCCTCCAAACCATACATATTGAGCTCCATTAGTCTTTCATAGTAATTTTCATCCTACAAACAATTCACCATTTTGGAAGCCCTCTTCTGAATTCCAGTGCCGATTTCCTTCTAGAGATGGGGTCTCCAGAACTTTTTTTTTAAGATACGTAAAAGTCAGTTTCATTTTATCTATCTTGCAAAAAATGTTTAGCTGAGATCAGGAGTTTTGCTGACAGTTCAACAGATGGAATCCCTGGTCTATTCACAAAGGTTTGAGTTAGGAGTCGAATCTTAGTTAACTTGGTTAACATTCTCTATTGACTACAGATAAACTCAGCTGAATTCATGCTGTAGATCACTGCCAACTCACAGGGAGTTGCGATGAAAAGCATAGAAAATCACTTGTTCGGAGAAACTCCACTTGAGTTCAAAGTGGGCTTCAGTTTGTCAGTCAACTTGATTCCACAGGAAGAGGCAATTTTACCAAGAACTCCTTTAAATGCATCAGGACTGATGACCAACTCAACCACCGACTCAACTGACAGGCTTGCATTACAGGTTCAGCCACCTAACCAATCAACTTGACCACAACTCAACAAACTCCAGGTTTTCTATGTAGAGTTCCTGTTTGAGCTGACTTGTTGAGCGACTTGTTTAGAGGTTTTGAGTTTAGCCCATTAAGTACCCTCTCCAACTCTACAAGATAGCTTGGCTGAAGAGTAGCCACCCATGCCATGATAATATATATATTATATATATATATATTTTAGCAGCAGAGCGAAGGGACCCCATAGATATAAATGTGTTCATTGTTCATTTGAAACAAAACAATGGAATCAAAATACTTAATTTATAGACCATGGAGAATGCAATGCATCCTCCATCATCTACTCTGGTACCCCAGAGCATATAAACAAGTTCCTATGCAACCAGGAGCCATTTTAGAATCGACTACCATCTGCTTTTGGTGGGCTAAAAATGAAGAACGGTGTCTTTGCTAAAGATGGGTAGACCATTCAACATGGCCGTCCAACAAATATGTCCTATTGATTGCGCTCAAGGTCTGATTGGGTAATCCGTGAATAGGCAATCTGTATGAAAATAATTTAGGATTTTGACTTAAACTTGGGGAGAAGATCTGGAAATTCGCCCAAAACATTAATTTAAAAAAAAAAAACCAGAACAGGAAAAACTGGACGTATTTTTTCTAACAAAGGACCTCGCGAAAAAGACAATCAGATTTCTCAGTGGGTCAACGTCCAAGCTGTGTTTAAATTATTTGTTATAACCTTTCCGTGACCTTATTTGTTGAAATAATAAAAATATAGAATAAGGAGTTTCGCGTCGGTTCATCTCCCAATCTTCCACGTGTTCTCTTAAGTTGAACTTCAAAGAATTGCGTTGACCTGGTAACCGTCGCTACCATTTTTACTTTGGTTTTTTTTTTCTCGTTGTCTGCATCAGTTTCCCATAGCAACAACAAACAAAAAAAATATACAAGCTTTGGCATCGCATCCTACGCAGCAAACCTGGAAAGGTTACAACGCCAGCTTATTCCGTACATAACCCCCCTCTTGTGCTGTGAGTCATATATGAATATATAGAGAGAACCTCAATTAGAGGTTACGGTTAATGAGATCGTTCAAAAACAACACCAAGGAAATTTAAAACGAAAACAGCAAAATGTTTGGGAATTCCACCCAAATAATTGCTGAACATAGTTACATAGGTAGTACGGATGGGACATTGGAAGTAGTGAATCAATTGAAATAAAGGTTGAGATCATTTTATCAAGTTTAACCTTTCCATAAAGTCCCACAATTCCATTGATGCAGAAGAAGACAACCAAAAAGTTCCCTCAAAGGAGAAAGTTCTCAATACTTTTATCCCATTTTGGTTTTGTCCTATGGTTGTAAGAAATGTATATGTAATATTTGTCACAAATAGTCACATACATCATAATATTTATTCCTTTTTTTAATTACCTACCCATGATCCTCTTGGGGATCCGAACATGGTACCGATTGTGTCGCACGTGACGTAGGATGCGACGCAATCAAATGCCGCAAATGGCGTCTTATATCCTTACACAAGCCACATATTCTCACAAAAATAGTTAATTGTGTCTGTATTTGTGATAATACTCTGGATTCATACATGGCCCATGTGATTTTAGCTCAAGCTACTGCCGGGCCCTTAGTGTCTGAAGGCCGGGTGTAAAATATGATAACTGTAGTGATTACTGGAACCCCAGGAACTTAGGCAGCCATTTTTCTCTCTACACATTCAGACATGAGCCGAGAAGATCTGGTCCTCCTGTAGGCATTCGGGCCCGGGTTGCCTAGCCATCCGAAAATGAAGACTGAGGGCTCTGGTTCCCGCTGTGGCACTTCTTTGGGCACTTCTTTGGCACCGCTTACTTTATTTTACTTCATAGAGAAGCAATGAACCTCGAGACCCAACAACTATCCTACTGCTGGATGAAAACTATAAAGGAAATGTATATATTATAGGAATATATTAAAGGAAATGTAATCAGACTATAGACAGTGTATTGAGCCTCTTCCTGCATGATAGGTTGTCTCTTAAACCCAAAGCAGTCCAATCACTTTAGATTCTTTTGTTTGTTCCTTTCTTCTTTTGTTTTTCCATGCACATTTCCCCCTATTAATTTATTCCACCCCTGTCCAAGGTCCCATGCCAATGCATTGGACTATCGCTGATGTCACGTGTTGCTTCATCCCTTGAGTTGTGATGTCACCCAGGTATAATTCCAAATATATGTGTATTGGGGCAGAAGTGATGAAGAATAAGGGGCTCCCAATGGTCTAAGGGGCCACCTCACAGAATTATTTCTCTTTAATGTATCTTTAAAAAAAAATAATCATTGCATTTCTTTATGTATACTTATTATTTTATATTTTTTATGTTTATAAATGTTTAAAATGTAATAATCATTATTATAATAGGGAAATGCATTGGTATAAAAAAAACATTTTAGGAATTTAACAAATCTTCGAAGTTTTTAAGAGCAGCTAAACTTCATAAATAATCTGAAAATAAGCAAATCTGTGAGAATGTTCGCACTTTGTTCAGCAAAACGATCATTTAATATCACGCTACTAAATGCTCCATTTTAGTAAATGAACAGCTTGATCATATTCCTACTTAGAGGTACATTATGTACTTTTAAAAGAGGTATTATTCGGAAAGAAAGATGGAGGAAAATATGAAAATCATCTTTTATCTTTTCAACAGAAAGGATATTTAAATTATCCCTAGAAAAAAAAAACAGGGTTTAAGAAATCCCAGAAACGATAAAAAAAAAAATCTCAGCTTTTCAGAAACCTTCCGACGAGTTCCTAAAATATAATTTATGCCTACGGTGTCTCCGTGCGGACGGCGCCGGCCTTATTATCAGGCTGTGTAATTATCCAACCTAATCGTACAATGGGGTATTCAGGAATTGCAGGCACCTCTCATGTGGTGAATCATGGGAATTTATGTTGAACTACAAGTCCCAGGATGCTCACTCAACCAAAAGATTGAAACCTCCTATTAAAAATAATAGGTTCCTCAATAGTAAAATACATACCAGTCATTGTTGAATGACAAATCGCATGACTCTTGACCAACCAAGCTTTTAGGTCAACAAACTCTGAAGTTAGCCCAGTCAGGTACTACCAAGGGCAGAGTGGTCCTATTTACTGCCCCGTGGGTCTACAACTGCCCTTTGGCTCTACTGGCTACTTGAAACACTCATAGAAGGGACTTATTGGTTCCTCGAGCATTTTGAGATTGGTGGAGGGCCACTATGGAGCTTCTACTGGCTGCTTGAAACACTCATAGAAGGGACTTATTGGTTCCTTGACAATTTTCAGATTGTGGAGGGCCACTATGGAGCCTTTACTGGATGCTTGAAACACTCAAAGCAGGGACTTATTGGTTCCTCGAGCATTTTGAGATTGGTGGAGGGCCACTATGGAGCTTCTACTGGCTGCTTGAAACACTCATAGAAGGGACTTATTGGTTCCTTGACAATTTTCAGATTGTGGAGGGCCACTATGGAGCCTTTACTGGATGCTTGAAACACTCATAGAAGGGACTTATTGGTTCCTCGAGCATTTTGAGATTGGTGGAGGGCCACTATGGAGCTTCTACCGGCTGCTTGAAATACTCATAGAAGGGACTTATGGGTTCCTCGAGCATTTCGAGATTGGTGGAGGGCCACTATGGAGCCTCAGCAGGAACAAGGCTACCAAACATGGCGGTGCTTCTCTGCCAAAATACAAACAAAAGAAAAATCTGAGAAAAGCACCTTAATAAATCCATGCGTTTAATTCCAGTGCATCATACGCTTATTTCGAATGTACTAGAAAGGCAGATAATGTTTGGATCCCGATACTAATTACTGAAGTGTCCAATCACCCAGTATTATAATCTGTAATTACTGACTCATTCTGCTAAACCAAAAAACAATCCTTTTATATTTTCCTTTTTGAGCCAATTTATTGGCATTTCAGAAACGGAGAGGCAAGTCCATCTTGAGCGTGACTCACCTGCAATTAGGCTTCGTTTCCGAAGTGTGGGGGAACCGACGGTTTGAGGGAGAACGCAGGGAACCGTGTCATAGTACGTCAGCGACAGCACAACACACACAAAAGAAACGTCAGGCCCCTAGCTGTACGCTCTGCATGCTAAAGCCCCAAATAATCGGATATAAGTCACTCCGTCGGCCATATATGGATATATTTCTCCGACGCTGCTTAAAATATATTCTTTTTTTTTTTTGCAATTCCTTTAACATTTTTTTTAAGTGTGCTTCTGTTATAAAAAGCCAGACATTCTTTGGCTGAGGTTAAAATAGAAAAACTAGAATATATTTATAATTAAGGAGAACGCACGAAAATTGCACGGTAGGGAGGAATGTTCCCATTTTCGTGTGCATAGGCACAAAAACAGTAGGCAGGTTAGAGAATATGTCAGAAGAATGTCAGAGACCTTAGAGAATTCTATAGGTTCCCGTAAGTGAGGAATGAAGTACTTGGTGGTTTTGTGTATATGCTTTAATCATGTCATATTTTGTTAAATTGTGGGTCATCCTATTCAAAGAAAATGTAATTTTACTCGTTAACGTTATCCATAGGTTTCATGCTTAAAAATAATGACGGGACATGAACTTCCTTGAGTTGGACAAGAGGGGGCACTAGAAAATTACCCTCAGCCCTTCTTTTAGTTTCTCCACAATCAATAAGTGTCTGTCTCGGCTGTTCCGGGGTATAAATGGTTGGATACGAAGCTCTGTTTGGGGCTAAGGCCTAGTGGCACGTCGTGCATCCAGCCCAATATTTTGTTGGCGCACATGTGATCCCCTAACTTAGTCTTGAATCGACGTGCAGTTCTTCGACTTGGAACTAGGTCACATTTAGTAACGCTAACGTTGCCTCTAGTTAAGACCAATTGCACATTTATGGTGCCTGATCCAAACCAGCTCTCCCAGCTTCTCCACCCAAATGGGTCTCTTCTTCGTGCCGCTCACCCTGTGTGCATACGGGGAACAGATACCATGGAGAGCTGTACCTGCTAGGCACAGACCTTCTAAGTGCGAATGGGCAGGTTACGTGATCAATGGTCTCCAACTGACCCCATTGCACAATGGACCCATGGTTTCAGCCCTTTATGGATGACCCCCCCTCTGTAGAAGTAGAGGTTATGATAACACCTAAGAAGGAAGTGTTTGTACGTTCTTCGTCCTTAAGAGGTGGTCTTCGAGGACGTACTAGTATTTCCTTAATCAGGAAGGGGTTAAAAACGGGCTGTTGAGTTTTCAACTCTGCCTTCCAATCGAGGATATATCGTAGCTTCAGGCATCCAGCTGTTCGGCCGGTTTCAGCAGAAGATGAAAAGACTTGTGATTACCCAAAACCGGGAAACGGTTGCTTTGTGGATTCAGCCGCCAAAAGAGGTTACGAATCAGGCGGACATTCGCCAAGAACGCGAAAAAGATTGCGGACGCCTAGACCTGCTGTCCCGGATTAGTTTATACGGCGCAGCGAGAACCGATGTGAATAAAATCAATAAAACCTTTTTAAGAAGGACGCCAGGAACGCGTCCACCTGTGCATCAAAATAATGTGTCCTGATACGCGTTCTTACTGCCAAATAACCGGGTGCAACGGCTCGTTAATCCGGATTTAACACGAGTCCCAACGAGCTAACTGGGAAACGACAGCCGACTTTGGCTATAATTTTGTACTGTAATCCGGTATCTGACATAGGACTGACAGTAAGTATCCTGCTTGCATGAGGACAATGTACCTTCAGAAAGCTCAGAAAAAAGCCCCCTAACAATCCACCAAGAAAAGCAAATTCCTTAAATGTTTCCCTAAAAAGAAAGATGGAAATGCTCAAGAGCAGGGAAAGTCACCTAAAATATTATGACTGACCACAATGGCGGCTTCCAGGTCTGCAGATAAAGATTTTTATCAGTGCCGACCAACGTCACTGAATACAGCGCCGGGGGTTATATTACTGTATACAGTGCTGGGGGTTATATTACTGTATACAGCGCTGGGGGTTATATTACTGTATACAGCACTGGGGGTTATATTACGGTATACAGCGCTGGGGGTTATATTACTGTATACAGCACTGGGGGTTATATTACTGTATACAGTGCTGGGGGTTATATTACTGTATACAGCGCTGGGGGTTATATTACTGTATACAGCGCTGAGGGGTTATATTACTGTATACAGTGCTGGGGGTTATATTACTGTATACAGTGCTGGGGGTTATATTACTGTATACAGCGCTGGGGGGTTATATTACTGTATACAGCGCCGGGGGTTATATTACTGTATACAGCGCTGGGGGGTTATATTACTGTATACAGCGCTGGGGGTTATATTACTGTATACAGTGTTGGGGGTTATATTACTGTATACAGTGCTGGGGGTTATATTACTGTATACAGCGCTGGGGGGTTATATTACTGTATACAGCGCCGGGGGTTATATTACTGTATACAGCGCTGGGGGGTTATATTACTGTATACAGCGCTGGGGGTTATATTACTGTATACAGCGCTGGGGGTTATATTACTGTATACAGCGCTGGGGGGTTATATTACTGTATACAGTGCTGGGGGTTATATTACTGTATACAGTGCTAGGGGTTATATTACTGAATACAGCACTGGGGGGTTATATTACTGTGTACAGAGCTGGGGGGTTATATTACTGTATACAGTGCTAGGGGTTATATTACTGTATACAGCGCTGGGGGGTTATATTACTGTATACAGCGTTGGGGGGTTATATTACTGTATACAGCGCTGGGGGTTATATTACTGTATACAGCGCTGGGGGGTTATATTACTGTATACAGCGCTGGGGGTTATATTACTGTATACAGCGCTGGGGGTTATATTACTGTATATAGCGCTGGGGGTTATATTACTGTATACAGTGCTGGGGGGTTATATTACTGTATACAGCGCTGGGGGTTATATTACTGTATACAGTGCTGGGGGGTTATATTACTGTATACAGTGCTAGGGGTTATATTACTGTATACAGCGCTGGGGGGTTATATTACTGTATACAGCGCTGGGGGGTTATATTACTGTATACAGCGCTGAGGGGTTATATTACTGTATACAGCGCTGGGGGTTATATTACTGTATACAGCGCTGGGGGGTTATATTACTGTATACAGCGCTGGGGGTTATATTACTGTATATAGCGCTGGGGGTTATATTACTGTATACAGCGCTGGGGGGTTATATTACTGTATACAGCACTGGGGGGTTATATTACTGTATACAGCACTGGGGGTTATATTACTGTATACAGTGCTGGGGGTTATATTACTGTATACAGCGCTGGGGTTATATTACTGTATACAGCGCTGGGGGGTTATATTACTGTATACAGCGCTGGGGGGTTATATTACTGTATACAGCTCTGGGGAGTTATTACTGTATACAGCGCTGGGGTTTACACTCATAGAGTAAGATATTTTTCATGGTACTTTACGCAATTAGAGAGTTACGTAGTGATGAGCAGGTTCTTGGCAACTTCTGTTTGTGTTTTTTTTATACTCCATATACAGCCGACAATAAACCTCTGAAGTCTGTTGGCGTTTAATAATTAAATTAAAGGGATGTGTTGCTGAATATAAAAAACGTCCTTGATGTGTGACGGCACTCAGTGGAATGTTTTCCTAGTTGATTGTAGTTCTTGAATTAATCGGATGTCACAAGACTTTTATTGACCGCGGACAACGTTCCACTTCAAAAAGAAACATAATTCACGCCCTCGGCTGTGACTCTGCTCAAACGCGGTGATCGGAGCTCGGGAGTCTTGGCTGATGCCAGGTGACCCTAAATAAAGACTGTACCCCCAAAGTCTCAAAAAGTGGGATAATTCTGGGAACTGGAATAATTTGGAAGGTGTAAAATGTGTAAATGTGTTTTATAAAGCATCGTGCATGCGCATCACACAACCCTATATCCCCTATATACTTTAGAACCAGTAGAACAGCGGGAACGTTGGTTGTTATGATTTTTCAATCGGTTTGCAACCTCCCATGAAGCTTCCCGGGTTTGGCTGAACGGGGCGCGTTTTCCTATATGGCGCTGACCAAAATGTAGCTTTTGGTAGCCTGAGAGACGGCCTTTGTCTGCACCCTGTCTCATGGGGGGGGGTTTGGCCTATGTTGTTGTATGTTATATAA
This sequence comes from Spea bombifrons, assembly GCF_027358695.1. Lineage (NCBI taxonomy): Eukaryota > Metazoa > Chordata > Amphibia > Anura > Pelobatidae > Spea > Spea bombifrons. The sequence goes on along the minus strand of NC_071091.1, from coordinate 106,983,719 downwards.
ACCCTTTCTGCTATGCAGAGGTTCCCAAGCAGTTTTAATGCCTATGGGATTTGGATATGCAAATCTGTCCCTGTGGATGAAGCAACGATTTGGACAAAGTTTTCAGTTCATCTTCTAGGCCTTTCGTTTTCTTGTCCATTCGGTTCAGCATTCGGGGGCATTTTTAAAATTACTTGCCCGATGCCCACATTCACTCTCACACACTCTCTGACTGTTTCCCTACCGTCTTTGCCGACCACTTCTGCCGACTACTTCCGCGTCTCCTGTCTCTTACTGTCTTCCTTTTCTTCCATCTTCATCTGCATTTCAACGGACATAACCCAGTGGGAACTTCCGCCAAGATGGCGGCGCTTCCTCTCAGGGATCCTCCAAGTAGGGGAGGGGGGACGTCAGGGAAAGCATCACCATATTGCCTTGATTTCAAGCAAAATGATGATGCTATTGGTGACATACTTTTCCTCCGTTAGCAGCTTCTGAACTACAGCAGAATGCCCCTTCCATGGTCCTGTTTTTGTGCCATTGATTGGCTATTTCCTTGATATTTATTGCCACTTATTGGCGCTCAAGTGCTTCCCTGTAAAGCTTTCTGCGAGTTCTGGTTGGTTGCCTTCAGAGCGCCCGCTGAGCTGGGGCCTGAGGAAGAGACAAACCCATTTGGCGGGGTTTCTGCCAAATCCCTCCATGCATTTGCAAGGGGGGGACCCACACAACATTTAAAGGGACCACTCAGCTATGATATGTATCAAAGTGCACATGGTGGCCGGAGTGTCCCTTTAAATGTAAGATTATTTAGAATGTTCTGTGAAAATTCCTGTCTGGAGACATATATGTCCCAATGAAGCCTAAACTATTCATTCTTGGTGATTTATATATAAATAGGCCTCAAAATCAATAAGTAAAATGGAATATTATTATATTCCAGACATTACTTCCAGGTCCCCGGGCTCTGTCATAAATTAAGTATAAGGAATGCTATATGTAGAAATAACCTTAGTTTGATTTAAAAAAAAAAAAATAGAGTCTGTGTTTCCGTCAAAAAAAAATTAGTTTTGCATCAAGAGTAACGAGGTAGGTATTAATTTACTCGCAATTACGCATTAGAAGTGTGAAAAGCTTTTTAAAAATGTGCTAGCAGGCAGAAAGTAAATAGAATTAAATAAACCAACACAGCCATTGTAAAAGTTAAAAGACTCATTTGCATTTTCTATCCGAGCAAAGCTAATATTGTAAATAGCGTGAGACGCCAAAATTTCTCTGTCTCAATGGAAGTGATTCGAGCGGCTCTTCTTGACGGGGGAAAAAATCAATCGTCTTTGTTAGAGATGACAAACAGATGTTTATTAAACACACGCAATTTCGAGATGAGACACACTTATTGGAGGGAAATTAGGCTTTTTTGCATGGGATTCCATCTCGGATTGATAAAATGTCGCTGTGGCTTGAGATCAAAGGATTATTTTGAATATGTGTTGTTTTTTTTTGTTTTTCTTAGGAATACAAAGGAAATGTTGGTATCTGTAACAGCGGTATATCTGCCGGCTATATGTTGTGGGTTTATGCATGAAAGGGTTAAATGGAAGACTCCAATCGGCTAATTGAGTAATAAGATGGATATATATCCGTCGACAAGGAATGTTTGATACGAACTTGAGGAAGCCCAATAGGAGGGTGAAACACAATGGCGTATTTTGGTTTTGTGCTAACTAAACCCACGCACCTCCTTAATCTCTATTTGCCCAGCCCCTTCCTGCCCAGGTAGAACCTCTTCCTGTTTATGATCCACCCATTCTCTATAAACTCCACCCCTTCCTCTATAAAAGCCACCCTTCCTCTATAAACCCCACCCATTCCTCATTTGACCACACCCTTTATTATTTAGGCTCCACCTCTTCCTCTATGTATCTTAAACGTGGATGCCAAGTACCTACTTGTATGTTTTGTTGTTTTGTACATCGTTTTAAATGTTTTATCTGTTATTTTAAGAGAAAAATAAAATAATCTACAGTGCAAATGTTACCATTTTCACCAAGATCAGTCATCTTTGTCTAATATGCTAGAAGGATGAAGGGCGCTCAAATTGAAGTGAGGTCAAATTTGCACGTGATCAGTAATAATAACACCACACCAAGGGGTGGTGCCTTGGCTTGGCTTGCCTTGGCTTGCTCTCTACAGGCCTCGATATGAGGGATACTCCAGACGTGCGAGGACCTTTTGTGGATTTAATGGATACTTTGTGAGAACCTTGTGGTTGTCTTACATCAAGGACATGTGTGGAGATTTCTTTGTTGTGTATGTATGTACACTTTTATATGCGATCAAGGGAAATCCATAAATATATCGCTTATTACATTTGAAGACCCCTAGAGCAAGGATAGCTTTTTAAGCAATGGGATTCTTAGGGCCCATTCTTGTGCGTGACCCCATTTATATTACAGAAAGTAGTATCTTTTATGTTATTCTCTTTTTTTCATGTACTTATTATATATAAGTGACAATTCATGAAGGACAACAAGATAGTAATGTAAGTACATATTTTCATTTCCAGCACTGTGATTATTATTATTTCTATAAACATGCACAGTCTTTTGTGCTTCTTTTTAGGTGTATTATCAGGATGGTGCACTTAAAGTGAGCAGCAACCATTATACCCTTATTTGTACCATAGAAGATTCTTTGTGTCTCACAAATTTGTTTTGAACACTGTTAATGATGTCATGAATCGTGACAGATAATGAGAAATTTCTCTGGATAACCACCAATGGCTTGGTTAGGTTTGACATGGGGTCTCCAGAGAATATACTAGGAAGCAAGATGATATCCCAAGATCGCTGAAATATGTTCCTGATGAGTTTCTCACAACAATTCCCCACTCTCCACTCATCGATACCCCTAATAAATGAAAAGCACGCCAATAAAATGATATAAACATATTTATTTTTCATCAAAGAATGGGCACACGAGCTGTTGTGGATTACAATGCATGACACCCAGCCAGAATGATAAAGCACCTCAGTTGAGTTGTATCCCACAAGTGCACCAAAGATACAAACACTATGTTGTTTGTGTAAATATGTATCTTTATATCCGGGTACACACACTGGAAAACAACAAATTTCTGTCATAGGAACAGGTTGGATGTCCCACTTGCCGACCGGTGGAGTGTGTGTTAGTGTCTGTGTGTGTTAGCATGAGTGTTTGGCTTTGTGTAAGTGTCTATGTGTTAGTGTGACTGTCTTGGTGTGTTAATGTGAGTTTCTGTGTTAGTGTGTGTATGTGGGTGTTTATGTCTGAATGTGTATGTGTTACATTGATATGTTAGTCTGGGTTTTTTTAGGTGTGTGAGTGTGAGTGTCTGTGTGAGTGCTCCTTCACAAGCTCTGGATCCACCACTGGCCAAGATTTAATTTCCCTGGCTACCCAGAATTGCCCCGCGTCATGATGTCATCCCGACGTTGCTCGTTAAAGCGAGGATGACACGAAGACTATGCTAGTAGCTTCCAATAGAAACTCCACAAAAGCTTGGATTAAATGCTAAACTTGTTATCCAGTGTATGGATTGGCAGAAACATTATAAATAACTACAATACTTAACAGAAGCAGTAACACAGCATAAACATGTATTAAAGGATAAACGCAGATAAAAAGGTTTGTGTCTGACCGGTATTAGTTTGCGACTGTTTAGTGAAGATATCCCCATTAATTGCTCTCATATTAATCAAATCAGACTTAGCGGTTGTGTTCTTCATACCTTCTGAAGGTTCTTCGAACTTGAAGCCAACATGGACAACTTGAGCCTTCTCTATGTTAGCAGCCTATCAGTGCTTGCTTTTGTGACACGTGAAAACCAAACATTCTCCCCCAAAAAGTAAACCTTCAACCGGCTTGTAGTGGTTCTATGTTGGATTTTGCTATCACGGGTCCAGTTGTAAGTGGAAGGCCAGCTTTGATCAAATCAAGGGCAGATTATTTTATAGAGGAATTTCATAAATATATAAAAAAAAAGTTGACACGACTGTCAACAACTGTTTTTGCTTCTAACGTCAACAATTGTCACCATGAGTGAGTCCCGAACACCCACACGCAAAGCTGTCGAATCTGTTACATAAGGGCTCAGACTGTGATAGCTCTCTGTTTGTTACTCGGAAAGAAAAACATATATTTCCAAAAAGACCAGTAAAAAAAATAGTTTTTATACATTTTTGTAATTTTTTTTTTTTTTTAAAGTCTCTGAAATGTAATAATAGTCTTCGGGTCTAATGGAATGAAAGCACAATCCCCAAATGGAACCGCAACGTTTTCTAAAGTAGTTTATATTTCTGCCACCTTGGAGTATAAATTGATCATACCAAACATTTTCAATAAGAAATGCATTTTTTTTTTCACAATGTGATTATGTGCCTGGAGATTTTAAATCCTCGCAGACAGCTTTTTATGTAATTTGTTGTACTAGGGTTTATTGTTGAAAATAATGTGACTGTTCGGAAAATAGAGGAGAAATAATTGCTGGAGAAAATAAAAAAAAACACATTTGCCTACGGTAAGGGAAAAAGGTTCCACGTTAATATAGTTATGTACTAAAAAGTCGACGTTGGGTATTAAAAACTGCTTTTCTACTGAAAAAATAATGTGGGCCAGCATGCAAATGGTTACTATTTATAATCTTGCTTTTAAGGTAGAGATTTCCGACCAGTGCCCCAAATGCCCAAATATCCAGAATAAGTGCCGTATTTTCTTTTGTGTTAAGAATATGATTCATTTCATATGAGTTAAGCAATGATGTCATAGGGATCTTCTTATATAAAACATGGGGGTACAGAACCCTTTTGGGATGGTGTTGTTGATGGGACGGATTGTTCTTGGCTTGTTGAGTGGAGGGCATGGGTAGGAAACATATATATTTTTTATTTTTATTAATTAGGGTGCTAGGCGTGTTTGGATGACCTGGTAAAATTTGGCTACATGGTATTAGAGGGGTGAAAATGTCTAATTGCAGAGTTTCCGCCATTCTTTATCACCCCTCCCTTTCGCCAGTGCACTTTATCTGGTAAGGAACTTGTGAAATGTCCTATAAAGAAATGTGTTTTTGCTTACCGGGAGCTGTCAGGGGTTGGGGAGCAATTGCCTCCCATGCTGGTCCAAAATTCTTCAAAAAGGAACTGGTCTAAATCTTCAAGGGGGGACTGAGGTGGGGTCATACCATGTGTGCAAGCATCTAGAAAGAAGGTGCAGAGTAAGGGTATGATGAGACCTTGAAGGTGAACAAGGACGGATGTGATGGTGTGCGTGTGTATGAGTTAGCATGAGTGTGTATGTGTGAGTGTGTATGTGTAAGTGTGTGTTGCTGGGAGAGTAGATGTGTGTATGTTAACATGAGTGTATAAGTGTTAGTGTGTGTTAGACTATGTTAACATAAGTGCATATGAGTGTGTTAGCATGAATGTGTGTGTTAGTGTGAGAGGTAGTGGGTGTATGCTAGTGCATAGTTCACTGGTGGGGGGCTCTTGGCATTAACTGCCCTAGGGCCATAAAGTGCCAGCCCTCCCCGGGTGCTTAGCTTACCCTAGGCATTAAACACTCACCCTGTCTAGAGACAGCATTGCATTTTCTTTCCTATTGCGCATCTATTCTAACTTCCTTTGTTACTTTTAGGTTCCCATTCAGCTTCACGTTGCATCACTATTTACGTAGAAAAACTAAGTAAATAAAAGCGAGTATTATCAAAAAGGAAGCATCAAAAACACCCTACTCCCACGTGTCAATTTCCACTCTCATCCTGACAAAAGTGAAGGCACCTTTGTTACACGGCATAAAATCACAGCCTCGCCAATTTCCGAGCGCAAAACAAAACAAGTGGATTTCTGGAGAAAGGTGGATACAGGAAGCATAGAACAATAGACATTAACCCCTTAAGGACAATGGGCGGTCCCTAAACCCATTGAAGACAATGCATTTTGAGCCCGTACATGTACGGGCTTTGTCATTAAGGGGTTAATTCTCAAAACATCGTTCGTGAGCAGACGGAGCTGACAGTCGCCGGTGCGTGATGTGAATCCTTTGTGTGGAAAAATGGAAAAAAAAAATTGCAATGGAAATTGGATTTATTAGTGAGATTACACATCTCTCCAAGCATTAGTCATTAGTGTACACTGTGCTTTCTCCCACAGTCGAGTAACAATAACCTTCGTATAATTCTGAATTTCATGTAAGTTAGGATATGATGCGTTCATCACATATGATTATTTGGGGTTAATAACTGCCGTGCAAACAATTTTATTGTATCGTGTTAGACAAGCATGTTAATATTTTATATATATATTTTGAAAGAGCAAATGTGAAATACATAATTTGTATAATGACACAGAAAAATGAGAAATAAAGACTAATTAAGCTAATTTGTAGAACGGCAGCAGTTTCATGGCAAGACCACTATCAAAGTAAATGGTCGTTATGGCTAGTATGACTAGTCTCTGGGGGAATGGTTCCTTTGCTGTACCACGGTGGCATACTGTGGTCCTGTGGCTCCATCGGCTGTGGACCTCTGTGTTGTGGCTGGTCCCCAGCATCAGGACCTACACAATGTTGACATCAGAGCTGGGTCTAAAACCTGCCATGTTGTTGATACAAGATGCCTTGTCCAGTGACCACGGTGTATGGAGCATTGCTGAGGGTAGGGATATGGCATGATGAGAGTATGTATGGAAGGAACGGTAGATGAAGGATACTCCAAGGTGAGGGCAGAATAAATGCTGGGCTCAGTAAAATGGATATAGGGGACAGAGGAATTAACAAATGAGACAAGGGAAAGAAATGTAACTGGGGAGGAAATAGGAATGCACTGTGGGGTTGAGAAGGATACAGGCCTGGTGGACACTTAATCATACACAGGGAGTTGAGGTGGCTGAACACAGAAGTCACAGGGGTAGCACCGATGATTGGCTTGAACTAGGCCCCAAAATTTCAGATGGTAGCCCTGTGCCAAAGCATTAATGAGGAACTCACTATATTCAATTCTTTTCATTTTTACACTGCCCCATTCTATCGGAGGTTTGAGTAAATTTTCCATGAGAAAAGCCATATTTGCTAATGTGCAACTGTTATTTAAAATACATAACCTGGAGAGATTAGCAGTGACCAAATCACAATGTAGAAATAAGTTCGAGCTCCTTTGCAGGAGAAATTTTCTATTCTATCATTATCTCCTCTTCCCGGTGAGGTCTCCAAAGAGTTTACCCATAGTTACATAGTTACATAGGCTGAAAAAAGACCTGCGTCCATCAAGTTCAGCCTTTCCTATATCTGTTAATTTGTTGCTGTTTGATCCAAAAGAAGGCAAAAAACCCCGGTTTCGCTCTTTCCAATTTTGCACTAACCAGGGAAAAAAAATTCCTTCTTGACCCCAAAATGGCCGTCAGATTCCTCCTTGGATCAATAAGCTGTTTCCCCATAATTACAGATTATATCCCCGAATATTATGTTTTTCCAGGTATCCATCCAGTTGCAGTTTAAACGTCTGTACAGACTCTGATAAAACTACCTCTGCAGGCAGAGAATTCCACATCCTTACTGTCCTTACTGTAAAAAACCCTTTCCTCTGCTTTAGTCTAAATCTCCTTTCTTCCAGTCTAAATGCATGACCCCGCGTCCTATGCATAGTCCTGTTTATGAACAGATTTCCACACAATGGTTTGTATCGGCCCTGAATATATTTATATAACGTTATCATATCCCCTCTGAGGCGACGTTTTTCTAAACTAAACAGTACATATTCTTTTAAATTTCGTTCCAGGTTTAGTAACACTCACCCCTACTAACTTTGAAGATTTACTGAAAACCCACCTGTTCAGAAAAGCTTACAACCTATCCTTCTAACGCTTGCATCCACAAGAAACATCCGTCCTTGACCACCTTTAAGGTCTCCAAGCCACAAATCATGACCATTGCTACAATCAGATCGTCCTCACCCAAGTAGTCCTTGATTGTTCTGTTAATGATAGCAATCAAAGCAAGCGCCATCCATCGCTAGGGGTTTTGCAACAGGGCAACTTTTGACGGTAATTTTTTTTAAGGGGGTAGTAGAAGTATTATTAAACACTCATCTACAGACACCAGACAAGTCAGAAGACTTGTTTTTCCCTCAGAAATCTCATGATGCTGCCACAACCACAAGGGATTCTGGGTAGGCGCATGCAAATAAGGTCAAAAATAATCAGCTTTTGCCTCTGTATCCACTTTATGCATGGATCCCTTGAAAGTAATATTTGCATGCGCCTACCCAGAATCCCTTGTGGTTGTGGCAGCACCATGAGATTTCTGAGGGAAAAACAAGTCTTCTGACTTGTCTGGTGTCTGTAGATGAGTGTTTAATAATACTTCTACTACCCCCTTAATTTTAAGTGGAAGGGTTTCCATCACCTTTACCCACCATAACTTATGTAATAGTATTCCTCGTGCTACCCCAAGCCTCGAGTGTTAACTTAGGGCGTTGTGTGTGCTTTCTGGTGCTTGGTCTCTCTAAGATGATCTTCATGTAAGGGAAGCTGTGAAGATCTGACCTGCTCATGGCTTCTGCTTGGGTGGGAAGAGAGTGGGTGTTCCAGAAGACAAAGATTGGGGACACTGCTCCACTGAGCTTTCTGCAGTTTTGGATCACCATATCACCTTTCTTTGCAGTTTATCATGTGAAGATGTTGACTGAAAAGCATGACCCTGGGCTCTCAAAAAAAAAAAAAAGCTGCCTGTGAATCTGGCTACTGCATTTCTTACCTGAGTTTTGTCTAACGGCTGTCTTATATAGCGGGCGATTACTTTCAAGGGATCCATGTATAAAGTAGATATAGAGACAGAAGGTGATTATTGTTGACCTTATTTGCATGCGCCTACCCAGAATCCTTTGTGGTTGTGGCAGCACCATGAGATTTCTAAGGGAAAAATAAGTATTCTGGTGTCTGTAGATGAGTGTTTAATAATGCTTCTACTACCCTCTTAATTTTAAGTGGAAGGGTTTCCATCACCTTTACCCACCATAACCTATGTAGTAAATTTTTTTTACAAAATTCCACTGTCTTATAATTTATTTTCTTAAGGGCTTTTTGTGTGTTCAGAATGTATAATCTCTGCAACACATTTGGTTTGGCCTCGGAGGTATTCTGCATATAACGTGAATATCTAGGATGATTTTTATTTTTTATTTTTTATTGTTGAAGACTTTATATAAGTCAGACATGGCACAGAGTCCCCCCGGTAAGGACTATTTCATTTTGTGTTAGAACATGTATACTTACATAACCTTTTATATAGGGTTTGCTCATCCCGAGGCTCTATTCTAAAAGTGTATGTAATCAGTTAAATATCAAATTAAGCTAATTAGTATTCTCTGCATCCAGCAGACTGACTTTATATAATGCGCGAGACTCCAATTGCTATTCTGACATTTCATGCTGAGACATTCTGTATAGAAAAAATATGATAAGTACCAAATGATTAACATAAGGAATGCATCAGGGTAGACCTATGAAGTGTTCTTCTAGGAAGCATGTGTCAGACAATATGGTAGTTAAAGAGGATTTGTCACATCAGAGATGAAACCAAAGCTGAATCCATCACTAAAAGCCATCGATCATATGTTGCTATTATTTTTATTAATATTCCCTTTTTTTTTATTTTTTTGTAATAAATTTCTCTTTTTTTAATTTTTTTTGGCTATATTTGTCTCCACCAAAGACATAGCCAAGGTTATTTAAGAAATTGAGTTCATTTCCCATGATTCCTTAGTGCAGACAGCATCGGAATCCTCCCGTCAGCCCAAGCAGGAAGTTGTAAGCCACTTCCTGTTCTCTCCCTCCATTATTTTAGCAGATCGCGCATTAGCCTCCAGAGATTTGTTTCCAGCTCCACAGGTCCTCTGTAACGCTATTATCACAAATATCTTAGGGCGAGGGGGCGTTTAAACCATGTGACGGCAGCAACATAAAGCACAGCGGGAAATAACAGGGATTGTGAATAACCTGAAATGCGATAATCCCCCCAAAACCTCAATGCAGTTCTTTAGTAAACAAATGCTCTATGTTTCCTTGCAGCTGCCATCTGATGTAATTTGGACACTTGGTTGATGGTATAGAGGTAGGGAGGCTGGGAATGGTGGGACATAAACCAAGTCAGAACAAACAATGTAGTTCTCTTTGGGATTCCCTAGGCCTGACCCAAGGATGTGCCCCCAGCTGTCCTCTCCACAGCCACCATCCTTACTGCTGAGCACCCGATATGATGGCATTTCCCAATGTTTCAACTATCAAGGACATGCAGCGCCTGGGAAATCTGTGCTACGGAGGCTGTGTCAATGTAGGCAATGTCCTCTATAGTGTAATTGAGCTGGTTGGGGAGATAAGTGATCCTCCTTGTAGCAACCCATTAACCCACCAACAAGGATCCTGATCAACATACCTTTGGTTTGACCTGTAGAACTCCAAGAGAAGCAGTGCTTCTCCGGGTCAACACCTCAATCCTCCGGGTTCCCCTTTAAATGGGGGTGTTTCCCGCGATATCAGCGGGAATGCCCCCTGACGACAGCGAGAATGCCCGGAAGTTCCCAGGTATGCTGATCAACAAAAAGGGTGACCATCCATCTGGTTTGGTATCAGAAAGACTTTACATCCACAGAATCTGCCACCCTAGTCTGCCTAGGCCAGAATACACCACTGGTCAGGGCAAAACTCGACCCTAACCTGGCCCACAGTGGCCATTTGTGAGAAGGACTGCTCTGCTAGGTATTCAAGGCCCTGAGGAAGCAAGTAGAGCTGGACACTAAGTGAATTCTATTGGTTGAGTGACTATTCACGAATACCTTATGACCTTTCTATTTTTTTTTAACCCTCTGCATGATTACAGTTGTAGTACAGAAACCCCATTTATCCACTTGATGTCACAACACATTCAACGCCATTGACTTACTGATGTATGTGATGTCATAGGCTAACGTGCATGGGTTCTATTTACGAGAATAAACGAAGAGGGGTTTTAATATCTTATAAAAAAAAATGAAACCACCAATATTTGGATAACTGTTACAAAGATCAAATGCTTTAATATGCACATGTTAACTCTAAATTGCATTTTTAATCTGTTTAATCTTTTTATGTGTTTTTTTTTATTTTTTATTTTCTTTTTTCCTGCAAAAACTGATCCTACGGGATTGCAGCCATTTTTTACCGGTCTCCTTTGGAAACAAAGAGCATAATTTAAGTTTCCTTGCGATTTAGTGCCGTGTAGGTAACCGTGTTTTATGTTTTGAAGAGGAAACTCGCTGTGTCTTGGAATAAATATTATGGTATAACGTAACACCGCAGCTGTGAAGATTTTTTTTTAAAAGATTTATATTCGAATGACGAACACTAACCCCCACACCGGAGAAAACATCATTTTGGTTGCGATATGTGTTTATCAGAAGACTCTACCATATTTTCTGCGCTAGCGTTCCAGTCTAACCAGATTTTATTTATTCCCTGCCTACCAAGCAACATGTTAGGGACACTCCAGTCCGTCGCTGGTCCAGGAAATGTTGTGGTAGGGTGTGGGAAGAGCTTGCGTTAATTTCAATGGGAGATCTTTCCTGTCACTCATTGGCTGTTTGACGCAGCCAATGAGTGGCAAGAATCATTTGATCATCATTTCCGGAGCTGCAGTTTCTCCCTAAGGTAAGCACCATGTTTTAAACATTTAAAGAATGCCTATTAAAGTAATCATGGAGTAATTTAATATGTATTCTTCTTCATTCAAGCCACATGCAGTTATGGCACAAGTGGGACATTAATAACATTGAGTATTTAGCCCAACCTTGGTGAAAAACTACAGATACTAGAATATATTTTAGCATATTTTTTTGTTAAACACTAAATGCTTGGTTCCACCATCTCTAGGGTACGAGAGCTTTATCCACGCCTCGTATCTGACCCGTTTGGTGGAACCCCATGGGTTTTTGCATCACCCAAGAAAGGGAGTCATTGTTTGAACAACAAGCTGTTTCATTGATGTCAGATGTATGTGAGCATCGCTGAAACTCCATGGGGGGGCTGTTTTTGTGTTTCCTTATGAAAATCATCTGTGCGTTGTGTTATTTAGTGTCTCCGTGTACAGTAGTGTTATTTGGCTCAGTTTATTAAATCTGTATTGGGTTTCTTTTCCCCCCCCGAATTTTATTGCTTTCAGATATCTCTACGGGGGGCATATTTTCTCGGCGAAAGCTGTTCTTCTGTCTTTTCATGAATGGACAGCATTTAGATGCTGCCTAACGCTAGTCCATGTATTGTTTAACCGAATGCAAGTAGTGATTTATGACGTACAAAGATCAATAAGATTCGGCACATTATAAGTTAATTTAACGGTATCAAAGCTCCCAGGGGTTTTGCAGCACAATGTAGCATTGCACGGAAACAAAGCGTTATTGTAGTCTGGTGAGATATGAAAGAGTTGTAGCCCGCGTGGCATGGAAAGCTTAATTCCACGAGAAAATCAAGAATCCTAGGCAAACGGGGCCTTCAATGTCCAGTTACTCGAGACGAAATGATGGTAATGGCTGTTTTCATTGAAAGATAAGTAGTATCCAGTGTAATGTTGGAAACAAAACTTCCTTTTTGGTGTCACCCCAGCTCACAAACTTCATTTTTAATTATTCTGTGCATCGAGGGGCTTGTTTCAATCTTTCCTTTTCCGGTTCACTGGTCTCCTGGAGGCTTAAGACCTAAATATTTAATCTATACCTTTTTGGGGTAAAGTTACATACAAATTTGGTTAGTTTTGTCCATGCATGGTTCTACCACAAAGGAAGTAAGTTATACTTAATCCCCCCCCTGGAGGGGCAGGTCCAGGGGGCAGCACTCTCTTGGGCGATCAGGCACTAGTGTGACGCTTCTCAATGGGCTGGTTACGTGGGAGATATCCGATCTCCTTAACTGGCCCAATGACACTATGGAGGCTCTACTGAGTCGACACTGCTTGGACTCCTTCAAAATGCGCTCCTCTTCTTTAAGTCTCGTTGATGTCATATCGGTTTGGATTTGTGCCCAAGGCCACTACCACCCTATATCATTCACTTTTCCTCCAAGGTTAGAATGGAAAAACCAATAAAGTGACATCATCGGTCACTCTTTTGTCAGAAGGGCACAATGCCGGTGGTTCGCTCACATCCCATAATACTGGTTTTTAAATCGCAAAATCTTCTCAAAAAGTTTAAGTCTGTTCATCGGCAAATAAAGATAGTTCCAAGACAGTCAATGTCAGCGTTTATCTGAAATGTCAGAAAATAGAACTTTATACTCTACATTTGGAAGTATTCATAAAATTTTCAGCTGCTCGCCAGCACCGCATGAGGGTTATGAAGCTCCTTGAAGGCCCCATCTCTGACACCTGATCAGTGACTCTTTGACCCCATCAAATACTGCTTTCCATCCTACGCTCTGCCATGTTACAAAAAGTCAACATCTTCCTCGTGAAGTTGTAGACAGTTAAAATATGATGATTTTTGTCTGAAAACATCCCAAAAACATGTTTTTGTTTTAACAAAATGGTTAAAAGAACGATATCTGGATTTTAAAGGCTCCAAAATTAAAAGTAATTAACTAAAAATAGACATATGTTGTCTAAGATAATAATAATATTATTATTAATAATAATAATAATAAGAGTAAAAACAGTCCAGTTCTGATATTGTTTACAAAGTTAATGTTAAAATGTTCATTTAGCATATATTATTCTATAAAGTCACATCCCGTAGCGTCAATTAAAACTAATTTTATGTAATTTTGTTCCAATAATCTCCCTTTATCTGCAGACCTGGAGGCCACCCATGTTGTCAGTCATGTGGTATTTCGGGTGAGTTTCCCGGCTCAAACACCACACTGAGCTGATGCTTTATGGCGATGCTAAAGAAGTCTGCTCCTCCATAGACTTTCATTTGTCACAGTGTCCGACTGGGTGATTAAGACTGAGCCATTCTACAGTTTACCACAGGCAGTATGATAGGGAGTTGGGATGTTTATGTAGTAGGTTGTGCTGATTCCAAGTGATATAATGAAAATGTATTTTCAGCTGCTTCCTTGACCAAATAAGTGAGTTCTAATGAGCATTCTTATACGTCTTGGTTAAGACATTGAAATAAAAACCTTGAAGTTAATTTGTACAAATTAGCAACTTGAACATATTATGGACTATTCATTAAAACACAAGTTTATAAGAGGGTAGAGCATTTGAACTCTCTGACTTCAGTGTCTATTATAAAGGTCCCACCCCAGTGGGCTTCTTATATAGAACTGTATAATGATTTAATCAGTTTAATCAGGAGATCTCCCCATAGTAACGATGCATTATACAGGGCCAGCTCACAGATTTAATTATACATTATACATTATACATGGCCGACTCAGCCCTTTCTACAGGAGAAACCCGCTGGAGTTGGGCCTTCGTAATGTACAGCGAATGCAGGGAATGGAAATTATGAGCTTTCCCAACTATAAGTTGATTCTGTTCCCATAGCCAGACTATGCCGGTCCCCCATGATAATGACCTTAGAACCTTTACACAAGCTTATTTCATAAATGTTATCAAATTCATCTAATATTACATAGTGTGGCTCCTAGGGTAACCACATCGGCCATGTTTTCCAGCACACATTTAATTTTTACACATTGCTGACCAGCCCAGATAAATGCTGCCCTGCAGTACTTGGGATGTATAGACTTATGGAAGGGAGTCAATTAGTCAGATATACACCCCCCATACTACAGGGCAGCATTTTATCTCCTCTGGTTAGCAATATGTAAAGATTGTATGTGTCCTGGAAAACATGGCCAATGCAGTCACCATAGTGGCTCCTGTCCTTTGATGTATATATTTAACCCTCAGGACAGATGATGTACACAGGAAACAGGAAGTAAGAGTATCATAACCAGTAGCAACAAGGTCAGCTGAAATCCAAAGCATCTATGGGTTTGAAGAGTTGCTTCGACCGATTAGGTCTCCAGTTCTCCGGTGTTTGGCAATGCCCACTCCCCTTCCTACTTCCTGCCCAAATAAGGCTCTCTTGTATTAGCCCCACCCCTATGTGTGACTAGCCCCACCTCCATGCATGGATTGCCCTGTCCCCAAGCATTGCTAGCCATGCCCCTCATGAAGCCACCCCGCAGAAGATGGAGAGATATGGACATCTTACCTTGGTCATGAGTCTTCCTGTTGCGCCACTGCCTGAATATCCCATTTACACAATGGAGGCAGCGTCTCCCTCCTGCATTGCACATAAATACACCATGGAGCGGGTAAATAATTAACTTTTTTGTGTTATTAATCATATATATATATATATATATATATATAAGTATACATACAGTACTGGTTGGCATGGCTCATTAATGGTTAAATCATTTCATGCCTTAATACCTTAGCGCTTTCTTTTGTTTCTTTTCTTTCTGCAGATCACTGTAAACAACAAATTATTTGTAGCCATAGAGAGAATTCCATAAAAGCTTAATGGACCATAGCAAGTTAATCTACCTAATCACTATTAATTAAAAGGAAACCAGATAATATTGATCACAGGAAACGTTGGCCCTCCTGCAACAGACAAATACCATCCGGGATTTAAACAATGTAAAACCAGCAGAAATTCTAGCAGTGATCACTAATCGTAATGCCACGCGTTATTAGCATGACTTAGCTCTGACTAGTTATAATGGCACAGATTAAATCACCAACGCTACCATACATCTCTGGCAGACACATTTGCCGTGCAGCATCTATATCAGGCAGGTGAATTTTATCACCTTTAAAGGGGTTGTTTTGAGTAAAGTATTTACATAAATAATAAGGAAATTAATGATATAAAAAATGTAAAAATTATAGCAAAACAAATTTCCTCAAAACCAGTGATTTTGGCATTCTAGAGGTTGTGTACTATAATCCCTGTTATGCATGTGCAGGTGTTATAGCATAGTCTTTGTCAGCATACAGTTAGCCAGAGATAGACATGATACAGTGCAGCCCTTAGTGAGCATAAGCACATAGTGAGCCTGACATATGTGGTACATCATAAATCTTTTTACTATTGACAGACACTGATGGTTGCACTGCATAACTCCCACCACTATATATATATATATATATATATATATATATAACTATATCAAACCAGACACTGACAATGGTACAGTATAACTCCTGCCATTAAATAGTAAGCCAGTCACTAAGAGTGGTTCAACATTACTCTCATCATTATATACTAAGCCTGAAAGTGGTACAATATAACTCCCATCAATATGACAGTATAACTCCCAGACAATGACTGTGGTACAGCATAACGCCCATCATTATATAGTAAGCCAGACACTAAGGGTGGTACAACTGTAATAATATACTGGTGTGATCGCTTCCATAATAAAAGAGACAACAGCTTAATAAAAAATATAAAATACTTAATACTTCCAATATCAAAAGACAGAGATACAGCATTCCCATCATTATATACTGAGCCTGAAAGTGGTACAGCATAACCAATCTCCCATCATTTTCATTTGAATTTAGTGGCATTATCACTCAAACTCTCTCACACTCTCACTCACTCTTATTCAAGCTCTCACACTCATGCTCTCACACTCTCATTTACTGTCTGATGCTCATTCACTCACATTCACATGCTCACTCACAACAAAAACTGTCATGAAATATTATTTGGGGGGGGTCAAAAATACTTTTAAATAATAATAGTGTAACTTTATCAGGCCACTATTTTATTGTCTTTCAAAATTTTACTTAACTTCCCAACAAAATGCAGATTTGACCCACTTTAGATAAAATATTCCCCATTATAAAGAAATTCATATTAAGAGTAGAATAATTACTGTGCGATACCATCCGCAGAACGGTGCACTCATATCGATGTAAGTTTCTACAATTTGCGTCAGTCCCAGAGGAAAAGAGTCCATCTGATGGTAGAGCGCCGGGAAGGTATTATTCATGCACATAGTCTGAGGCAGTTTTGTTCTTGTTAATTATAAGCTTCCTGCAATGTTTTTACTCTTTATGTAAAGTCCCCGTAGATCGTATCACTCTGCGTTATTTTAATGCCGTGTTGTCCCTATCTTCTGCCGTTCATCTAATTGAGAACATTCCACCCTCGCAGGCAAACACTTACCACCAGTCCCCGCTGTGAGAGTGAATATCTATATGAATGTTCAGATAGGAAGAAAAAAAAAACAGAAGACGGTTCTGTTCTGTGGAACAAAAAATGTTTCCTTTCCTAACGTTTTACTGCCCGAGGAATGTTTGTTGATATCCGCACAGGAAAGTTCACTCGCTTTCAAATCAATAGAATAAAATCGATTCCTTATAGTTCATCGTAATATATACATTAGTCCTGTTTCGCCAAGGGGCTACTTTTTGAATACTCCGGAGAACTCAGAAGTCAAGATACACCTAAAAAAAAAAAACCCCTCCTAGAATGTCTGGACTTTTGAGGTCAAGAAGTCAAGAAAAAAGTTACGGAGAAGTTTAGAGAGAGTCAAAGTGCTAGATGAGCTCATGTCGTGTAAAAGTCCAATTTGTGGAGTATTTTCAAATAGCTGGTGATCTTTTGTGAAAGCGCCCGTCGATGCCCGTGGAATTAGTAAAATATCAAATACCGGCTGCCACAACAACGCATGCAACATCTCTATTTCCTACCTGAAATGTTTCTTCCATTGCCAATTGCCGTAGCAACATCTCTCTTAGTTCGTCTCCCATATACCAGTCTTGCCCCATTACCATGAATTACAGGGAACGCATGGCTTTGGAACATACAAGAAAAAATACGGCGTTATCACCAACATATTTTGGGGAAAAAATACATCCCAGTAATGTATAATGAAGCAGGTCACCAAAAAAGATGTATTGTCCATGCATAAAACTGTTGATTTTTTATGTCATTTTAACGATATTATTAATAAAATGTTTTGCATCGAGTGATATGACATTTTTGGGAGTTTCATGTTATTTTTTTTTTTAAATAGACTTCTCAATTGGAGCCTCATTATAGGTGGTCAGGAAGCAGGGCTCTCTGGCAGAGGTCTCGAAACTTTTGGGTACGAAGGCCACATTGTATATTTTACACAATCATTAGTTTTATGAATGTTTTATTTGTGCTGGGTGAAGGCATTACACATTCCTGCTCCGTGATGGTGCTACCAACAAGAAGGGGGAGCCTGCGTATGCTGCTGCGGATCAAAGGAGAACCACATGGAAACATAGAGATCTACTGAATAACACGTGCATTGTGTGTATAGATCAAATGAAAACCACATTGTGGCCATACCTGGGAACTCCCAGTGGCACACCCCATTTCCACCCGCAAATGGAGTGTGTCCACCCACGGTGCCGGGAAGACCACCCACTGACACCGTCAGACTGCCCACTTGTGTCAAGGAGACCTCCTATCCTTATCCCACAGGGGGGGCTTCAGGGAGCCAGAGAGTTCCCAGGTATGATTGCAAGTATAGTATATCAAATGGAAACCACATGGAAACAGAGATCAACTGAAAAAAGTGCAAACCCTGTATGCATGTGTAGCTGTGTGTGTGCATGTATGTGTCTTGTTAGATTGTATGTATGTGTGCCTATGTGTGTGTGTGTATCTATGTATGTGAAAGTGTAGAGCTGCCCCGATCCATCATCACCCACATCATAATTCAAGTCATGTCCCCCATCATATTCATACCTCCTACCATCATCATCATCTTATTCCTCCCCACCATCGTTTTATCCCCTTCTCATTATTACCGTGTATTGCACCAAAATCATCTCCCTCCATCTCTATACCCAGCATTATTTCCCCTTCATACCATCCACCGGCATGCCCCGATTCAAATATTTGTGAGTTAATCACTTTACCTCCCTGAGTCAGTGGGCCTGCCTGTAGCTCTGCGATGCGGTCCCAGGTAAGGCGGACTCCCCGATTTTCCCGGGAAAATTTCTGGGTATCCCAAAAGGTCAATCCGGCCCTCGGCAACTCTTTTCTTTCCCTACCCTGAACCAGGCTGCCTGAACCAAACAACAACAATCAGCAATGTAACAACAGGGGAAGAATAACCACGGAGATCCTGGAAACAGGACATTCTTTAGTGTTTAGAACTGTAAAAAAGTAACTGTAAGATGTGGAAAATCTTCTCTAATTGGAAACAGATGGGGGGGGGGACGCACTCCTAAGTATATTTCTGAACTGGATCCCATAAGTGATCTAATGGAGGAGGTGAATTTATATTTAAAAATCTATCAAATAACCCAGGCTCCTTTAATAAATAAATGATTCTGTCCCGGTCTCATCCAGTAAACACCATACAGAGAGTAAGTGCAATAAAAATGTAAAACGTAGTCTTTCAACTCGTTAATGTCATTCTCTCTAAAGTCAACACACATTTTACTATATAGAACATTTATTGCCTGTTCTATAATAAATAGCAGAGCGGTAGATTTGTCAATATCCAGACACATTTATTCTGTTAAAAGCACAGTTCCTTTTGAAGTTAAAAACGTGTCTAAATATGTCAAGGAAAGCTCCGATTTAAATGGAACATCAAAAATAAGACGGCTTTTATCTGACGGATTGGACGTGACAAATATAATTCACTTTAATTAACCTGTATCAAAGCAATTTCTTTATTTTTTTTAAACATTTTTATTTTTTTCTTTGTTGTACAATTTTCTACCCTCTACTAAAAGGAAAAGAAACCGATATCCACACTTTAAGAACTTTTCAATAAAAAAATATAACACAAAGATAAAAGGGTCATGTTACGTTTTTTATGCTGAGGTATTAATGTGGAGAAGCATTGACCTCCTGGAAAAAGTGAAAATATTGAAATATTTGTAAATTAAATGAATTAAGGTAATTGTGAAAAAAAAAATCTTATGAAAATGAACATGAAATTCCTCTTTGTCATCTGATATTTGAGTACAGTTCTAGAAATAACATGTTTCGTGATCTGAAAAGTTTGAGTGACTAATGCGTGTAGGTGGGTAGATTGGTAGGCGCACACTTGGCCAATAATACATTTAATTCATAAATAATATACTTAACCAAAGGACTCCTTCATTTTTGGTGTTAGCATGGGCGTCTGTCCCAGCATATGATGTTAGAGTGTTTGTATGTTAGTGTATGGGGTTAGCATGAGTGTATGTCAGTTTATGGTGTTAGTGTTTTTGTGTATGTAAGTGTATGGTGTTAGCATGAGTGTGTGTCAGCTTATGGTGTTAGTGTTTTTGTGTATGTAAGTGTATGGTGTTAGCATGAGTGTGTGTCAGCTTATGGTTTTAGTGTTTGTGTGTATGTAAGTGTATGGTGTTAGCATGAGTGTGTGTGTCTAACTAGGGTTAGTGGTGCGAGGGAGAAGAGGGAGATCTATGTGTAAGTGAATAGGTTTAGATTGAGTGGGTGTTAGTATTACGCATTTAAGTGTCAGTATGTGAGTGTGTGTTTTGCCACTAACCCTGGGCTCACCCCTGATGCACCCTGTGGTCCCATTCTGTCTATAATAGAAGCCAATGGCATTAAGGGTCTACTTTTAAATTAAACCAAAAATGCTCCCATTAATTAAACAATATCGAATTTGATCATTTTTGTTTATTTTCACGATATTTCCCATCAATAAACACGAGTAAAACATTATTCAAACATTTTTACTTACTGACGGTTTTATATAGAACATTTAAGTATAAAAAAAATAAAAAAAAACTATTATACTTCCATAGCTCTGTACACCGCGGAATCTTTAAAGGAAAAATTCTTCCACTGTAGTAAGGTGTAAAGTAATAAAAAAAAAAAAAAAAATGTGATTTTGGTAATATGTTATGGTGAGGTTATTTACGACGACAGATTTGCACCCAAGTTAAGATCAATTGTTTTTATTAGTGGAGTACTGACCAAAACTCCTATCATTAAAGTAATATTTGCTTCCATAATATTCTTGAATATGTGGTTATATGACGGAAAGTAAATTACAGGCACAGTAATTTGAGTCGGGTATTTGGTGCTCTGTGATGTCGACGATCTGATAAAACACCGGTACCTCATTTGATCGAACGCTTCTATTCCATTATTCCTGTGTGCATTTGCTGCCAAATATTTTATTCCATTGAAAAAAAAAAAGATCAATTTTTAACGTCCAAAAACACGGCAATATTTCCATTTCCACTGAAACGTTCTAATATAATCAGTGGCCTCTGTTTCTTCTGGCCGGCTGAGCCTGCTGGGAGTTGGTTATTGATGTATATAGTGAATATAGTACATAGTTCTCCTTAGTTTTTAATCTGTATTAGACAGCTAGCATTCATTGTCTGTCCTTTGTCTCGGCCGCTTTAGATCTGAGCTGTCACTCGCAGATAAAATACTAAGATCTGAACAGGATATAATCCGTCTGAATGTGCACGGGTGACATTTAGGTGTCTTCGAAAACCCTTAATAAATCAAATTTTTATTTTCTTTTCCATGAGCATCATAAAATTAATGAAGGTACCTAGGAATAAGAGAAAAAAATATATTAAGCCAAGGCAGAAAAAGGCAAAGTGCATTTTTCCCCAAAAAATTTTTTTTGGACTTTTTGGGGTTAACTCGACTGACCAGACTCGACTCTTCTCGCATGTCCTCGCATGCTAACACTAACAAAACAATTCAGATACTTACTAGCATAAGAGATGTGTAAGAGTGCATGCCAGTGCCTGCGACTTCTGCGCATTTCAAGCAAACGCATGTGAATTGAACAAAACCTCGCATGTCCTCTCCTGAAACTTGCAAAATGTAACACTTCCCGCAATGTACATATTAACAAATAAAAAATAGAGCTTTAAAATATATATTTAATTTATTTAAAACAAGGGTTACCAGTATCTCCTCTCAAACAACCAAAGGAGGGGATGTAATGATTGCCCCCTCTTCTGCCACCCTGTATACATCAACATAAGAGGCACAGATTTAGTACACGAGGGAAATTTATTTCAAGGGAGGAGAGATGTTAGAACAAGAGGCTGTAATCTACAACTAGAGAGTCAGAGGCCTAGATGGAATGTAAGGAGGTTTTACTTTACTGGGAGGGTGTTAGATAAGTGGAACAGCCTCCCAGCCGCTATGGGATTTAAACATGCATGAGACATATGAGGCATATGGATCCTAAATCTTAGATGAAGCCAACGACTGATTAAGGTTTGAGTCTTTACATCTTGCGTTTCCACCTGTAAGAGGCGCTAAGTAATTTAGAAAACTTCAACTACAACATACAGTATAGTCCACTGAAGTTTGGAGGTTTTTTTCTAAGTTATTGACCATTTTATGGATAAAAATGAGAATTCCTGGGATCCGTTGAACTGGTATTAAAACGTGTCATAATTAACCTTTTGATTGGCACGCCGTATAAGAGAAGTATAGAATGAATTGTGATTATTAATTATAGAACGTATAACAGTTAGTAATATCTTGGTGGAAGCTGAAAGAAAGAAAGTTTCATTAATGAAATAATAAAAAAATACTTTAATATCCTTCACGGTTTCCTCCATGAATGTAGAGTTCTATAATAAAGGCAAATGAGTACCTTCTATTCCATTATGGCTATTTATCCTGTTCCTTCTCCCTATGTACTGTACAAAAGGTCACAGCGGCATATGTGTCCTCGCAGTAAAAGTGACTGCATAGGAAATTAGAAGAACTGTAAGGGTACATGAGTTCGGCTACCGACGCCAAAGTCCTATTTGTTTCAATAGTTTGGGATTTTAATGTACAGCTGAATTAGAGCGTCATTAATTGCCAATAAATGGCCAAGTTAATGATATTGATAAAGTGTTCTTTTATTAATGAAATTAAAGGAAATCAATGACTCAGATCGCATGCCCAACAAGAGCTCTTAAGAACTACCTGTTCTTTAGTTGTTCTCAACCCTGAGTCATCTGTAACAGCGTAAATCTTAGAATAAAACTGTATGAAAAAAGGTAATATTACCGTAAAATAAAGCTCTGAATTTCTCACACTTGTAGGTTTCCCATTAAAGTCGTATGGGGTGTAATGTGTATTAAGGTATATCATATATTACTTTTAAAAAATCTATTATATATACCTAATAATGTGAAAAGTGTTGTCTTGAACTTAATCAATAATTTTAAAGTCATCTGGTTCTATTCACTTAGAAGTTGAGTGATGTGTAGAGTTAAGGGTTAATTCAACAGACCAGACTCGACTGAGGTTACATGCACTCTCTAAAAAGTACATATTCATTAAAATGGGAGTTGTTTGCGAGTGCATGCGAGCGCCTACATTTTGAATTATAGCTGACATCCTCTCACCTAAAACATTTACCTCTCGGGGGCTGATGTTCCAACCAGCCAATTCTCCCCACTGCCTTCAAAAGGATTACAGTGGAGAAGATAGAGTGCCCCCCCCAAAAAAAAAGACTATTGAGATGTATGAAAACCTGAAGGTAAAGTCTGTTTCAAAAACATGTTGTCTTTTGCTTTCACTACCATATATATATACATTGTTAATACATATATTGTTAATATAAGTGGCTTTTTGCATGTTGTCTACATCAACATTTTTATACAGTATATACCGGTATATATATATATATATATATATATTAATCAATATAATATTATATTAATTATATTAATTTAATATAGTATGTTACATATAATGTACATCTAATATAATACAGGAAAATGCGTATATTTCAAATATATAAATATGTATTAATGATTAATATTGTAATTAGATAGAGAGATAGATAATTATGTGTAGCATATTTTTTATTCATTGGCATATTAAACATGTTTTCCAATTTAAATTACCACTCATTGTGTAGAAGGAAACATTTTACTACAGGATTCAAAGGACATTCTGATAACGTGATCCCTTTTAAATCCGGGTAAATCTTCATTAAGGGCTGTTGGGTCTACGAGTTACTTTATAGCCTCGCGGGTTATTTTTTCCCCCCTCCTGGCCTGGATATCTTAAATTGCATTGTGACATTAGCCCCGAGGTAACAGTAGATGGATAAATGATTTGGTAATTATCAGCTAATGACATATACAATACTGAATGAAGCGGCATTTTAGCTGTCATTTAATGTGTCATTTAATGTGTGTTCATATAATGATGTTTTAGCAGTTAAAAGACCATTGGATGCTCTCATAATTACTTAACAGCAGACAAAGCAAATATCGGCTTATGTACCATGATTAGCTTTGTTTCAAAATATAACAGATAGATTGGACCTCGTGGAAACACTACACAAGCCACACAATTCTCGTTAAAGTCCTGCTCTATGTGAAATATTATATACCGTATTGGCTCGAATATAGGCCGCACTTTTTTCCCCCACTTTAAGTCTTTAAAGTGGGGGTGCGGCCTATATTCGGGGTCTAGCACCCGACGCCCGGGACATGCAGTCCCGGGCGCCGGGCAGGCAGCGGGGTTAGGATACAGATCCCCCGCAGCGGTGCAGGGGACCTGTATCCTACTCCCCGATACGCTCAGACAGCCTCCCCTGCCAGCACTTCCCATGGGGGGGGGCGGCACGGGAGGTTGTCTAAGCGCATCGTGACCGTCCGCACGATGCGTTTTACCTCTGCCCACCCCCGACTTACCGGAGCAGACTCCCGGGTGTCTTGCGGGGCCGGCGGGAACATCTACGCAATACGCGTATGCAACTTCCGGTACCGGCACCGGAAGTTGCATACGCGTATTGCGTAGATGTCCCCCGCCGGCCCCGCAAGACACCCGGGAGTCTGCTCCGGTAAGTCGGGGGTGGGGGGCAGAGGAGGACAGTGGCAGCATATCTCGGGGGGGGGGAGGACAGTGGTAGCATATCTCGGGGGGGGACAGTGGTAGCATATCGGGGGGGGGGGACAGTGGCAGCATATCTTGGGGGGGGAGGACAGTGGCAGCATATCTCGGGGAGGGAGGACAGTGGCAGCATATCTCGGGGGGGGACAGAGTGGCAGCATGGTTTTTTTGGTGCTTTTTTAAAGAAAAAAACTTTTTCTTTAAAAAAGCACCAAACTTTTAGGGTGCGGCCTATATACGGGGGCGGCCTATATCCGAGCCAATACGGTATATTAAATGATTGTATTATTATTATTATTAATATATTAAATTGTATCTATAGAGCAAGACCAGATTCCGTGGCACTCTAACCAGAAAGGGAGAATAAGATAAGAATAAGACTGGCCATATAGAAAATTGACAATAGCATAAATTATAACATAAGTTATACTGGTACAGAAGGAGAAGAGGCTTCTGCTCTTGTGAGCTTACAATCTATAGGGAGATTGAAGGGGGATGAAATCAAAGGAGAGCGGCTCCTTGGGTGAGGGTAGTTTGATCGTAGCACGGGGAACGTGGAAGAGTTTGTTGTGCACTCACTGGTGGGTATGATGTTGTAGTTTCTGTTAGAAAGTCGGATTTCGGGTATAAGTGGAGTGTGGGCTGAAAAAAAATGACAGTCGGGAGAGGAGGAGGAAGGTTATTAGGAGCTGCAATAATCCAGATGGGAAATCACAAGGGAAAGAATATTTTAGAGTATTTTAGAAGTATCTTGTGTAAGAGAAGGATGGATTTGGGAGACTTTTGCAGGTTTTGATGAGTGGCTGGGTGCGAGGGGTGAAGGAGAAAGCAGAGTTCAGCGTAACACCAAGGCAACAGACTTGGTCTGCAGATTGTATGATTCTCAACAGGGGTGGAAAAAATTTAGGAACTGGGGATAGAAGAGATGGGGAGATAACCAATGTATGGGAGGCTTTTTATAAAAGCTAAAGGCTGGAGCACTCTATTCCCATGCCTGAAGGGGTTAATACTGAAAATTCAGCCCTTTCCAAGTGAAAATGATTGTCATCTCCCCTGAAAGATATAAAGGATAGCTTTGAAGACACTTGGGTGTCTGACAGTGGGAGAAAGGTGGCCTCGAGCCTTGAGGCCAGGGACCCTGTATAATGTACTGTTTTAGGATTTTTTTTCTATAACTGGGCTAGAGAGAAAAATGTTTAGTAAGAGTCCAAACTGGAGTAGGATATAATTTATCTTTTGTTTATTTGTTGGATGCCTGGTATAATCCCGTTGCACCCCTTAGGACCTGTGCCAAGACGGCCATTAGGACGTATCTCTACGTCCTGACCTTGTTGCACAGGAGATCTATTGACAGATTGGACCTTACCCTGCCAGCAAAAGCCAGGATTGCTGATCACAGTGTGATCAGCACAGATAGATCAGGAGGAGGAGAGGGAGGGAGAAACAAAGTGTAAAATAAAAAAAATTGGGAACATAAAATATATAAACAATTTATTGGGAGCCCGATGATTTCACCATGACATCACTGGCATCAAAAATGTATGAGTGGTCCCCAAAGGGGCCATAATGTACTGGGATCCGTGCAACCCCCCACCCAGAAAAAAAGAAATTAAAAAAATGAAATAAATCTGCATGTCCAGGTGTACGATTAGAAGGTGATAACTTGGCCAACCTGTGACAATAGCCACTGGAAACGCATCTTTTTGTGTCAACCAAATAAACCAAATAAAGTCATCCCAAGATCTCTCTCCCTCATTGTTAAGTTGCTGACTGTTCTTGATTGGCTCGGGCAGCCTTTGTAGTTAGGGGATTATGGACGTGACATATCCAAAATGTTTATATATATATCTATATATATATAATTTCTATAAAGATTAGTATACTTGTTTAGTCCAGCAGGATACAGCGAGGACACATTAGGCTCCGCGCCGGTGCGTTTTGGCACTGTTAATTGGCATCGCGTATCCCTACCGTGTGAATGCTGCGGAGTTCTGAAACCAAAAAGTGCATTATCTGCATTTAAATGGTTATTTCGTACTTTGTCTTATATGACTGCATTAAGGCAAGTGAAAGTAAGGCACACAATCTCACACAGTGTGAATTAAATTAATTACTCTCTCCAGAGATTGATACGCTGATTAGAGAGAGCGGCTTATAATGTTTTAAAAATACTTTAATTTCTATGGTGCAACATGGGAGGCTTGATAAGGAACAAACACGATTCTTAGTCAAGCTCAGAGAAAAAAGACTTTCAGTTTTTTCTCCTTGAGGTGATAAAATGCCAAAGTGTATTTCCCCTGATATTCTAACGGATGAATTAAATACCTCACACAACTATTATTTGAACAGATTGGCATCTTAAATCAGAAGGAAAATTACTTGTACAATACCCCGAGGAACGTCTCCAGTTCCATAGTATCTCCCTGCCATCTCTGAGGCTCCAATAGACTATAGACAAATAGTCTATAATAGAGTATAGACTGCGAAAGGAAACATCATAATTTAACTATGTAAAGAGATCGTATAAAGTTTATGGAGGAAGCCTGCATTCCATACAAAGAAAAATGTTAGCACAAGACAACTCATATTCAGGGCAGGAAATAACCAGTGACAGGCAATGACATCACAAGAAATCATAGCATCCGGGCAGTGACATCATAAGACATTCGTCATAGTGTCCAAGCTATGACATCACAGGATATGTATGATAGCATCCAGGCAGTGACATCATAAGACATCTATCGTAGCATCCAGGCAGTGACATCATAAGACATTCATCATAGTGTCCAGGCAATGACATAACAAGAAATCTATCATAGCATCCAGGCAGTGACATTATAAGATATCTATCATAGCATCCAGGCGGTGACATCAGAGGACATTCACCATAGTGTCCAGGCAATGACGTCACAAGAAAACTATCATAGCATCCAGGCAGTGACATCATACGATATCTATCATAGCATCCAGGCGGTGACATCATAAGACATTCATCATAGTGCCCAAGCTATGACATCGCAGAATATGTATGATAGCATTCAGGCAATGACCTCATAGGACAAGGATCTTAGTTTCAAGGAAATAGCATCACATGACATTCATCATAGCATCCAGGCTATTACATCACAGGAAATGCACTACAACTACCTGTCACACCAACTTGTGTAGTGCATACATGGACTTGCTACCTAGTAGAGATGGTATGGCCAATTTCAGTATTGGAGGGGTTAATTTGATTGTACAGGCCAAAAGGCCAAATGTGGTGCCAAAAGGTCTTGTGAGATAAATTTGTCCTTTTGAAGCTCGGACTCCAACCGGGGCCTTCTACGGGGTGTTAGGTCCTGCAGTGGAGCTGCCGTTTTGTCTAGGTTCAAATGTAGACGACCATATGCCTGTATCCCCTCATATATAATGGATTCTTTGATATGCTAAGTGACCACTAGCAGTCAGGAAAACCATTTCATATCCAGGTCATATCAAACACATATCAATAATAACTTATATATTCATTATCATACCTCCTTGTGTGCATACCTAGAACGGGGAAAGCACACCCTACAAAAAGAGTACAAACATGACGGTGCAACGTAAACGGTTTGGAAGGAATTGTGAAGTCTATGATGTTCAGTCATAAGTAGCAAGTGTGACATATCTATGGACTTCACAATTTACAGGAAATTCATAAATGCATGAATTATTGCCGTGGCGAGCACAGGAGGGACGATAAAATGAAAATAAGTTATTTTGACTGATATGTTTCCACTACTCAAGGGGGAGGTCACTTATGGTACACCTTCCCTCCGCTTATACCACCTCTGGGCCGGCTTGGAAACTTGAGATGAACTGGGAAAGTGTATAAAATTAACGAGAGAAGATGGGTCAGTGTGCTTACTAGGGGCCAAGATCTAATTTTGAGTAAGTCGCCATCTTTCCTTGCCGGAGCCCTACGGACAGAAAAACTGTTACTTGACCATCTAAGTGAGTAGTTAGGTTTTCTGTAATTTTCTCCTTTTTATTTTATCTGTTTGGTGTAAATAATCTGTTTATCATCTTTTTGTGTATGCACTGTGATTTTTTTTATTCATAATAAATATTCCTTTATTAAGTTCTGCCTTTGTCTGGTAAAGACTCACGTTACCTGAAGAGACCGTTTTATTGGTAATTTTAAATCACATAATTATTGTGTTAAAATATACTGTGTGGGTTTTTATAGTCTGATTCATTTGGGGTACCAAGGCACCCCATTTCTAAATTGTCTTGGTGGTGGCAGCGTTATTTTGATATTTGCTATATCATTATAGTTAAGTGCGGGTGGTAGTAAGGGTGGATATTTCTATTTTTATCGCTATTTTCGGTCTAGTGCAGACAGATAGTGAATTTTAACCCTTTTACCACCAGAACCAAGTCACGCGCACGCTTGGAGTAGAGTGCGTTCGTGACAAATTGGTGGCATAGCGGTGGGATAGTTAAAGATTTTTTCCATCTTTTTCGGTACCAGATTTCAGTGTTGCTGGATTTGCTAGTTAATCCAGACACTAAAAAGAAATTGTTTCTCAATTTCCAAAGGCTGAACTCAGTGCATACTTAGTATATTTACACCTCAACAGTCCCCCCCCCCTCTTTGTTTTCTTTTCTTTTGCTATCATTTGTTGGGGCCGGCGTGATAAATGGAATACCAAACACAATCCAAGAGTGCTCTGGAGCAACGTTGCCGTGAACAATGTATTCCCATCCGGGGAAAATCAAAGGATGAACTTATCCAAGCGCTTGTGGACTATGATATGCAACAAGCAGCGCAAAGTGATGCTGCAAACACTTCTGAGGGAGGCATGGTCACGCGGGAGATACCTGCAGCTGATGTCGGTGACGTGCCAAGATCTGGAGATCCCTTGGACTCTTATCTACAAACTGTTTTCAAATACGTGGACTCAACAGATGCAAACCTCAGGCTGCAGCTTATCCTTAAATATCAAGAGAGGGAAGCTGCAGAGCGCCAGGCTGAGAGAGAGAGGGAAGCTGCAGAGCGCCAGGCTGAGAGAGAGACTGCAGAGCGCCTGGCTGAGAGAGAGAGGGAAGCTGCAGAGCGCCAGGCTGAGAGAGAGACTGCAGAGCGCCAGGCGGCAAGAGAGCATGAACTAAAACTGGCAGAGTTGGAGAGGTTAAGTGCCTCACCTATCAGTGTGGTTTCAAGAGACTCTTCTGCACCCAAACCACGTGCAGAGAATTTTCCCACTTTGGACAAAGATGGAGATCTGGATGTTTTTCTGCGCAGTTTTGAAAAGGTTTGCAGGCAGTACCAATTGCCAAAGGACCAGTGGGCAAAGTACCTCACCCCTGGTCTCAGAGGTCCTGCACTGGAAGCATTTGCAGAGCTACCAGCAGAATCTGACCAGGACTATGAGGCAATTAAGGCTGCACTGCAGAGACGGTACAACCTTACCCCTGAGGTGTACCGAAAGAAATTCCGGACTTTGCAAAAGCGTTCCACAGAGAGCTACACTGCAGTTGTGGGACACCTGACGACGGCATTCCGGCAGTGGACTAGAGGGCTGGAGATTACAACCTTAGAAAGCTTGGAAGATCTGATCATCAAGGAACAATTTTTGCAGCTGTGCCCAGCCAATGTACAAGAATGGCTGCTGGACCGGGAGCCCAAAACAGCATTGGAAGCGGGTGAGCTGGCTGATTTCCACACCGCCAACCGAGCACAATCGGACCGGAGCAGAGGTTTTACTACGGGAGCATCCAGCTGGAAGACCACTACACCACGGCTTCCCACCACCCAGTCTACAATACCCTCTTCTGCGCCGGCTTCTACCTCAGGGAGAGGGGGAGCTAATGTCACTTCTACGCGTGGGGATATCCGCAGATGTTTCATTTGTAACAAAGTGGGGCACATTAGCGCTACTTGCCCGGAGAAAAGAAATCCTACGCCATCCACAGGAGTGGGTCACCCCTCAGAATCACCATCTTCGGTGTTGTTCGTCTCCAGCGCTGAGAACACCCCCAATGTGAATATGCAACCTGTGACTGTGGGAAACAAGGTAACTGTGGGGCTCAGAGACACGGGGGCAGAAGTGACTCTTGTGCGTCCAGAGCTAGTGAGCTCTGAGGACTTTATTCTTGGCAAGAACTTAACAGTGCGGGGAATTGGGGGAGTACGTCATGCAGTGCCAATGGCACGAGTATTTTTGGATTGGGGAGCGGGGAAGGGTGTAAGAGATGTGGGGGTATCAGATAACATTCCTACTAATGTGTTACTGGGTACTGATTTGGGTAGGCTGTTGTCAAAATATATGCCGGAGGATGACACTTTTGATTTATCCAGGTATTCTAGGGGCCCTACCATAGAAAGGGCAGTGTATAAAAATGTACCAGGGCAGCCTCATGGGGAGAGTGGGCAGAAAGGTTGTGCGTGTCTGCCTGTGCTAGAACCCAGAATGTCTGAGGTGCTGTGGGAGAATGTGAAGGTTTTGCATCACTGGGAGGGAGGGCAGAGCGAATCTGTGCCAGAACCAGGGATTTCTGAGGTGCCATGTGAGAAGGTGGAGGTTTTGCATCACTGGGAGGGAGGACAGATTGAATCTGTGCCAGAACCAGGGATGTCTGAGGTGGCGTGTGAGAATGTGGAGGTTTTGCATCACTGGGAGGGAGGGCAGAGCGAATCTGTGCCAGAACCAGGGGTGTCTGAGGTACCGTGTGAGAATGTGGAGGTTTTGCATCACTGGGAGGGAGGGCAGAGCGAATCTGTGCCAGAACCAGGGATTTCTGAGGTGCCATGTGAGAAGGTGGAGGTTTTGCATCACTGGGAGGGAGGACAGATTGAATCTGTGCCAGAACCAGGGATGTCTGAGGTGGCGTGTGAGAATGTGGAGGTTTTGCATCACTGGGAGGGAGGGCAGAGCGAATCTGTGCCAGAACCAGGGGTGTCTGAGGTACCGTGTGAGAATGTGGAGGTTTTGCATCACTGGGAGGGAGGGCAGAGCGAATCTGTGCCAGAACCAGGGGTGTCTGAGGTGCCGTTTGAGAATTTGAAGGTTTTGCATCACTGGGAGGGAGGGCAGAGTGACTCTGTGCCAGAACCAGGGATGTTTGAGGTGCTGTGCGAAAATGTGAGGGGGCCACCCTGTGAAGAAGGGCAGAGGGTGAGTGAATGTTCCTCTGTGTCAGGATTAGCTGGTTCCCAGGGTCCTGTATGTATGCATCCTTGGAGTGGAACAGGTGGAGTGACAGATGTTTCAATCATAGCTGTGGTAACCTGGCAGCAGAATAGGGGACAAAGAGAGGGCTTTGGTGCACCCGTGCCCGTATTCTGTGGGACTACGAAGTCAGGACACAAGGGAGAGGGTGAAACTGGTGACCATTCTGTTATCCCTTACGCAGGGCCTACATGGTTTGGGAAGCCAGGGCGAGACACCCTAGCTACCCATCGAGTAGATTTGTTGGGGCTTATAGCTATACCGAGCTGCATGGAGAACCAATCTGTTACTAAGGGGATGGACTATGCCCCTGGGTACCCTGAGACCATGGCCTTATCCTGTAACAGAGCAGACAACGTAGCCGATGCTCTGAAAAGTACCTTCTGTAGGGTGGGTTTTCCCAAAGAAATACTTTATCTTAGCCGGAAACTGTTACCCAGGGAAAAAGTAGGTAGGCGCAGAGATAAGCTTGTGGCTTAATCTCTGGGCCACCATCTTATTTGGGGGAGGTGTCACACCAACTTGTGTAGTGCATACATGGACTTGCTACCTAGTAGAGATGGTATGGCCAATTTCAGTATTGGAGGGGTTAATTTGATTGTACAGGCCAAAAGGCCAAATGTGGTGCCAAAAGGTCTTGTGAGATAAATTTGTCCTTTTGAAGCTCGGACTCCAACCGGGGCCTTCTACGGGGTGTTAGGTCCTGCAGTGGAGCTGCCGTTTTGTCTAGGTTCAAATGTAGACGACCATATGCCTGTATCCCCTCATATATAATGGATTCTTTGATATGCTAAGTGACCACTAGCAGTCAGGAAAACCATTTCATATCCAGGTCATATCAAACACATATCAATAATAACTTATATATTCATTATCATACCTCCTTGTGTGCATACCTAGAACGGGGAAAGCACACCCTACAAAAAGAGTACAAACATGACGGTGCAACGTAAACGGTTTGGAAGGAATTGTGAAGTCTATGATGTTCAGTCATAAGTAGCAAGTGTGACATATCTATGGACTTCACAATTTACAGGAAATTCATAAATGCATGAATTATTGCCGTGGCGAGCACAGGAGGGACGATAAAATGAAAATAAGTTATTTTGACTGATATGTTTCCACTACTCAAGGGGGAGGTCACTTATGGTACACCTTCCCTCCGCTTATACCACCTCTGGGCCGGCTTGG
The DNA here is from genome assembly GCF_027358695.1 of Spea bombifrons. Classification (NCBI taxonomy): domain Eukaryota; kingdom Metazoa; phylum Chordata; class Amphibia; order Anura; family Pelobatidae; genus Spea; species Spea bombifrons. Next base: position 106,950,491 of record NC_071091.1, on the reverse strand, counting down.
AAACTTGAGATGAACTGGGAAAGTGTATAAAATTAACGAGAGAAGATGGGTCAGTGTGCTTACTAGGGGCCAAGATCTAATTTTGAGTAAGTCGCCATCTTTCCTTGCCGGAGCCCTACGGACAGAAAAACTGTTACTTGACCATCTAAGTGAGTAGTTAGGTTTTCTGTAATTTTCTCCTTTTTATTTTATCTGTTTGGTGTAAATAATCTGTTTATCATCTTTTTGTGTATGCACTGTGATTTTTTTTATTCATAATAAATATTCCTTTATTAAGTTCTGCCTTTGTCTGGTAAAGACTCACGTTACCTGAAGAGACCGTTTTATTGGTAATTTTAAATCACATAATTATTGTGTTAAAATATACTGTGTGGGTTTTTATAGTCTGATTCATTTGGGGTACCAAGGCACCCCATTTCTAAATTGTCTTGGTGGTGGCAGCGTTATTTTGATATTTGCTATATCATTATAGTTAAGTGCGGGTGGTAGTAAGGGTGGATATTTCTATTTTTATCGCTATTTTCGGTCTAGTGCAGACAGATAGTGAATTTTAACCCTTTTACCACCAGAACCAAGTCACGCGCACGCTTGGAGTAGAGTGCGTTCGTGACACTACCAATCCCCACCATCACATGATCTTCACCGTGACATCCAGGTAATAAAATTCATGTACCTTTTATCTGGGGGTTTTAATACAGATTGTTGCTGGTAGATGGTGAGAAAACAAAAAAAATAAAAAACAAACAAAAGAAAATATTCCTTGTTCTGGAATGTTCTTGAAGTTCTTTCGCTCAGAAATGTATATATATTCAAACCGTGAAAGTGATGGCTTCCGGGCAATGAAGAAGGTGCAATGACAAAGCTGAAGAAGGACACCAGCGTGCCTGGACTGGCCATTGGGCACATGGGAAAAAAAAGCCCTTAATCTCCACTGGTGGGTCCAATCCAGTGTTTTAGTCTGTGTCAATATTATGGATACACGTGGCAGCAAAAGATCTTACCGATGTTAGTCTGTAGTGTGTCTCCGCATGCCTCCCAACAAGCAGCCATAAACACAAGATTTCTCGGCAGCTCTCCTTTAAGTGCATCCCCAGTCAATACCTGGACACCAGACTCCTTGACCAGACTTTTAGAAGTGTTTGGAGAAATGTTGGGAGTCATCTGGGAGGCATCTTGCAAACCAGTACTGATGTTGGCGTTGGCCCTGCATATGGCATATGTTGCTCCTGTCATCTTTTTCTCGTTATTTCATGTATAATCTGGCTTATTTTATGGCAGTCTGCTATGAATGTCATTCAAAACCATGACCAACCGGCCATAAACTGGAACAATTAGCTCAATGAACTGGAACATAGCTGATCCCTAATCCCCTACTCAACTATTATTTTATATGACCTCTCATAGACCCCTGTAGTAGAAGTTGGCTCCTTCTTCTACAGGGTGAAGAAAGCAACACAAGGTCCTCAAAACGGTAAAGAGACATCATGACTGCTGAGCACTTGCATCGTGACGGGAATCACGGTTTAAAGGAATTCTAAAGCTGTAAAACCCCTCCTCCCACCCTCACAAAGGCTGCGTTAACCAATCAGCAACATCCAGCAACCTAAAGTAGGAGAGAGATAACTTAACGGGAAAGAGTAATCATATAGATCCCAGGAACAGGAAGTTAAAATGGCTGCTCCCATGCTATGCACATGAGGGGGGGGGGTTCTATTGTTTATTTTTTCTCTAAGGGCCATAAAATAAGTTATTTAGTGTATAGACCTGTAAACTATAAAGGATTTGAGAAAAAAAAACGCAAAGTCTGCTTTAATTGTGTGTGGGAACGGGCACTGAAGAGATTTATATTCTGCCTGTGACCTCATGGGATAACCTTGTTCGGGAAACGTAACAGTAGAAGGGAGAGGGCTGAGATCGGGACGGCTATGCAAAAGCCTCTTGGCAATAGCTGGATAATGAGTTCTCTCAACCCTCTGCTTTAATCGTCGGAGCCTCGCCTGGACTAAATCCTCCTGGAGCCATGTAATAATTATTCCTTCCATTAAAAAAAAAAGTTAAAAAAATATTTTTATAAAATGAAAATCATCAAAAAAGGCATCAAAAATAAACAAAAAATATGTTAACAAAATTGAAATATTCTTTTCTAAATTTACTAAAAAAAAACGTGATTGTAAAATTTGGCACACAAAACCTAAGGGTTGCTTTGAAAAAATAATCATTTTTTTTCTTGCTTGGCACCAGGATATACGCTATTTAAACTCAGAACTGGAAGTCTTATTTTTAATAAACTAGAGTGCTTTGCAACCTCAAAATAATCTTGAGTAATAACCGCCTATAAATCCTTGACCTCAGATAATTTTGGGTCTACATTTTTTAGCCTTTCCTTACATTATTATGTTTATATAATTAAAGTGATTGTAAACTACTCATTAAATTTTAAAGGTGTCACCGTTATGCCTATAAATGATAAGAGACAGCAAATTAATAACTCAATAATAATAATAAAAATCGGACTTTTGTTTAAATATGCTCCAGAATGAGCTAGAATTGTTTTAAACATAGAACTAACATGCTATATTTCATTGGCTATCAACAGATAACGCTAATTGAATGATTATAATTCTGTATATAATGTAATATCCCATTCTAAACACAATATGGTTAAAAATATGGTTCAATTTCATTCTTTTCTAAGAATGACTGTTTTCCTGGGCGCTAGCAACTCGAGTAATATTTTTATCTTCCTAACACAAGTTTTAGGAGATAAAATAATTACTAAACGCCTTTATTTAAAATTAGAAATTGCATACTTAGCATACCTGGGAACTTCCTAGGAAAGGTTACTTGGAGCTCTCTGTCTTCTGGGGGAGTGGTAATGTAAGTGGGTGGGGTTAGACCCAATTGGCCTTTAGTGGGTAGGGTGGTGGGCAGGGCATAACTTGGAAGTGGGAGGAGAGTGGGCTGGGCAAAATATTGTTCAAGAAAGAAGAAATTGACCTGGAGACCAAGTGAAGCAGAACTTCACCCAGAGACTCCGGGTCAAATCCAGAGAGTTCCGAGGACAAGATAATTGGTATCACCTGGTTTATTCGTAATTTGAGATATATAAAACCCAAGGTGCATATTGCAAAGTGTTCTTCCTATCCATGAACCACGTAATAGTCAGACAAAAGGACAAAGTGTTTATTAACACAACGATGAGAACAATACAATAACACAAACCAACAAAATTCTGTTGTCTGATAATGGATGGTTCAACATGGTCTTCACCAACATGGTCTTCACCACAAGCTCCCAAAGGTCACCACTCAAAGAGAAGATCAGCACCTTGGATCCCTCCTGGTGGAGTCTAAAATGCCTGCCCAAAGACAACTAGATCTCAAGCCAGGGGCGACCCCAGACTGGATTCCCAATTTTATTAAACGGGGGAGGTCGGAAAACAGGAGGAGGCCAGTCCTCTTGGAAATGCCCTGACCCAAGTCTAAATCTGACAATATAAAGGCATTCAGTCTTGATGTGATTCAAGGTGAAGCGTGATCTCTCAACAAAAAAAAAAAGAAAAATCTAAATGCTTAGCACAGCCTGATAAATGTTCGAATTCACCAACTTATAAAACGCTTCCCCTCGTTTTACGGATGTGTTTTAAGAGGCCACCACTTTCAAACCGATGAGCAATTTGTATTAAATACTTGACCACTGACGGCTGGTTCCTATGTATAAGTGCTTTCATTTTCTACTATGACTGACTATAGTAATTACTGGCATTCAACGGGTGAATAGGTTAAAAACCCACCATGAATGATATGGCGGTGACATAGTTCAAGCGTCTTTGGAATAGCTTCAGTGAATTACAAGAATCCTCCATCGTGCTCAAATAACCAAAACATTTGCAATCGAAATTCCGAATCGGTTCACTACATCTTATTATGTCAGTGCTTCTGTATTAACTGCAGTTACTGACGCTTTAAATCTCTGACCTTTTGTCCCATAACGATAAACATGATTTATGAAGACACTTTACTCTACCCTCCAAATCAAATATATATTAGCTGTGACATATTGCGATGAATATAGACGCAGGAGCATCCGGAAATCATTTTTGCAAATTTTATGTCATTGCTTTTAAAATGCTTCTGACAAAGTTAAATTAGAAAAATAAAATAAAGAAAAAAAGCAATGACGGAAATCTTTTTACTGAGGAAAATCCATATATTTTAACATATTAAAATACATAACACCCAGTGTCGGTGTTTAACTCAACCGGTCAAGATGAATAACTAATAATTTATTTGGAATGTTGAGAATTTAAAATTACTTGAGAACTTTCAGTGTTTCGCCCGGAGGCTCCAGGTGAAGCGAAGCTTCTCGGGGTCACTGATGAGAATCTTCGGGTCATGGGAGTGGCATTGAGGCCACGCCCCACTCTCCTCCCACTTTCCCTCCTAACACTTTCGATTTGGGGCTCTCTAGTCGAAGGGATCCCTACTCTTGTCCTCTCTTTGCCTCGTCCCAATGGGCAGACTCTGGAGTGGTGAAGGTTATTGGGTGGGCTTGAATTTTGATGGAATCTCTTATAGCTTTGTGTTGGAATGGACTGCTTGCCAGTGTACAGCTGAGGATATTCTTAAAAGATGGAGGCAGTTCATTTGGTAAGCGACGATTGCATTGCTGTTGATGGTTTCAGCAGTTAATGCCTCCCAAGCTGTCTGTTATTGCTATTGTATCTACTCAGCCAAAAAAACCTCTACCTTCTTCCTGTCTTCACCAGGCTCATCTCCATTAGTCTAGGAATATTAATTTATTATTTATTACAAGTATGTTGCAGGTTATCCCAATACTTCATTTAAAGAACTGTATAGCAGAGAGCTTCAAGGAATATCCAACTCTACTAAAGCCACACATTCCAGGAGGCCTGAGCGAAAAACAAACGTCCTGTCAGCAGAGATGGTCAACATTCATTGACTTTCCTACCCAGTGTGGTCATAAGATTCTTAAATGTATTATTGTGAATGGACATTAGGTCCTCCTGAGGAACCTTCTACACCAAAATCCGGTTTTATTGTGATAAAAAGGTAGCGTGGTCTCTTGATGAAGATCAGCTAAGGATAGACCCTTTTCATGATCCTCATCCCGATCTGTTCTCCTAGCTGTTGGTATTATTCCCAGTCTAAAACCTGGATAAAAGCTAAGAGTCCTCCTAAAATGTCTACCAGACATGTTCCCTGTTGGAACTCCGTTGTGCTTCAAGAAATGATCTACATCAAGAAAAGGGAGTTCCTTCTATGCGCTCTTCTAAACAAACAAGAGTACACCAGTGGCCCAAAGCATGAAGCATAAATGCCCTGAAAGCTATTATGTTATCTATTTTTTGGGGTGTAGAAGGTTTCTCATAAGACCTAACCTTCACTCATTTATTGAATGCACAACCATCCATCCTTGGTTATTCAGATGCCATCGTTCCCAAAAGGACAGTTTCCTTCAGGCAAATAATGAATCGAAATGATAACTTAACTTTGTTCATAGGGTTCCATGTGTCACGGAAGGTGGGAGGACATCTACTTTTTGAATGAAATCAGTATTTTAAAAGCACGAGCGGCTTATTCAAAGTCTCCTAGATGCTGGAGATGCACAAGGTGTCCATGCTGGAATCCTGGTTAATTTATATATTTTCTCTGAGAGCTCTTTCGATTGTTTCTTGCTGGGAGTCACACAGTCTGCGCTGCTTTGAAAATCCTGACTTGCATTTTTCTTCTTCTTTGGAAGGCTGCATGGAACCACTATAGAAAAAATTACAACTTTATCATTCAGCTAAAAACTTTGGAAATATTCCCAAGCTTATTTTGATTATCTTTGATTGTTAAATTTTGTTTCTATTTTCTGGGGGGGTTTGTAATCATAGTAGGGGGCTTGTTGTTATCCCGTCTCCAATGGAGGACTTTGTCTGATATAAGATATGCAAATACGGACATTAATAGTTACTAGAAAAATACCCTATGTTTTTGCAGGAGTATATGCCTAATTTCCAAGGTGGGTGCGATCAGTGTAAAATACCCTTTCTTACAAAGGTCAACTGCTTTGTTGCCAGGTTGGCCTCCATCCTGGTGCTTCTACATTAATCTGGTTCCTCTGTCTAACTCTTTACCTACTATTTACATTCTTTGTACCCTGGCTTAGTGCAGTGTAGAAATTTTAAACCCTACATGGGATCTTTTTCTTTCTATTAGAATATCCTTTCTCCTAGACATAAGCTTGCATGTTGACTTGCACGATGGATAGGTAAAGATAGGTTGGTAATGAGTCCCAAGGTTTCTGATGGTGGCCATGTTCATGAGGGTAAAACAAAACAAAGTTGGGGACCAAGTACGGTATGGACTCTTATAAGAGCTAGACATCTAGATGGGCCTAGAATGGATATGTCGATAATAACAACAGGAAGGAACTGTCGCTGAAGCCTCCGTGACTTGGGCGGAGGCTGTATTCCCCCGATAAACGATGGACCACTGAAGTGCATTACATACTTCCAGCAGGTGACAGTGGACATGAATTACAGTGCAATATCTGGTTCCTTTGCTTGGATTTATGTTTAAGTCACCCTGTATCTGATTAGGGGTACAGGGTGGCAACAGTGAGAGAGCCAGCACTCTCTATATCCTCCTGCCTGTCTGACCAGTATTATTGGTTCTGATGGCAGGGTGGTGTTCATGTGCTTTTTGAGTGCTGTTATAGCTAATTTGCATATGATCTGCATATTGTTTTACATATGGTGTGATGCATGCTGGTTGTAGCTCACCACCACCTTATTGAAAAGCTCTTGGAGGCTGGTGGTGATTGCGTCTTCAACAAAGTGAGTGCCTGTTTTGCCTTGATGCAAGCCTTGTCTTGTTATTGGGGCCCTGCCCTGCCCTGCCCTGCCCTGCCCTGCCCTGCCCTGCCCTGCCCTGCCCTGCCCTGCCCTGCCCTGCCCTGCCCTGCCCTGCCCTGCCCTGCCCTGCCCTGCCCTGCCCTGCCCTGCCCTGCCCTGCCCTGCCCTGCCCTGCCCTATAGTGCTGCCGAGGCCTTGCAGAGCTATGATTCCTGCTGTGTCAGTTGCTAGTCCTGCCTGGTGGTTAAAGTTTCATGTTCCCGGTGGCCATGGGGAGAAGGAAGGATAATCCCTATGGGGATAACTGGTCCATCTAGTCTGCTTTCCTTAATCACTCTGTTTGTATCTGTATCTCCACATTCCAAGCTTTCCTAAATTCCGTTATTTCTGTAGAATTTAGTGGTTTCACCTATTTTGTGTAGACGCAACACTTATAAAGAACGGGAAGAATCTATGAGGATCCTAAGTCATAGCTGGCCTGCAGAATCTTCTAGAATTCTCTGACTCCAGAGAACAAGCCTGACCCCTAAATTTCGTGTTACTCTTCGATAAGCATTATTTTCCATTTCTGGTTTGTTTATTAAGTAAATCATAGAGGTTCTGCCGTTGTACGCTGAACGTTTAATCACACATAAAAACACAAACGTTTAAGAATATTTTTCTAGTTACTATGGCAGCAGCCCATCGGTGGCCACGTTTATGTCACATGACAATTAAGTCTTCCCAGTAATATGTTACATTATAAACCCTTATATAATTGAAACACAACTGTTAATGTTCTGCAGAGAAATGTTAGAAGCCATACTCTAAAACCAGAGGGTGAGAGCCTGAGATGGAATGTAAAGAAGTTTCACTTTACTAAGAGCGTGGTAGATAAATGGACCAGCCTCCCGGTGGATGTGGTAGAGGCTAATTTAGCGAGGGGATTTAAACATGCATGGGATAGACATACGGCTCCTGAATCTAAGACGAGACCAACGACTGATTAAGGTTTGAGTCTTTACAGCAGGAGAAACAGGCAGACTAGACGGGGGCCGAATGGGGCCTATCTGCTGTCAGATGTATGTTTTTCCTAGATGAAAAATGTTAAAAACCAATCAGCGTTGGCCGCGCATGTTTACAGGAAAAAGCATTAGAACCACAAAACCGGATGACCTCGTCTACATTATTATATATGATCAATCCAACGGCTTCCAAATACCGAATTCTTTTCAGCGCTGGCCATTAAAATAATTTTCAGTCCGATAATTATCATTAGTATGAAGGATTATCGGTATTTTGATATTTTCGGGTCTCCCATTTATCTTTCCTTCGGTTTAATTTATACCGCTTAATTACCATCCGCTATCTACCCCGGACGATCAGAATTTGTATTTTCTCTTTATTAAAACGTGCGATGATATATTACTATTGGGAAACTTTCTCGGGGAAAAAAAGTGAAAAGGTTGCATAAAATATCACCAGCCTCTGATAACATCGGCGACTGCACCTGATTACAGATAATGGGTGATTATTTCATAGCAATAAGGGTCATTTGTCAAATTCCAGGAATTCTAGAGCATTCGCTAGCAACAAAGATGGCCATCAATTTAACATGCGCATAAGTCAGACGTCTACAAAAAAAATCTTACCCTCCCGGGAGGCATATTTAATAACGTCCATGACGCAAAGTGATACTGCATTAATCAATTTATATATAAGAATATCTATATCCATATCTATCTATCTATACATTTCCACTTTAAATGATCTTTGTTAAGTATTTTCAGTGTCCTCTTTGTAACAGCGCTACGGAATCTGCTGGCGCTATACAAATAAATGTAATGGCGATGGAGTACGTAGAAAATAAGGACGTGTTTTTATAGATTTTAAAACAAAGATGTCTAAAGGAGCCTAAATGCAACTCAAATTAACCCTCGCTGGCGTATAAAATATAATATGTGCTAGCATGAAGCCACACAAAATGTATCTTCATAATCGGGGAAAGCCGTCTTGTTTTTTACATTGATACATTGTCCCCCCCACCCAGTAACTAACACACACGTGGCACACATATGTCCACAAACTCTCACATGGAAAGCTCAACAGAGGGTATTTGTCAACTGTTCCAAGAAATGTCCCGTGTATCTGGGCTGAGATCATACATGATTGTAGGGCAACTGTTGCCACTGAATTAGATACTTCTTGAGTAAAATAGTAACATAGGTTGAAAAGAAACATGTCAAGTTCACCCGTGCGTTTGATCCTGTACAAAGGAAAAAAAATTCCCCAAAAAAGGGAAACATTCCAAAATGGTGTCTGATTTCTCACTGGACCAACACATTAAAACTAGTTATATTCTCCAGCCCGTATAACCTATCCCGTCCTTATAACCCGTTATATCCTGTATATTCCTCATATTATATATTATATACTCTCCCCCGTATAACTAATCCCGTCCTTATAACCCGTTATATCCCTGTATATTCCTCATATTATATATTATATACTCTCCGGCCGTATAACTAATCCCGTCCTTATAACCCGTTATATCCTGTATATTCCTCATATTATATATTATATACTCTCCCCCCGTATAACTAATCCCGTCCTTATAACCCATTATATCCTGTATATTCCTCATATTATATATTATATACTCTCCGGCCGTATAACTAATCCCGTCCTTATAACCGGTATATCCTGTATATTCCTCATATTATATATTATATACTCTCCGGCCGTATAACTAATCCCGTCCTTATAACCCGTTATATCCTGTATATTCCTCATATTATATATTATATACTCTCCCCCCGTATAACTAATCCCGTCCTTATAACCCGTTATATCCTGTATATTCCTCATATTATATATTATATACTCTCCCCCCGTATAACTAATCCCTTCCTTATAACCCGTTATATCCCTGTATATTCCTCATATTATATATTATATACTCTCCCCCGTATAACTAATCCCGTCCTTATAACCCGTTATATCCTGTATATTCCTCATATTATATATTATATACTCTCCGGCCGTATAACTAATCCCGTCCTTATAACCCGTTATATCCCTGTATATTCCTCATATTATATATTATATACTCTCCCCCGTATAACTAATCCCGTCCTTATAACCCGTTATATCCTGTATATTCCTCATATTATATATTATATACTCTCCGGCCGTATAACTAATCCCGTCCTTATAACCCGTTATATCCTGTATATTCCTCATATTATATATTATATACTCTCCCCAGTTTAACTAATCCTGTCCTTATAACCCGTTATATATCCTGTATATTCCTCATATTATATATTATATACTCTCCGGCCGTATAACTAATCCAGTCCTTATAACCCGTTATATCCTGTATATTCCTCATATTATATATTATATACTCTCCGGCCGTATAACTAATCCTGTCCTTATAACCCGTTATATCCCTGTATATTCCTCATATTATATATATATAATATATAATATGAGGAATATACAGGGATATAACATTATAAGGGTTATAAGGACGGGATTAGTTATACGGGGGAGAGTATATAACTCTCCCCCGTATAACTAATCCCGTCCTTATAACCCGTTATATGTCTGTATATTCCTCATATTATATATTATATACTCTCCCCCCGTATAACTAATCCCATCCTTATAACTCGTTATATCCTGTATATTCATCATATTATATATTATATACTCTCCGGCGTATAACTAATCCCGTCCTTATAACCCGTTATATCCTGTATATTCCTCATATTATATACTCTCCGGCCGTATAACTAATCCCGTCCTTATAACCCGTTATATGTCTGTATATTCCTCATATTATATATTATATACTCTCCCCCCGTATAACTAATCCCATCCTTATAACTCGTTATATCCTGTATATTCATCATATTATATATTATATACTCTCCGGCGTATAACTAATCCCGTCCTTATAACCCGTTATATCCTGTATATTCCTCATATTATATACTCTCCGGCCGTATAACTAATCCCGTCCTTATAACCCGTTATATCCTGTATATTCCTCATATTATATATTATATACTCTCCCCCCGTATAACTAATCCCGTCCTTATAACCCGTTATATCCCTGTATATTCCTCATATCATATATTATATACTCTCCGGCCGTATAACTAATCCCGTCCTTATAACCCGTTATATCCCTGTATATTCCTCATATCATATATTATATACTCTCCGGCCGTATAACTAATCCCGTCCTTATAACCCGTTATATCCCTGTATATTCCTCATATTATATATTATATACTCTCCGGCCGTATAACTAATCCCGTCCTTATAACCCGTTATATCCTGTATATTCCTCATATTATATATTATATACTCTCCCCCCCCGTATAACTAATCCCGTCCTTATAACCCGTTATATCCTGTATATTCCTCATATTATATATTATATACTCTCCGGCCGTATAACTAATCCCGTCCTTATAACCCGTTATATCCTGTATATTCCTCATATTATATATTATATACTCTCCCCCCGTATAACTAATCCCGTCCTTATAACCCGTTATATCCTGTATATTCCTCATATTATATATTATATACTCCCCCCGTATAACTAATCCCATCCTTATAACCCGTTATATCCTGTATATTCCTCATATTATATATTATATACTCCCCCCGTATAACTAATCCCGTCCTTATAACCCGTTATATCCCTGTATATTCCTCATATTATATATTATATACTCTCCCCCGTATAACTAATCCCGTCCTTATAACCCGTTATATCCTGTATATTCCTCATATTATATATTATATACTCTCCGGCCGTATAACTAATCCCGTCCTTATAACCCGTTATATCCCTGTATATTCCTCATATTATATATTATATACTCTCCCCCGTATAACTAATCCCGTCCTTATAACCCGTTATATCCCTGTATATTCCTCATATTATATATTATATACTCTCCGGCCGTGTAACTAATCCCGTCCTTATAACCCGTTATATCCTGTATATTCCTCATATTATATATTATATACTCTCCCCCGTATAACTAATCCCGTCCTTATAACCCGTTATATCCTGTATATTCCTCATATTATATATTATATACTCTCCCCCGTATAACTAATCCCGTCCTTATAACCTGTTACATCCTGTATATTCCTCATATTATATATTATATACTCTCCGGCCGTATAACTAATCCCGTCCTTATAACCCGTTATATCCTGTATATTCCTCATATTATATATTATATACTCTCCCCCGTATAACTAATCCCGTCCTTATAACCCGTTATATCCCTGTATATTCTTCTATGATAAAAATCATCCAGTCCATATTTAAAGACTTCTAGTGAATTTATTAGCTGAGCCTCTAGAGTTGGGTGAAAACTTTCACTCGTATTCCATTCATGCTAAACACCACCTCTTCAAAACTTTGGCAGAACAAAAAAGAGTTTTCTAAGGTCAGTGATGTCACACGTGATAAACTTTACATTGCGGACATGTATAGAACTGCTGCCTTCTTCATGATGTCACCAAGCTCGTATTTTACTTTTCAATGCTACTTCTGTAGTATCAAGAGTTCTCGTGGGAGGTTTCCAAAAGGTGGAAAACACACAAGACTAGAAAGGAACTTTTTGCCTCTGTTCTTGAGTCGGAAAGAAAAAATACAGCTGACCTTGAGGCTCTTCAAATATTAACCCCTTAATAGTCCATCACACAGATCCGGTTGCTGAAATATTCTGAATGAAGTCACCTGTATTCAAGCAGGGATTCCAGCTGTGATATAGCAGGGGGAGGGACACCGGGACGCTCACATATCATTAAATCAGAGGAAAATATCAAGAAGTCGGCTCCAAACTGTGACTCTTCCCATTACAACCCAGGCAACATCCAGGTCTGCATAGAGCTTGCAATCTAAATCATTTCAATAGCAAAGAAACCATTGATTTCATGCTATAATAATAATATAATAATATCCTCTTGCTCCTGATTAGGTCTGTTCATTAACGTCGCAAGACTCCATGATTCCTTTTTTTTTTTTCTCTTGAAACGTTCATTTGAGAAACTCTTTTTTTTTTTTTTTTTTTTTTATTTTGTTTCAAAGGTTCCCGAGTCCTTTCAAATTTCTTTTCAGCACTTTAAGTGCTTCCCACACTTTTTTTATCCACGCCAAACCACCCACCTGTACTGACAGCAATGGTAATTTGCAGCGCTCACATAACGCTTTCTGATGTAAAGTAGCCCAGACATTAAAAAAAAAAAAAAGAAAAGGAAAAAAAAAAAAGAACAAAAATAATGATCGCACACTGTGTTGATCCTCCTAGAAGCTTGTAGAAATTTGAAATTACAGAAGGTCAAAATTTGTATGACGCAAAAAAAAGGAATCTTCTCGCCCAAAGAGGTTTCTTCCGTGACCACCCAACGTTCTAATGAATGCTTTGGGAACATTAGGATTTTAGCCTCAGCTTTCAGTATGGAAGTACTTTTTTTCTCAGTTCTGCCTCCAATCTCATAGAAGCATAGAACCTGCCGGCAGATCGGCCCCATTCGGCCCCCGTCTAGTCTGGCTTTTTTTTTCTCCTGCTGTAAAGACTCAAACCTTAATCATGTGTTGGCCTCGTCTTGGATTCAGGAACCAGATACCCTCTCCTCACCCTTGCATTCTTGCATCAGATGGTGCCACATGTATGCTGTTAAGTCCCCCCCCTGCGACATTAATCAGACGTTGGCACCTTCACCCCAAAATATTTTTTTGAAGCCCTTGGTGCAGTACTTCACGTGAAGAACACGACATGAAGTCCATAGGTCCAAATTCCCCGTAGGGCGAGTCATGGTCCTCTGTCTTCCTCTTGTGGGACCGCAAAAGAGATATGCAACCCCTTCCCTCCCTGTCCAAAGGGCCTGGTCTTTTTTGGTTCTCTCCGAAGAAGGAAACCAATGGATTCATCAAGGTCGAACATTTTAGCCAGTCTCCCCCCACCCAAAAGTAGAGTCTTTAGGACCGAGCGCTACTATGGCCTTTTCAGTACTCACAACAGCCTGTGATTTTTATCTTCGTGCGAATTATTGATATGGCCTTTCAAAAAACAAAAAAAAAACATTTCAAAAAATTCCAAAATTGTACTAAATATTAGGCACAGGTGCCCAGAGAAAACTGTTCAATACATGAGAGAATTGGGGGGGGGGAAACAAAAAAAACACCCCCAGCCCAGAGGCCAACTCAAAAAAATGTGGGGGAAAAATGTAGTTGATGGATCCAAGCGGTTCTATGCTCCTACCAGCAACATGAAGTGACCGGCGTACCCCTCACCACGTCAAAACACGAAAGCACAACTAGGATAGACCTCCCTTGGGGTTCAGGGACACCTCGGCCTTCAAGGGACCTGGAATCTTCAGGTCAGAGGACCATGTTTTTCCATATATTTTTCCCCGGTACTACAGTTGATCTTAACCAACAGGCTGAATAGTGAACCCTTACTCTTCAGTTAGTCCTAGTGTTGTCTCCCCGGATTCATTGTAATGGGACACAAAGAGCTTAAGACTCTTTGAGAATTCTGAGTATCATGTGTGGGAACAGGTGTCCCCAACAGTTATTAGAAAGGCCGGTCCGGGACACTACGGGGAGGAGAGCAGTCATATGACAATCATAGACTATGTAAATCTTTGTTACCCAAAACTGTACACAATTTACCCCCAACTTCCCAGTACCCCCTTTTCATCTCTTGTTGCCCCTCTTTCCTCCCCTGATGCCCCCTCTTTTCTATGAGCTCGGAATGTTTGCTGGGTATGAGGGTATCGCAGGGTTCTACAGCCCTAAAAGCCCCGATAATGTGTATAGAAACAGCAGGAATTAAATTGTTGCCTCCAACCTCACCTGGAGATCTGAAACGTTGGGAGGTATTTTCTCAAAATATTAGTTTCTGGGTACCTTTTTTTTAAATTGCAGAGAAATAAGTGTAATTAATGAGCCCGAGACACCCTGTTACTCACTCTTACAAATGAGGCATCGGAATAAGTAGAAGGATGTGCCTTAACCATTTATCATCTGCCTCCTTAAGCCATGGAACGGACATTATTTCCTGGAAAATATCGAATGTTTCTCCAACCATCTACCCTAATAGTATGACACTTTATTATATGATCTAAATCTCCACCGCAGAACCAGGACTTTACGACTGCCAGAGTTATATCTCGATACAATATGACAGTTCATTTTATAGGGTTAAAGATAAATTATACAGAAGTTTAATTAAATGTCCCTGGAATATGACAGAAGATTGTATCCCGCGGATGATGTATTGAAGACCATACGTTAGCCGGGAGATTTGAGCTTCGCCCGGTTAACATACACATATTTTTTAGACTGGCTTTGAAACACCTAATGTCTATTTTGCAACAGTTTCATAGCCTTGGGCCCCTTCTCTACTAATGACCGTGTAACGTTCCCGCGTATGAGCGTTGTGTAGCCAACATGTCCAATTTCAAAGACCAAAAGCCATGAAGAAATAGGTAATAGAAACACAGAAACATAGAATTTGCCAGCTGATCAGCCCCATCCGGCCCCCGTCTAGTCTGCCCGTTTTTCCTGCTGTAACAACTCAAACCTTAATCAGTCGTTGGTCTCGTCTTAGATTCAGGAGCCGTATGTCTATCCCATGCATGTTTAATACCCTCACTGTATTACCCTCTACCACCTCTGCTGGGAAGCTGTTCTACGTATCTTCCATCATCTGAAAAGGTGGATCAGGACCTATTAATATATAATGTAGCTGATGTCACAATAAACACGATGACTCTACTTACTGAAAGGTCATGTTTGCCATGAAGCACCTAATAGACGTTCCCTCATTAGCCTTCAAGATAAAATCTTTCCATCATTTTTAGAATATGAGCAACTGTTTTCACCCTCCTTACGTCATGAAAGCCAATAAACCACATCCAACAGCACTTACTGTTTGGTCATTCTAGTCTGCCCATTATCCAGCTGCTGGAAGATCTCAAACTTTACAAGATACCTGGCCTTTTCTTCAGGAGCTATATGCCTATCTCATACCTTCTAAATGGGCACTTAAAGAACTTATACAAATGTACACACTCACACTATCACACACATTCAGGATTTTGCTGACACACATACGCACTCATGCTAACACACACACATACACAGCACCCGATCTAAGTTGGTCTGACCCTCTCTGAGACAACTTCATTCCATGAAAGTCACACTCCCCAGTCATTGAGTCTACAGGGACCACAAAGTGCTAAGGGCAAATCTAAACTTGAAGTCAAAAGTCAGACAAAAAAGGTCAGGGCAGATCGAGCTAAGTCAATGGCAAGCCAAGGGCAAGCACTGGGGAAACCAGAATTGGTACAAGTGCACCCAAAGAATAAACATATTGCCTCCATTGGATCCAACCACACCTCAACCAGCGCACGAAAGTGTAGAATAAAAGAAGTCAAAGTACCGTATATGCCTGGGAGAGCCGGGGGGAGGATTGTGCAACAGGGGTGACGTTGAAAGGCATGGGGTGGAATCTGATTCTGCCATGGTAGTGCACCCAGGTACAGGAGGTAAGACCCTGACACGGAGATGGGGTCTCCATTACTGTATCCAGATATCAACGTCTGACCAGTGATCCATAAAGCATCATGACCATCTCCTCTTCTGCTACTGACATCTCTCGCTATACACCCAGCGCTCTCCATAACTATACACCCAAGCCCCCCACACAGTCCTATTTTGAATAAGTACTATGGCGTACCATCGGAAGACCATCCGTTTTCTGCAGGCTGTACATTTCACTATGAAAATACCAGATTAAAGGGATTTTCAGGTCACGAGAACAGCGTGTATCAGCCTGTGATCTGCAGTATAATTTTTTTTTTTCCACCCTGTACGTTAATTTGAACATATCACACGATGAGATGAAAGCCGGCTCGTTATTTAATAATGACTGAGTGCCTGGACAGAAAAAAAACTCTTTGTAGAATGACGGCATTTTATCACTGGCTGTGTGATGTAAGGGCGACAGGCATTACATGTAAGTGGGCAAATTTAACTGGTTTACTTTTCCCATTCAACAAGGACTCGGAATTAATTAATTCTTTCTCTTTCCTTCTTTCTTTCTCCCCATCTATTTCTTTCTTTCTCAGTAATTTCATTCTTTTGTTCTCACTTTCATTCTTCCATTCTTGCTTTTTCCCTGCCTCTGTCTCTCTCTCGTTCTCTTTTTTTATATCTTTCCTCTCTATTCCTTTTTACCTTCTCTCTCTCTCTTTTCTTTTTTCTTTTCTTTCTTTCTTTCTCTCTCTCTGTCTCCTTTTTCTCTCTCTATAATCTTTTTCTCATTCTATCTATTTTTCTTTCATTCATTCTCTTTCTCGTTTCTCTCTCTTTCTTCCTTCCTGTTTTCCTTTCCTTCTTTCTTTTCCCACCGAAAAAACCCAAACATAAATATAATATTGTATCACACAGTTTTTTTTTTTAATTTAGTGTATCCAATTGAAATTAAAAAAACTACTGATAAATAGAAACCTCAGAGATATCCTTTAATCTTTCCAGAATTTCTAAACCGTGCACTTGGCCCCTCTTTAAACACTTTTCACAATATAAAATAAATAAATATACGCAAATCTGCACATATCAACCCATCTACATAATTATCTGGTTATTTGCCTTTCTTTCTGTTTGTTTCTCCCCATTCTGTTACTCACATATCCTCATAAGATGCCCCTCTTCCATTACTTATATTGTGGACTCAATTACACTATTTAGAAACTATTCTGAATCCTTTTTTTCACTAAACCACTGAACTTTTCCCATTTCCCCCATTTTCAATGAAAAAATTCTTTACCTATTTTTTTATATTCAATATCATGGAATTTGCCTATGAAACAAGGATAAGGCCCAGTTCAGAAATCTTAATTCTCCATATTTTTTTCCAGATCAAACACCTATTATTCATATTTCCATAAAACTATTGTCGTGAACATCAGTTTGCCGTTGGGTCTCCTTGTAAAGCAATCACAAAACAAATTACGAGACCCCCAAACAAAGACAATAATTTATCGCTTGACCTAATCAGAGAGTTGTCCAAAGCAGCAGCTTATCAATAACTTCTCCGCGTCAAGGGCCGTTCTTCACGCCGCTCGGAGACGTTTGATTCCTCGTTCCAAGGCGTTCTTAACATGGGCGATAATTTCCCGTCGAGAACAGGACTCCTATCGATTTACATTTATTGACAAGCAGGATGTATGGGCCTTTCCTTATATTTCAATACAGAGGTCATTAATAACGGTTAAAGGACGTTTCCGTCTCCCAGTGAGGATCCTGCAATTAGAGACCGAGATATACGGTTATTACCGAGCTGATTTAGGGATCGCACGTGTGCGTAAATCTATGTTAGCGCTGTGGACACCTCGGTGATCGAACTCTAATCGTCAAAACTCTTCCTACGTTTACGGCCAACCTAAAGGATATACATTTTATCGTTTTACATCATTTACATCAAGTTTTCTATCATTAAAAATCAGTATGTCTTAATTCCAGCCAATTTTTTTTATTACTAATATCAGATTAAAAATATGCTTTGAAATATATCAGCCGTTTGTATGAGTTTCTTGCTTGTATGAGTCCAATCTACTAGACAAACACCCCAACTCCTTATCATACTGCCTGTGGGGAACAATAGAATGGCTCGGTCTTAATCACCCAGCTGGACTCTCTGACTAGTGGAAGTCTATGGAGGAACGGACTTCATTAGCATCGCCATAAAGCATCAGCTCAGTGTGGTGTTTGAGGAGGGAAAGTCACCCAAAATATCACATGACTGACAGCAACGGCGGCTCCAGGTCTGCAGATAAAGGGGGTTTATTGGGGCAAAATGAGACAAAACCAGGTTGTCAGTGCTGACTTTTCTGTATATGTTCAAGGAGAAAAATACTTTTTCCATGGGACTTCCCATTTTTACAAAAGAAAAGTAATTGTTATCAAAGATGATTTTATGACAGTGACCAATACAAAGGAACATTATGGGAAAGCGGTCTGTGGAATTGTCCTTCAACAAATAATCTCCACTAATCTCTGGTATTCCTATAAAGAAATCGCACAATCGCCTGAGATGACCTTGATAAAAATAGAAGGTCGCACAATTATTAATCTACTGACATTCTGACCAATGTCTCTTAAACCGGCATATCTGGCAAAGGTCAAATACACATCGTATTGCATCCATTATCTGCGAAGGACATGTGGTCCTTTCCCCAATTCTAGGTGCTTAATCCTATTATGGATGCGTTGTATAGAGTCATCTCCCACCTTTGTATAAGCAGGAATATTTAAGGCTCTATCTATAGAACAAATCCGCCCCAACAATAGAGGAATACAGGAAATATTCTGTAAATGGCACCATTATTCTATCAGAAGTAACAAGGAATTCTTATGGGGGGGGGGGAAACAAATTTTAAATATCCAAAAATAGACCAATAGAAGACCAGATCTGAAAGATACAAAAATAACAGAATTTCATTGATGGATTGACCATTGATGGTGTGGAAGGCAATGTGATTCCCACGTAGAATAAGAATACTCATCTATACGGAAAGCTTTCTCGGGATCTGTTCTTCATTGGAACTTTGCTTGTAAGAAGTAGAATTCCGAATAGTTGGGGGATATCATACTTCGCACGACGCACAATAAGGGCATATAAAATGGGGAAATCCCTAGTAAAGCTGTTTAGAAAGAATACTCCTAGCTGGGATTTAATGGACTATTATTATACCATTATTATCCTCATTATTCCTCCCCTATTAAGTTGCTCGTATTGATAATTCATTGTTTGGGGAGCTTTGGATGAAAAGAAGAAGACGTTCCTATGGGAGTCACAATTTTGTCCCCTTTTGGGACCAAGGGCACCAGTCGCCGCCCAATGATGTCACAACGCGAGACGCAAACGGTCCTGGAAGCCATAGGTCTTCCGCATCGAGACATGAACGGCAACCCAAAACATTTGATTTATAAAGATTTGGGGGAAAGTCTAATAACTTGCATGCGATAGACATATGGCTCCTGACGGCTGATTAAGGTTTGAGTCTTTACAGCAGGAGAAACGGGCAGACTAGACGGGGGCCGAATGGGGGCCGATCTGCCGGCAGGTTCTATGTTTTTACGTCTCTTCTGGGTTGCTATCAAACAGACCTCAATGTGTAGATTTCAATGTTAGAAGCGAGTAAGCGGTTAACCCAGACACATTATTCTGCCTGCTGAATGCGGGGCATATCATGTCATACGCAGGAAAGATCTGGGGTGACATAAGAGTTGGGTGACAGGTTCTGCGCTCGGGGCAACCATATGGCTCGAGACGAGTCTGCCCCGGCACAGAAAGAAACCGCAGAGGGTTTCAATAGATGTTCCTCGCAGTACCTATTAACAGCGGGGCTGGAAATTAAATATGACAGAAAACCCAGGGAGAGAGAAAACGCAACGTGAATACAGATCGGGACAGGCAGGCAGAAAAATGAATGGAGAGATAAAAAAAAAAGAGACGCGAAACCACCAGGAATCAGCCGACAGGTTGAATTAAATTATTTCTGGAGTGCGTTGTGTTTATATTTCTGAATGGCTAATTACCAGAAGTTATAGGGAACATCGGATTAATTATGAGATTATTTTCAGATTCTAGGAGACATCTCACTCGGAGTGTGAGCGCGCGTGCGGAGAAAACACATCCGGAATAAACAAGGAGCGTCTACAGACACAAGAACCTTTTTCTTTCCCAGATCAAGATATTTCTCATCTTCTTTTCTTTTGGGCACCCCATATTTTTTTTCCATAAATCCTGAGACTCTTGATATCTTAACCCTTTAATGGCCCATCAAAGAATTTTATTGCAGACACCGGCCAATGGTGGCGACCAAATGGTTCTAAAAATGGTCCTTATGGAAACCATGACTCGTCAGGAGGTAAAGGCTTTCCCGAATGAAGTCACCTGTATTTAAGCAGGGATTCCATTCATTAAATCAGAGGAGAATATGAAGAAGTTGGCTTCAGAATGTGTGAAGCTCAACATCTGCTCCCTCGAGACCCTGAGGTTGGGGGTGAAATCCATGAGAGTTCACGGGGCGCCCCATACCCACCTTTTTTTCCATTTGCAGTGCCCAGATTAGGCATTGGGAATACAGAACCTCCAGCTGCCTCTAAGAAAAGGTATCCTGCTGGGAACTAAACCTGATAGGACTGTCTTGACAAGTCCAGGACTCTTAGCTGCTACTAACAGCCTGCTCTTCTTTGACCAACAACGGACCAAGCTTTCCTTTGCACTGGATAGGTTCCCCCCGGCTCTTAAGGAGTTAAACTGACAAATTCTTGTTAAATACAGAGATTTTTGCAGCCGCACACAGCCCAAGCAGTCGTTCGGTGGCCCGCGCGCTACTCCCCGTCGTCTAATGAGGACCCATATCTGCCAGGCTTTATCTCTAATTTGTGAAAGCATAGAACACAAGCCCAACGTCCAGAGCCGGAATTGTCTATTTATCTGAAAGCTTCCTAAATGATTGACTTCTCGTTGTAACCTCTGATGTTTAAGAAGGAATCAGGCGGCTATTATCTCGGCGCATGCTTCATGTCCTGCGCTAAATTACTTTCAGAAATTGCTTGAGGGTGAAAATGCTTTGATGTTTCATAAAACCAACAAAGTCCCGGCTAAGAGGAAAAAAAACAAAAAACCGTTCGGTTATTTGCTTTGGAATATCCCCGGTGCTTTAGCTTTCTGCTAAATAATCAGAAAAAAATGCCTTAAATAAAGACTAAAAAAAAATATTCTACCCAGAAGCTAAATCTTCGCTTTCTTCCTCTTTTCTCCTTTTTTCTTTATATCAATTTCATTTTAATTCAGTTTAGAAGGACGGCCGTGCCACCGCATACCCCCCCGCCCCCCCCAATATATGAGGCTGGAGTTTTTCGTTTTGGCAACAATTAAATCCCAACAAAAGTTTTAATATAAGTTTTTTTAGTTAAATTGATCTAAGATTCAATATTATGGCTGCTCTATTTTACTTCCCCTCCCCAGCCCGTTACTAAGACAGCCTGACCCAATCGGCAGCAATCAGCAACTTGGCAATAGGGGAGAGATAACTTAATGGGGAGGAATAATCAAGCAGATCATGGATTCTGTTTGATTCACACGGTAAACGGATACAATATTCATTAGAACTTTTTTTTTCTGACAGACACTACTTAATCGCTCATCAATCCTTCAAGTGTAAAACGGCAGAGACGGGCTCTAATTGACTCGACCTTCAATCATTAAAGACAAATTGCGCGTAGATTTTGTCGGTTTAATGTCCCAGGCAGCCTCGTTAAAGGAGAAAGAATATTAAAGTGCTTTGTGGAGTCTTTAAAATGCATTCTTTATATAAATATATATATATATTTACCTTACGGACATACCCCGCCCACTTCCCCATCAACAAACGCAGGCGTTCCGTGACATAAGCGGGACTTCCTGTCAGCAGGACCGCCCACTCACATCAACGGGACCGCCTACTGACATCAGCGGGACAGCCCATCGACCTCAGCGAGACCTCCTACCCACACCCCGCAACGGGGGGGCTCCGGGTAACCAGAGGCCAAGTATTCATGACATTAATGGTAGCCCCTTACATATAGGAAGCGTGGAAGGAAAATATATCCATATCATGGCATTTACATAAACATTTATGAACTTTTTTTCAAGTTATTTTCCCTATAATCTGATTTAACATTAAAGTTTTTCTGTGTCTTTTAGTGCCGACTTGGGTGACATCACTCATTGCTAATAGCGTTAACGCATTTTTAGACGCCTTGAATATCTGAATTAAAGAACGTTCCGTTGATTTGGAGCTTTCGCTATCGATCAGGGTTATCTTTCAGGTTCCATTGTTTTCAGCGATAGAGAACACGCGGCGCCGGCACACGCCGTCGGTAAAAGTGCGTTTTTTTTCCCCTGGGTTTATGTTCGTAGTACGCAGTTCTTCAATTCATTCAGAGAACAAAATGTTACGCCGGGAAAATTCATTGAATGAACAGGTCAACAAGAGAAATAGAACGCTCTGCCGCTTACATTTTATTTCTTTAGTTTTTAAGTTATTTTTTTTTAGTAAATGAACGGCTGATTCTATGAAAAACAATGAAAATGTGTAGATTATATGTATAAAGGAGGTTAGAATGTTGATATTAGTATTTATATAGCTGTAATTGTGGGGTGAAATTGGTTACTTTGTATTTGCTGTAGTTGCTACAGTATTTAATGCACTATATTACAATAATTCCACATTTTACCAGGTCTTATAGCTATTCACACATCTCATGTTACATCATGGTAGACTAAAAATGACATAATGCTATCTTCTTGATATGATATTTTTTGACCCATAAAAGAATTACCGATCCGTGCATCTTTGCACTTTGTAAAAATACACAATTGTTTGACTGTCTTACATAAAGCAAGAGGCTTTAGATAATCGTATGCTATAGCGTCCAGTGTATATCCTATATATTGTTAGTACAGCTAATTAGACATTTGAGGTCTATTCTCTAAGCAGGGATTAGTAAAGTAGATCAAGTAAAAGGTTAACTGGACTTACTAGACTTCACCGAGCTTGCACGCTCTTGCATTAATTGGAAGGGACCCGTTGACTTGAATGGATGATCCATTTTTTTTCTTGAAAATCCTTTAATTTCCTCTCCTGGCCTCTTCCATGCAAATCGCCCATTTTCTGGGTTCATTGTTGAATGATCCCGCCAAGTAAATAAGCATTTAGCATTTCACAAACACTACAAGAAGATATAAATGAAACAAAATTCCCTTCCAAGGACCGACTTCCAAGGACCCAGCCCTGAATATAGTCAAACACCAATATCCTATAGTCATTGTTATGCGACACATACGGTATTTGTGCGGTTCTATGTAATATATATACACCACCGGTAGAGCTAATCCTATCACACATATCACTCTTAGCCTAACACACACTAAAATCAAATGATACACACTCAAACATACACACCACACTTCTCAGCCACACACACCAAACTCAGCCACACACAAACACACACCATGTAAAGTGTGACCTCTCATCTCACCATCTTTCTATGAAAATTACTAAAGATAAATAACATCTTATACCTGAATATATTCATATTCCTTAGCATCACATGTTATAAAACTAGTATTTATTAATGTGAATTGGGGGGCAGTCAACGTACTTATCACCCCAGCAGTTAGAGCTGCAAGCGCTCTTACTCTTTTCTGACTATCCAAGCCATATGAAGGATTGTAGGACAGTCTTGATTTTGGGGAGTTTCTCCAACTGGTCCAGCAATGATCTCATGATGGATGAGCTCTTCCCCTCGCCATTCTTTCTTACATACTGCATGCTAGGAAGGATCAGTACTGTCACTCAGGGAGACCCGGAGAGGTCCGCCACGCATGGTAAGCATGAAGGTAAGTGTTGAGGTGAGTGCTTGTGCAACAGGGATGAGGGAGGGCTGGAGCAGAGAGAATCGCAGTCTAGCCTTTTCAGACTAGAATGTTGGATGGTGTATCTGTTAAATGCCAATGATTAAACCAAGGGTGATGGAAGTTGTATCTTCCAACATGAGAGAGAATGAATTATTTTACTCATGTACAGAAGTGTTACACTTGAGTATTGAAGAGCATAATTACTCATCACTCATTACTGTCACACATAAGTTTTGAATACCAGAGTTAAAGAGTATAACCCATCACACACACACACACACACACACACTCACACACACACTCACACACACACACACTCCTCCTCCTCCTAAAGCAGTGTATTACTGTGTGCAATCCCTCTTTCCGGATGCTACATGGGGTCTAGTTATGTTACATGACTCTGTGGCCTGCCACGTATATCCGTCATACATGTCCAAGTGGACCAGTGGGTACTCACCCGATGTGAAGAAGTAAAAGACAGGTAGGAAGAAGAGAGACTAAAGAACATGTATAGGTGAATGTGTGAAATTTC
This sequence comes from Spea bombifrons, assembly GCF_027358695.1. Lineage (NCBI taxonomy): Eukaryota > Metazoa > Chordata > Amphibia > Anura > Pelobatidae > Spea > Spea bombifrons. The sequence continues at coordinate 106,925,593 of NC_071091.1, read as the reverse complement.
ATAATATAGAGGAAAATGTTGGGAATGGTTTCCATGGTTACTCGGTTTGAAAGGTAAACATTTACTCATGGGACGTAAATTGTTGTAGCACAAACTGTACTGTGCTGGGAGCATATTTTTTTGTTACAAAATAAAAAATATGCCAGTAGACAAGACCCATTCGGCCCCATCTAGTCTATCTGTTTTTCCTTCTGTAAAGACTTAAAACTTAATCAGTCCTTGGCCTCCAGTGAGGAGTCCTGGCCCCAAGGGTAGGCTCCGGGTAGCCCACAAGTTCTCAGGTACACCTATCCCATGCATACTTAAATTCTCTCATTCCCTGTATTAACTTCTACCACTTCATTGATCATCTATGACATCATTCAGCCATCGAGAACCTCTTAGTGTCCTCTGTGCTTGGAACACATGTCCAATTCCTCATACCAATGCTCCATTTTACCCAATGTCATTTCACCACATCCCAGGCGGAAGTGCGGTTGGCAGCACGTTAATACCCTGGCGATGGCTGTGATATTTCACTGTAACGCAAGCAAATAGCAAATAAACCCAGGTCTTTGGAGCTTCCGGGGAGCAAAGGCGATCTTTTTCCAAAGCAAATGTTCAACAAAGAATGTACTTTCCTTTAATATGGAGGAAAATGTAACCTGAGGACACCACTAAACATTAGTATCCATTGCTTCGTTTGACCCATTATTGAACAGTATTGGGGTCTTGAGGTTCCTCAAGAGAGTAGGGATGGTCTACAATCAGGGTCGGCCTTAGGGGCGCCATAACAACAGGGGCGCCTGCCCAGGACTTAAATTAAAACATCTTTTTTGTTTTGTTTTGTTTTAACTTTATTTAACATGGAGGATGTTACATAAAGTTAAAACAAAAAAAACCCGATGATTTCATTTAAGTCCCGGGCAGGGGCGCCGAGCGGTCGCTAGTGAAGTTTTCGGCAACTGCTCGACGCCCCTCACTCTCCGTGACTCCATCGCGGTGACGGCGTTTCATGCTGAGCGAAAGAATATTCCGGCGCTCAGCTGTGAAGCACGCACCGCGGGAAGACGGATGCCTCCCGCTCCCACCGCAGGACTCAACAAGGGGAAGGGGCAGAGGGGGGGGTCAGTGAGAAGAGGAGGGGTCAGTGAGAAGGGGCAGCGGTGGTAGATAGTGATATAGGGTGATAGATAGTGAGAAAGGGGAGTTTTGTTACAAGTTTTTATTCCTTTCTTTTTTAGGATGGGGGGGGCGAGCCAGAGGAGTAGTCCGCACAGGGCGCCAGAACACCTAAGGCCGGCTCTGTCTACAATAACCTACAGAGAGGTCCTCTCTGTGTGTTTTTGTTCTCTAGTAGCTTTGATTTATCCGGTATAGTACGACTGCAGTTGTCTAGGACCAAGTTTATCAATCTTGGTCCTCAAGTACCTCCGACACTTAAGTTTGCCACCTCAGGTACAGGTGGATCAATCAAGGTTACTCAGACACTCATCGAGGATTAGAGTTCACAATCTCTAATCGAACACCAAACTCTAACAAACTTTTTTTTGTATCTAATGAAAATTAAATTATAAACACATTTACTGTAGTTTACGCACACATTGTGAGCCTGATTGCTGGCAAATTACCAATTTTTTTTAATGTTTTTTACCCTTTTCTTATTTTTGTTGATATCCAGTTTTTTGGGGGATTAATAATCATGATTGATTTTCTGGCCTGGATGATGTTGTGGGATCTGCGTAAACCAAATTTTGAACAATGTGTGCTAATGTTAGTGGTTTCCCTGGTAGCAGAGGACGTTGATGCACAAAGCTCCTAGTTTCATACATGAATCACAGACGAGACCAAGGACTGAACAATAGGAAAAGGGGTAGACTAGATGGGGGCCGAACGGGCCTTTTCTGATGGAAAATTTTAAGTTCCCAATGCTATGTTTGTGACACACAATAGATTGACTCGGTTTCGTTCATCCAGAGGACTCTCTGACTTTGGGAAAAATGACTTCATTAAATAAGCAGGACTTCATTAGCATTGCCATAAAGAATCAGCTCAGTGTGGCGCTTCAGCTGGGAAAGACACCAAAAAATTATTGTAATAAATACAACCCTGAATGTAATTCTCATAGAAATTATTATTTGTTCCGCGGGATCCTACTTTTAAGATACTTAATACTTAGTTTCATCTAAAGCTTTCTGTCATGTGACAACGTAGCATGCAGGGCAGGATCCAGAGCCTAGCTCACACACTCACAAAACTACACACAATTACTAACATACACACAACCAGACACACACACTACCACTGGCAATCACTTATATACACACGCCCATACACTCACACCACCACACACAATCACTTACATACACACGCCCATACACTCACACCACCACACACTATCACTTACATACACACGCCCATACACTCACACCACCACACACTATCACTTACATACACACGCCCATACACTCACACCACCACACACAATCACTTACATACACACAATCAGACACACGCACCACCACACACATTCACTAACATACACACAATCAGACACACGCACCACCACACACATTCACTAACATATACACACACTCGTACACTCACACTACCGCAATCACTAACACACACCCATACACTCACGCATACCAGACACACATTACCACACACAATCACTAATACACACCCATACACTCACGCAACCAGACACACATTACCACACACAATCACTAACACACACCCATACACTAACACTACCAACCACTTTTCAAACTCTGTACCAGAATCACTTGCCATACAATGTATAGAGCATTTTTTTTTGGGGGGGGCGCATAAAAATATCTATGGAAAACTCAGATCTGACATAATGGCAGCAGAGTCCCTTGTATTTAAGAATTAATTTTTACGTGACCTAAGTAAGGTTGATCTGGAGTCTCTGGGTGAAGCCCTGCTTCCCTGCTTCTCAGAGTCACTTTCTTTTTTCTCTGGACATTGAGCTGGCGTTTGGCCATGACCACTCCACACCCACTCCTCGCCGGCTCGGCAATGTGTCGTTTACCCCTTTGGTCCTGAAGTAGTTACAGATCCCTCCGCTCAGCATCGTAGAGAAAATGTTAATGGTTCTGAATCATGCAGCGGTTGCAGACCTTGTCGAGTCATTTCACAACAACGTACCGAGCGTAATTGGCGTTGTTGAAATAAGTAGATTCTTTTTGACAGAGGGTTCTAAATCTCTTTATATTTTTATACGCATTAATTAATTCCTGCTGGTCGAGTGCTGATAAAGGAACAGTCGTAGGGTTTGTGTGGGAGAAGATTGTCTGTTTCTTCTTAACAAAAACAAAGACATTTTTGAAATCATGCGAGGAAGTCAAGGTTGTTACACATAAGGAGTGACAGGGCCTAGTAAGGCATGTCCCTAGAACGGAATTATTTAGATGCCCCACTATAGGCAAAAGGCCTGACCCATCCTATGCCCAGGGCCGGCCCAAGACATAATGCCGCCTGGGGCGAAAAACCCAACTCGAATTCTTACGTTTCATAAACATATGCAGGGATTTAATGTCTGCAGAACTATATTGGCATCACCCATCTGTCCGGGAACCTTAATAAGACAACACTCTCCTTTTGTACCAAAAATAATTTATTTGGGAATATTTGCTGCTCAACTGCCTGCTTCACTCAGCCAAAGGATAAAAAAAGAAAAAAGAAAAACGAAAAAAAGAGAGAAAAACCCTTTATTTTATTAACTGAATAAGATCCCTGCTGAGAAAAATATATCAGAGGTAAAGTGGGAAAGAGCTTTGTCCCTAGGTGAAGGAAATGTTCCAACTTGATTTTAGTAGTTTTTTTTTTCTTTCTCTCTCTCTCTCCCGTGAAAAAAAAAAAGATTCCAAAGTGCGAGGCCAGGGCAGAGAGTCAGAATCAGCATTTAAATGGAAATATTTGCAGTGCTGTTATACAAAGGTTGTGCCGGAGAGACACGGTGTTACCGAGAGGTTAGGCTAATCTACATTCTGTGACATAAAGTAGGTATTGCTTCCGTGATGTACTATATTTTCCTTCACCCCTGTTCCATCGCTCCTGTGTCGTTACATAGATCTGTAATACACAAGAGAGATTTCTCGTCTTTTTTTTTATTTTTTTGGTATTTTAATGTCTCGACAGTCCGCGGAACTCTAAAAAGTCATTTTCACACTCGTGAAACGCAGCTGCATTGCAGGGGAGCCGTTCCTACCCGATAATTACGTTTCCTGTATATATATATATATATTTATTTTTTTTATTTTTTTTATTTTTTTTTTCTCGGGCTATATGATCATAAATTGAAAGATTAGACAAAGAAGGAAGGTAACGTCTGTGTCTCGCAGGTAAAATTATGCATTATTACCTAGAATGAACTGACGGGTTTTTGTTCTTTTTTTTTTTTTTTTTTAGGAATAATCATTGAAGTCATTGAATAATCAGACAGGAGATGTTCAGACTGAGATATGGACGCAACATCCTTTGAGCGGCTTAGGGCAGATACCCAAGGGCCGCTAGGCTTTTTTTTTTTGCGCCTGCTCAAGTGCACACAGGAGGAAAATGAAAGCTAGAAGTCATATTGTGCTACCAAGGAGCATGACTGTGTATGGCCCCCAGGGGTGCCCTTTGTGTGGAAGAATAAAATGGTATTTATAAATACGTGTCAAGTTGCTTTTTGAATTTTTCGCTCTACTTATATATCGCAAAGGGCGTTCAGCGGTGTTGCTCCGAGCCTCTACCAATTTCAGAACTGCCCAATTGATGGTCAACAAACAGCTCCAAAGGAGGCCACATTGGAAGACAGTGTACAGGAGAAACATTAAGCCAAATGTAATGATTGCAGAAATCATGGAATTCACCGGTAGATCGGCTTCATTCGGCCCGTCTAGTCACCAGTTTTTTCCCTGCTGTAAAGACTCAGACCTAAATCAGTTGTTGGTCTCGTCTTAGATTCAGGAGCCGTATGTCTATCCCATGCATGCCTAAATAGTCTCACCTAAAGGTAATTAGCCCTATTTGCATGCCAGTAATCCTTAAACACCGGCATGCACCCCTTCAGCGATGACCTACGTGAATGAACTGGGGGAATGTTGAGCTGGGTTGGTGGCTGCTGGGTTCTCCATTTGCCACCCATTTCCCTTGTGGTAAAACTAGCCAGAGACATTGCCAGTGCCCCATTAAATTCATTTCTGCAGCGGACCAGGCTCTGCGACTTAAATGAAGGGTCAAGGAGTGACTAGACTCCTACCTCCAGTAAGGTAACCATGATAATTGGGCAATTATTATTGCCTGAAAGGTAGGGCAAGGTCAAAGTTTGCCTTCTAGGAGTTGCATTGGAGATGGAGATGATTTCGCCCATTATTCATGGACTCCCAAGGGGGGGGGCGGAATGATCACGGTGTGCCATGGAACCACAATTTGTTTCACCAGAGTTTCCACAGGGTGGAAGAGGTGATGGGCAGAAGTCTTTTACCAGCTCTAATGAGAAGATACCTACTCTGTATTCCTCTTGATTGATCTTGATGAAAAACCCCAAAGGCCAATGTCCTTGGTTCCTCTCACTTAATTCATACCAGGGTGACCCTACTGTTGAGAAAAATCAATAACAACACCGCCTAGAGGGGGCAGTGTTACTATTTACGGTTGATTATGTGCATCACAGAATTAATTCTATCAAGGAGATGCATGGCAGACAATGAAGGGAATTATTGAACCCATTTGCACACAAATGGTTACAAACGCGTGTTGCAAATTTCCACGAAAAATCTTTTCGTGTAGGAATGGTGATTTATCACGAGACGCTTTATTTTCGATTCTTGCGTATCATGCTTACCTCATTGGGACAGAGGTTAATAATGCATCAATCCTGGTGGAATTAATTAAATGACACGAAAGAGAAAGTCATTTCAGATGGGAAGTTTTGATAATGATAAACTGCGTGAGCCTTTATGCTCTAACTCCATGGGATGTGGAGGAAAGCATAAACAATAACGTTCAGATGTAATTTATACCCCACAATCATGAGCCTCTATGTAATTTATTTTGAAGAGGGAAATCTTGTTGACCTTTCCTTGGGCAAGCTTTCCTCCCCAGCCGATAAATGGGGGTAAAATAGTTTCGGGCATAAGCAGTTTTGTCACAGCAGAACTTGACTTCTCTCAGCAGAAGAAGACTTTACGGGACACCTCTGCTAGGATGGACATGAGCTCCTCATCTTTCTGTTCAACGAGAACCTTTTCCCAGAAGTGAATTTATGGGAGTCGCTGACCCTGGCCTAACCCAGGACAGGACCTCAGCTGCCCCTCAGTTCCCCAACTGGTTAACTGGCCCACCAGGAGCCCAATAGGGTTATCCGTCCCAGTAATGAGGCCCAACAGCTGCCCCTGTCAGATAAGACCCCAAATGCATAGTAGACCCGTGCCAAGAATACTCCCATTCCTGAGCTGACAACAATTCTTGCCTCATTTTACATTTTTCTTAATTCTCTTTATTCCTCGAGGAAGAAACATTGTACTGAGCTCTGGTTATACAGTCAAGCATCGTGTGAGATACAACTGTCCCAGGGTTACGGTAACAAATATGAAAAATAGAACATCGGTAATGAATAATCGTCTGCCTTCGTCTATGGTATGCGAACGTTTCATCTGGATATATTTCAACAGAGAACAAAACAAACAAAATAAGGAGGATTGAGGACTATAGGAAAAAAAAATTCAGGATAATTGTTTGGTTACGTAAGACACATCAGGCACTGGATTTACAGAAGCACAATTTAAATGCGGAAGGAAGAATGCCGATATGAAATGATTGTGTGCCATCATACTATGTATTCCTCACTTGTGCAGCATATGAGAGAGTGAGAAGAAAGGGGGGAATGAAGCAAAGTAGGAGAAGAGGAAGATAAGAGAAAGAGATCGACCAGAGCAAGTGCCCTGTTATTGCCATGATGGTGTGGCACCAGCTCTTAAGGCAAACAGGACAATCAAGGAGACCATACCTTCTGGAAGGTCTTGTTAGCGACGTGTATATGTGCTGTCAGGAGATCCATGTCAACCGCCTCTGAATTAAGTTTTTTTTCTATGATTTGGGTCAAGGTGTCAGGTTAATTTCACACTTTAGCAAAAGCTCTTCTGGCCACCAAGGCAATCCTGGATACAAAGTTCTGGAGAACCCGTGCTGTGAGGATCTTAACTCGTTTCCAAATATTTAGATTTTTGGACCACATGTGGTAATTGGTTCCTGGGGAACTGCATTCCTTCTAACACTCAGGAGTAGCAATGAGAAGTAGCTTAGTAGGAGTAATGTATCTACGCAAGTTTTGGAGTTGAAGATATCTGAAGAAATCAAAAGTGTCAAGGGAGGGGAATTGGTCTTTAGTAATTCAAAGGTCTTAAGTTTGTTCACATGGGGTCTGCCAGCTTTGGGGGTCCAGATGTATTTGGAAAGCAAAGCTTGTTCATTGTATACCCATCTGGGTTGCATAGGGAAGGCATGCAAATAGACTATTTAAGGCCATTGGGTCATGAGAAAATACTTTCGAAGGTCTGGTAGCCCTAGCCCGCCTAAGAGGGTGGGAAGGTATATGGTTGGTTTGTTGACCCTGGGCCTTTTGGTTCGCCAAATAAAAATATCAATTTGATACACAGGGACTGGTAAGGTCTAATACAAAGGTCATGGCAGCAAAAAAGCAAGAGGACACCTGTGGCTTTTACAAGTTCAAGATCAGTAATGGAATGCAAATAACAAATATTATAGAATAAAGTATAGCTAATGAAGAAATGAGTGGTGGAGTTTCAGGTTGCCTAGCAGCATCTCGGCACGCTTGACGTTGGAACTTAAAACACCAAAGCTACTTGTCACCTGGACAAACTGATAAGGAAGTGGCAATGCGAGTGGTCGATAGTAGTTGTCACAGGGCCATGGACAATGTCCTCACGGATCAAGGGAGACCCAAGTCCCGTACTTCCCAATCTTTGGTGCGGAGAGAGGATGAACTACACTTGCTTAAGTAGGTACTTGTCCTGCCCGGGATGGCAACAAGATTTTGAGATTTTTGCCTCGGAATCCGGTTGTCGATAATGAGCTTTATCTTGAAGATTGGAACCACTTTTGTGTGTAGTTTCTTTCTGCTTTTCCTGGGCGAGGGTCCCATCAGAAAAGGTAAGTTGGCCTAAAAACCGGGCCTTGGAGCCTTAAAGCCGCAGAGCCACATAGCTAAGCAGCCATCTTTAACCGACCGCTGGACACAAAAAGGTCCGACCAAGACGCAAATGAATACAGTGAGGATATTAAACATGCATGGGATAGACCTATGGCTGCTCAATCTAAGACAAGACCAACGACTGATTAAAGTCAGGAGAAACGGGCAGACTAAATGGGGCCAAATGGGGCCAATCCGGATCTGCTGGCAAATTCCATGTTTCTAAAGCCACTTCATCCCTCACTAAACCAGACCCCTACTAGATCCCCTAATCTTACTAGGAATAGCAAAATAGAGAGAGAAGAGAAGCCATAGGTTATCCGAAACACTTAGGACACGGGATCTTCTGCAGCCAAATCGCTCTACTAGTCTTTTCCATACATCGCCTGCTCTAATGCTATATCGCTGCCAAAAAGACTTTAAATATTTATTACATTGACAAATACAGTTACTTATACTCCCACAAAGACGACGTGCGCAGCCATCTGTTTTCATTTCTTACGCTCCGTAACACTAAGGTAAGTTTGTCAAGCGGGCCAAAAATTATAAATCGTGATGTCACTTTTATCTTCCAGGAAATCGGGTTTTTTTGTTGTTGTTGTTGTTGTTTTTTTTTGTTTTTTTTTTTTAATAGTGTGACCTTTCTAAATGCAGATAAAGGGCAGTATAATAATCAACTCATTAATGAGTAAACATTACTGCATTTCCAAAAACAAAAGCACCATTTAACTGGCAATTTCATTGTAATGGCGATATAAAGGAATATAACATTTACATGCAAATGAAGCACATATTACCAAATGTGCTGTGCCAAGGCGATCGCTAAGCGGAATAAGACTGACATTTGAGAAGCGGGTAGCGAGCATTTAAAGAAAAAATATACATATCTTATAGCGCTAGCTAAGGGACGGTAATTTTCCCTCCTATAGGATTGTAATCCCGCCAGAGTTTTAACGAGAATTAACAGAATTTTTGTATTTCTAAACAATGCAAGTTTTTTTTCCTGAAAAACTGTTGTGTCTAACACAATTTCTCTGTGCGACATAATAGAATAATAGAATTAGAATAGAATAATAGAATTATTTGAACAAATAATAATAATAATATTAAACAAATAATAAAATAAATAATAGAATAATAATAAAATTAATTATTATGCATTCATTATTTTTGTCTTTGAAAATACATTATGAATTATTTTGGCTGTAATGAGGTCGTTCTTAGATTTAGTTTCCTGTGGCCCTCAATAAAAAAAAAAATGGACGCCTCTTGCCATTGCCTCATGCGTTAAAGGGGCAGTAATACACAGACTGTTCGTTAGACGATCAGTAAAACAAGCCAGGTTTAATTCACTGATCCTTTCGTTGGTGATTAATGAGTAGGTTTCACTTAGAAGCACATACTTCATACCCTTAAACATTATAACTGCCCGAGGTAGGGTACATTGAAGCAGAATGTCGTGGTACGACATCATAGTACCATGCTTTGATTCATGACATCACAAGGAGGTTGCGCATGTTACTATGATGTCATATCACGACATTCTGCCCCGGCAACTGAAGTTTGCCCTGTACAATTTTCATTTGACAGCTCGGTGGGCGGTCAGGGTAGATCCCCTGAGCCCCCCAACTAGCCTATTGTTCCCACTGACCGTAAAAGCGAGACAGTTGGAGTCGGGCAGCTTGGCAGGACTCCATCTCTCGTCTCACTTAAAACAAGACAGTTGGCATGTATGGAACCCGGTTTCCCGGGGGCTGCGTGTGCATGCAGACACATGTAAAGACATTGTAAAAGCATGTTTACATAATGAGCTAGCCCTGTATAATGCATAATTCATGTGAGAAGAATTTGCATAGTAATTTAGGTTGAAAAAACACACTACTCCAATCTCGCTGTTGACCCAGAAGAAGACCAAAAAAGCCCAAATTGAAGTGATTTCCTTTTGTACCTTAAAAAAAAAAACAGGGAAAATTCCTTCTTGACTACAAAATGGCCACTAATTTTTCTCGATGGTAGAACCGGCTCTAACTAAGATATCCTGTAAACTCATGCTTTAGTGAATAAGCCTCAATGCATTGTCCCAGCCAAGTTTTTTGTCCTCTACACATACACCCGATGACAAACCAATGTTCTAATTTCAGGGGGGAAAATTTAAAACAAATTGTTAGTTTTTCAAGCACCTCCATGAACCTCCGGCAAGAATACCAACCCGGCCTCACCCGACGAGCAGATGTCTTTTTTTTTCTAATATCTTTTTTTTACTAAATTAAAGTCTTATTTAATGGTAGCGGTGGACTTGCAGTGCGTATCGCAGGCAAATACATCTAAATTTGCTGCAAGTAAAAGTCTTTTTCTTAAGCTGTGAAAATGTAAGAAAAATGGAATGTGACAGAATGAATAGCTTTTTATTGTACTTCAGAACAGAGCTTTATAAATTTACTGCTGAGGTTTCCTGTTCACTTTGCATTCCCTCATCTGTCCGACGCGTGCTAGAGGTGGAAGTCACTCATAATAAAAATGTTATTTTTTCACATAGTTGCGGGAAAGAGGCCAATAAGCCTTTACAATTAGGTTTTTATTCTTAAAGGGAAAGTCCTATGGAAAAGAAAAAAAATCTCTCCTTAGCATAAACCGCAGTGCTGTATACAGTAATATAACCCCCAGCACTGTATACAGTAATATAACCCCCAGCGCTGTATACAGTAATATAACCCCCAGCACTGTATACAGTAATATAACCCCCAGCGCTGTATACAGTAATAACCCCCAGCGCTGTATACAGTAATATACCCCCCAGCACTGTATACAGTAATATAACCCCCAGCACTGTATACAGTAATATAACCCCCAGCGCTGTATACAGTAATATAACCCCCAGCACTGTATACAGTAATATAACCCCCAGCGCTGTATACAGTAATAACCCCCAGCGCTGTATACAGTAATATACCCCCCAGCGCTGTATACAGTAATATAACCCCCCACCGCTGTATACAGTAATATAAGCCCCCAGCGCTGTATACAGTAATATAACCCCCCGCGCTGTATACAGTAATATAACCCCCAGCGCTGCATACAGTAATATAACCCACAGCGCTGTATAAAGTAATATAACCCCCAGCACTGTATACAGTAATATAACCCCCAGCACTGTATACAGTAATATAACCCCCAGCGCTGTATACAGTAATATAACCCCCAGCGCTGTATACAGTAATATAACCCCCAGCGCTGTATACAGTAATATAACCCCCCAGCGCTGTATACAGTAATATAACCCCCCCAGCGCTGTATACAGTAATATAACCCCCAGCGCTGTATACAGTAATATAACCCCCAGCGCTGTATACAGTAATATAACCCCCAGCACTGTATACAGTAATATAACCCCCAGCGCTGTATACAGTAATATAACCCCCAGCACTGTATACAGTAATATAACCCCCAGCGCTGTATACAGTAATAACCCCCAGCGCTGTATACAGTAATATACCCCCCAGCGCTGTATACAGTAATATAACCCCCCACCGCTGTATACAGTAATATAAGCCCCCAGCGCTGTATACAGTAATATAACCCCCCGCGCTGTATACAGTAATATAACCCCCAGCGCTGCATACAGTAATATAACCCACAGCGCTGTATAAAGTAATATAACCCCCAGCACTGTATACAGTAATATAACCCCCAGCACTGTATACAGTAATATAACCCCCAGCGCTGTATACAGTAATATAACCCCCAGCGCTGTATACAGTAATATAACCCCCAGCGCTGTATACAGTAATATAACCCCCCAGCGCTGTATACAGTAATATAACCCCCCCAGCGCTGTATACAGTAATATAACCCCCAGCGCTGTATACAGTAATATAACCCCCAGCGCTGTATACAGTAATATAACCCCCCAGCGCTGTATACAGTAATATAACCCCCAGCACTGTATACAGTAATATAACCCCCAGCGCTGTATACAGTAATATAACCCCCAGCACTGTATACAGTAATATAACCCCCAGCGCTGTATACAGTAATAACCCCCAGCGCTGTATACAGTAATATACCCCCCAGCGCTGTATACAGTAATATAACCCCCCACCGCTGTATACAGTAATATAAGCCCCCAGCGCTGTATACAGTAATATAACCCCCCGCGCTGTATACAGTAATATAACCCCCAGCGCTGCATACAGTAATATAACCCACAGCGCTGTATAAAGTAATATAACCCCCAGCACTGTATACAGTAATATAACCCCCAGCACTGTATACAGTAATATAACCCCCAGCGCTGTATACAGTAATATAACCCCCAGCGCTGTATACAGTAATATAACCCCCAGCGCTGTATACAGTAATATAACCCCCCAGCGCTGTATACAGTAATATAACCCCCCCAGCGCTGTATACAGTAATATAACCCCCAGCGCTGTATACAGTAATATAACCCCCAGCGCTGTATACAGTAATATAACCCCCCAGCGCTGTATACAGTAATATAACCCCCAGCACTGTATACAGTAATATAACCCCCAGCGCTGTATACAGTAATATAACCCCCAGCACTGTATACAGTAATATAACCCCCAGCGCTGTATACAGTAATAACCCCCAGCGCTGTATACAGTAATATACCCCCCAGCGCTGTATACAGTAATATAACCCCCCACCGCTGTATACAGTAATATAAGCCCCCAGCGCTGTATACAGTAATATAACCCCCCGCGCTGTATACAGTAATATAACCCCCAGCGCTGCATACAGTAATATAACCCACAGCGCTGTATAAAGTAATATAACCCCCAGCACTGTATACAGTAATATAACCCCCAGCACTGTATACAGTAATATAACCCCCAGCGCTGTATACAGTAATATAACCCCCAGCGCTGTATACAGTAATATAACCCCCAGCGCTGTATACAGTAATATAACCCCCCAGCGCTGTATACAGTAATATAACCCCCCCAGCGCTGTATACAGTAATATAACCCCCAGCGCTGTATACAGTAATATAACCCCCAGCGCTGTATACAGTAATATAACCCCCCAGCGCTGTATACAGTAATATAACCCCCCCAGCGCTATATACAGTAATATAACCCCCAGAGCTGTATACAGTAATATAACCCCCAGCGCTGTATACAGTAATATAACCCCCAGCGCTGTATACAGTAATATAACCCCCAGCGCTGTATACAGTAATAACCCCCAGCGCTGTATACAGTAATATAATCCCCAGCGCTGTATACAGTAATATAACCCCCCAGCGCTGTATACAGTAATATAGCCCCCAGCGCTGTATACAGTAATATAACCCACAGCGCTGTATACAGTATTATAACCCCCAGCGCTGTATACAGTAATATAACCCCCCAGCGCTGTATACAGTAATATAACCCCCCAGCGCTGTATACAGTAATATAACCCCCAGCGCTGTATACAGTAATATAACCCCCCAGCGCTGTATACAGTAATATAGCCCCCAGCGCTGTATACAGTAATATAACCCACAGCGCTGTATACAGTATTATAACCCCCAGCGCTGTATACAGTAATATAACCCCCCAGCGCTGTATACAGTAATATAACCCCCCAGCGCTGTATACAGTAATATAACCCCCAGCGCTGTATACAGTAATATAACCCCCCAGCGCTGTATACAGTAATATAACCCCCCAGCGCTGTATACAGTAATATAACCCCCAGCGCTGTATACAGTAATATAACCCACAGCGCTGTATACAGTAATATAACCCCCAGCGCTGTATACAGTAATATAACCCCCCAGCGCTGTATACAGTAATATAACCCCCAGCGCTGTATACAGTAATATAACCCCCAGCGCTGTATACAGTAATATAACCCCCCAGCGCTGTATACAGTAATATAACCCCCCAGCGCTGTATACAGTAATATAACCCCCAGCGCTGTATACAGTAATATAACCCCCAGCGCTGTATACAGTAATATAACCCCCAGCGCTGTATACAGTAATATAACCGCCAGCGATGTATACAGTAATATAACCCCCCAGCACTGTATACAGTAATATAACCCCCCAGTGCTGTATACAGTAATATAACCCCCCAGCGCTGCATACAGTAATATAACCCCCAGCGCTGTATACAGTAATATAACCCCCAGCGCTGTATACAGTAATATAACCCCCCAGCGCTGTATACAGTAATAAAACCCCCCAGTGCTGTATACAGTAATAACCCCCCAGCACTGTATACAGTAATATAACCCCCAGCGCTGTAGACAGTAATATAACCCCCCAGCGCTGTATACAGTAATATAACCCCCAGCGCTGTATACAGTAATATAACCCCCAGCGCTGTATACAGTAATATAACCCCCAGCGCTGTATACAGTAATATAACCCCCCAGCGCTGTATACAGTAATATAACCCCCAGCGCTGTATACAGTAATATAACCCCCAGCGCTGTATACAGTAATATAACCCCCAGCGCTGTATACAGTAATATAACCCCAGCGCTGTATACAGTAATATAACCCCCAGCGCTGTATACAGTAATATAACCCCCCAGCGCTGCATACAGTAATATAACCCCCCAGCACTGTATACAGTAATATAACCCCCAGCGCTGTATACAGTAATATAGCCCCCAGCGCTGTATACAGTAATATAACCCCCCAGCGCTGTATACAGTAATATAACCCCCAGCGCTGTATACAGTAATATAACCCCCAGCGCTGTATACAGTAATATAACCCCCCAGCGCTGTATACAGTAATATAACCCCCAGCGCTGTATACAGTAATATAACCCCCAGCGCTGTATACAGTAATATAACCCCCAGCGCTGTATACAGTAATATAACCCCAGCGCTGTATACAGTAATATAACCCCCAGCGCTGTATACAGTAATATAACCCTCCAGCGCAGCATACAGTAATATAACCCCCCAGCACTGTATACAGTAATATAACCCCCAGCGCTGTATACAGTAATATAGCCCCCAGCGCTGTATACAGTAATATAACCCCCCAGCGCTGTATACAGTAATATAACACCCAGCGCTGTATACAGTAATATAACTCCCCCAGTGCTCTATACAGTAATATAACCCCCAGCGCTGTATACAGTAATATAACCCCCAGCGCTGTATACAGTAATATAATCCCCAGAGCTGTATACAGTAATATACCCCCCAGCACTGTATACAGTAATATACCCCCAGCGCTGTATACAGTAATATAACCCCCAGCGCTGTATACAGTAATATAACCCCCCAGCGCTGTATCCTGTAATATAACCCCCCAGCGCTGTATACAGTAATATAACACCCAGCGCTGTATACAATAATATAACCCCCCCAGCACTGTATACAGTAATATAACACCCCCAGCACTGTATACAGTAATGTCGGTCGGGGACAAAAAAAATAAACTCCCTTTATCTGCAGACCTGGAGCCGCCGTTGCTGTCAGTCATGTGATATATTGGGTGACTTTCCGCGCTCATTTTTCACTGTGAGAAAATATGGCCTTTAATAAAATATGCAGATTAAAACAAAGTAAATGACACAAAACCTTTACTTTTCCTCTCACTTTCTTTCACCTCGAGGGGCCGCGGGCCGCATTTGGCCGTGCTAATGAAGCCCGTTCCTCTATATACTTTCATTAGTCAGAGTGTCCATTTGGGTGATTAAGACTGAGCCATTCTATTGTTTCCTACAGGCAGTATGATAAGGAGTCGGGGTGTTTGTCTAGTAGATTGGGGCTCAGATAACAGAGCTAATACAACTGGAAAACCTATTTTTAATCCGATGAGTAATAAAAACTGTGAGAGATACAATTTAAGAGATAATACGCAGGATTGAATACTGAAGATAAATCTACCACAAGAAATTGAATGGTAATGGGATAAAAAAACATCGAACAATTATTTTTAATATGATTCTAGTAATAATAATATGGTGCATTTTATAAGGAAAAAAGCCAATCAAGGTCAAAGCTAAAAAAGACAAAATGCTACATAACCGTAGTACCCAATAAGCTCACATAAACATGTTGACTACTTCTATCATTATATACTGGCGCAGACATTGACGGTGGTCAAGCATTACAGTATCACTATATACTGAGTGTAACGGAAGCCTCCGTGACTTGGGCAGTGGCTGTATTTCCCATGCTAGACGATGCATTACATACTTCCAGCAGGTGACAGTGGACACTTATTGCAGTGCAACATCTGGTTCCCGAGGTGAAATTGCCCTGGCAGAAATGCCGGAGTCACCGTGTGTGGTATTGCACGCCACTGCACACGGTGAGCGCACGTTTCCACTGGCGGCCTTCCAGCACTACTCGCCCCCATGTACCATCAGGTCTTGGGGTTGAGAATTATTTTTGAATCCGGCAGGCCAGAAATGGCTTGTCCCTAAATTATTTTCTTTATTTATATAATTCACTTTGTTTTGCACGAGTGCCTATTAATTTACTTCCCTTTTGATTCACGGTTTTCGAAATTCACGGCTTGGCCCCCACAATTCTATGGCACACGATTTTGTCACTTCGTTTTTGGACACTGTTTTCTTTTTAAGAGGCAGTGAAGCCTGGACTTTGCTGGAGGAGGATTGGAGCCTTCTGGCCCTTTCCTCTCTTCAAGAAGGCCAGCAAGGAGTCTCACTCTTCGGGGTGAGACTCAAGATCCGACCCTTCCATGGGGGGGGGTTGGAATTTGTCCGAGTTCTCCGTGAGGGAACTCGGTATCGTAGTCTGGCTTCTGCTGCCTTGTGCACAGAATGCGGCACCAAAGGAGCACGCACCTCGGGCTTCCAATTAAAAAAAAAAAAAAAAAAAAAAAAAATCTGGTTCCTTTGCTTGGATTTATGTTTAAGTCACCCTGTATCTGATTAGGGGTACAGGGTGGCAACAGCGATCCCAGTTTCCCACCTTCCTCCTACCTGTCTGACCAGTATTAGTTTTGATGGCAGGGTTGTGTTCATGTGCTTTTTGAGTGCTGTTATAACTTATTTGCATATAATCTGCATATTGTTTTACATATGGTGTGATGCATGCTGGTTGTAGCTCACCACCACCTTATTGAAAAGCTCTTGGAGGCTGGTGGTGATTGCTTCCTCAATAAAGTTAGTTCCTGTTTTAGCTCAAGGAGAGTCTATGTGTGTTATTGGGGTAATCTTGGGGCTGTCTGTGTCAGGTTGGTGAAGCACTGTATTTTTGCACTTCTGTGTAATACAGTGTCACCAAGGTCCTGAAGAGCTATGATTCTTGCTGTCTCTGTTGTTAGTCCTGCCTGATGGTTGAAGTTTTGTGTTACTGGTGGCCTTTGGCAGAAGGATGGATTGTTTGGTGGGTGGTGTGACATAACTATTATCATTTTATACTGAAGCAGATATTGATGGGGGTACAGCTTAACACCTATCGCTATATACTGAGGCACACACTGACAGTGGTACAGCATTACTGTTATTATAATGAGGCAAACATTGACAGTGGTACAGCATAACTGTCATCACTATATACTGAGGCACGCACTGACGGTGGTATAGTATAACTGTTATCACTATAAACTGAGGCAAACATTGATGATGGTACAGCGTAACACCTATCACTATACATTAAGCCAAACATTGACAACAATGCAGCCTAACCCCTATCACTATATACTAAGCCAAACATTGATGTGGTGTAGGCCAACCACTTCAGTGTCTGGCTTAGTATAGGGATGAAAATTCTGGACCAATTCAGAAACCAATTTTGCTGAAACCAAAACCGAAAATGACCCCCCACCTTTTAAAAAAAAAACACTTTTATTAAAAGTAAGTAACACACCAAAATTGGACAAAATTCAATAACAAAATATATATATTGTTATATAATATAATATATAATTGTTAACAGCAATCACACTCCTATCATGCCCAGATTATAATATGTATGTATGTATATATACCATTACTTAAGTTATGTTGGTTAAAGGTGATGGAAAACCCTTTCACTAAAATTAAGGGGGTAGTAGAAGCATTATTAAACACTCATCTACAGACACCAGACAAGCCAGAAATCTCATGGTGCTGCCACAACCACAAGGGATTCTGGGTAGGCGCATGCAAATAAGGTTAAGAATCATCACCTTTTGCCTCTATATCCACTTTATGCATGGATCCCTTGAAAGTAATTGCCCGCTGTATAAGACAGACTTTAGACAAAACTCGGGAAGAGGTGCAATAGGCAAAAGGTGATAATTGTTATCCTTATTTTCTGTGTAAGTCCTGTTAGATATGAAAAAATCCACCGAATTTTCTCCATGATTTGTCATATGCAGTTATTTTATTGCTTCTTATTTATATGGTGTCTTAAAACCAAACTGCTTTACAATCATTGTAAAAATACAAGGTGCATTAAAAATTGATGAGTAGCAGATTAAGCAGCTTAAATACAAATTTTGAAGAGATTTATTCATATTCATAAAAAAATAAACATCTCTTCCATACGCTCTTTCAGAAAGGAGGGTTTTCAAGGATCACTTTCATTTTATTTTAACTAAGCCCGCTGTTTCGGAAAGAAAAAACGATGTTCCGCTCCGTGAAGGGAAAATATATCAAGTCACACCATGGACCAGTTGGTGTAACCCAATAGACAGGAGGTGGGACATGTTGCTCTTGACTGGGTCAAAGTCCAGTCCAAGAGGTTGAGTCCCAGGGTTTCCATAAAGTATTTAGTAACAAATGTTTTATGATTGTTCTGTAGAATATAGAATCCCCCCATAAAAATCAGAATCTACATGTCTATTACTTCCCTTTTATTAAGTTATTACTCCTATTTCATGGAAGACGATTGATTCATGTAGCCTTTATAAGAGTGAGGTGAGGAGACGAGAGGGGAGTCTAGAACAGGAAAATGATTTTAAAAAATCCCACTTCTGCCACCATTTTCACGTAACATTGTCCCTTAACTCCAAACCAAATGTATCCAAAACAACTTCACTGAAAGGCACAAGCTATTTTCGCACAGTAAGGCTTCTTTGATAAAAACGATAAATTCCTAATTTTACGATTGTTTAAGTTGCAGTTCCTCCCATGGCCACACGGGGCATTGGGAAACAAGATACAACCTGTATGGGTAATTGGTTGGTTTTGCTCTCGTCTCTGGGTCTCAATGCCTCCAATCTGCCCATGATGCAACGAACATACCCAATCTCTGCTCCTGGCCAAACATATTAAGCCGTAACAATAGATTAAACATAGCTTTTTTTCCCTTAATCTGTCGTGTGTGTGCAGATAACAGCATCCATCAGTTAGTATCTTGGAAAACGTCATGTGATTCCACAGTTTAGACGCTCCGTTTTGCCTGCGTGAATCCGTATGATTAAATGCATTCTATCAAATCCTTTGGAATGGCTGTCACGCTGAACAATACAAAAGAGGTCTGAACACACATAGAAATGTGACTGGATGAAGCAGACATGATAAAAGAAAGTCTTAGAAAATGGTTACATTGTTTTTTTTTTTGATTGAGAAAACACCACTCCTTCCTTTTATCCTCACCTAGTGCAATTTTGTACAATTCTCTCACCCCCACCCCAAAAAAAAATATATACTTTTGGTACAAAGCCTATTACATCCAAGAGATTTTTTTTTTCTTTTTCATATCAAATCGTTTTAGGCTTATGTCTGCGGGATCTTTTGTAAAGCATTCTGGATGTTAGCTCTAAAGCATTTTTCGAAAGAGAAAACTATTAAAATATAGGAATGGGAAAAAAAACACATAAATAAACCTTCGATCAAAGGAGGAACATAAGTAATCCGTGTATACAAACGGTACCAAACAGCTCAGCATGGCCGATGCCGTCAATTGAGCATAAGTCTCGAGTCCAGAATTTATCTGACCGAAGAAACAAAATGTGATGTGATTAACTTATTGTTAGTGAGGATTTGGACCTTTAGAATCTCTGTGGGGGTCCTAATGTTAGATTTATTTATGAAAGCTCTATATTCATCAGACCTGTAATGGCGGCATTAACAAAAACCTGGTTTTATCTTATTTTTGTTCCAATAAACTCCCTTTATCTGCAGACCTGGAGCCGCCATTGCTGTCAATCATGGGATATTTGGGGTTATTTTCCCTGCTCAGTCACCACACTGAGTCGATGCTTTATGGCAATGCTAATGAAGTCCGTTATTCCATTTACTTCCATTAGTAAGTGAGTCAGACTGGGTGATTTAGATCAAGTCATTCTATTGTTTCCCTCAGGCAGATAAGGAGTTGGGGGATTTGTCTGGTAGATAAGATGGGATAGGATAACAGAGCGAGAATCATACAAACGGCTGATATGCATCTGCCTGAAAACTTTATATTATGGGGCAAAAACTAGAACTGTTTAAAAAAAAAAAAAAAGAAAATGTCATAATATTTCTGAAAAATTAGTATGTTAAACTAAACTAAACTAAAGTATGCTTCCTGCATACACATCCTGGTCAGCTGGGAGGGGGTTAAATTAGCCTAATTTTCTAAATACAGTACCGTATTTGCTCGATTATAAGACGAGGTTTTTTTCAGAGCAAATGCTCTGAAAAATACCCCTCGTCTTATAATCGAGGTCGTCTACTAATCAGACCTCAAAATGTCCGGTGGGGCCATGCTACTTACCGGGCTTTGGTCGCGAGCAGCAGGAGAACAAGAAGCTAGCTGCGTGTCACAAAACTCTGCCTCCCCCCTCCTTCCTCTGGGGGCGGGGCCAGAGAAGTTGCACGCACAGCGGGCCCCTGCAGAAGTCTTGAGTGAGAGATCAGCAGTTCAGGTAAGGGGGTGGGGGGCTGGGGGGTTTGAGCGTGTGTGTGTATATGTGATTAATGGAATGAATGAGTATTTAAATGTTTGTGAATGAGTGTGTGTTAGTATGGATGTGTAAGGGTGGTGGTGGTAGCATGGCATAGGGAGGCTGTACTCACACTCCTATCATCCTAGGTTCCAGCATGTACTGGCTGCCTTGGCTTGATAGGGGTGTGATTGCTGTTAGCAGTTATATATATATCTCCAGAAATGCCTTTTAACCCCCTATATGCCACTCTGCCCCATGATATGCATTTTAACCCCCTATATGCCACTCTGGCATATAGGGGATTAAAAGGCATATCATGGGGCAGAGTGGCAAATAGGGGGTATAAGGCATTTCTGGGGGCAGAGTGGCAACCCTGGGGGCAGATGTGCATAACTGGGGGGGCAGGTTGGCAAATAAAAGGAAATAAAAAAAAATATATTTTTCTCAATCATAGCTTTTATTAAATATGAAAATATTGTTTACATGAATTAATATTTACTAGTAAAACTTTTTTTCCTATAGGGTAGTCTTATATTCAGGCTTTTTGTTTTTTTCCTAAATTAATATTTAGATTTTGGGGGGTCGTCTTATAATCAGGGTCGTCTTATAATCGAGCAAATACGGTAATTAGAAGATGCATGCCCCAATTTACTGAAATTGTTTGGAATACACTTAGAAAGGCCAGTTTCAATTTCAAATTAAAATAATATTTCGGCAGAAATGAATTTTGAATAAAACTATTTTTTTTAAATGTGTGATTACTTTTTTTATATACATAAAATGCATATATATTGGAATATTATCGCTGTAATTAAGCATAACAGACAGCAAACGTCTCTCTCCAGATTAGGTCTAAATAGCAAATAAAAGCTGATTCCCTTAAAGCAAATCAGTCGCTTTTCTCAAATGCTGTAAATGAGTATATTTGATGGTGCTCACATATTAAAATATATATATATATAATCCACAAAAAAGCTTGCACTTACGGGTCTTCATAAATATTCCATAGATTTATTCACATAAATGAGCCATCGATGTTCCAGTCTATTGGTCTATTGGACCTTTGTCAAGATACGGACCGAAATGTTAATGGTTCATTTATGTGAATAAATCTATGGAATATTTATGAAGACCCTTGAGTGCGTGCTTTATAAAGCCATAAAGACATGGTTGGATGAGTTTGGGGTGGAAAAACTTCACCGGCCGCACAGAGCCCCGACCTCAACCCCATCCAACACCTTTGGGATGAACCGGAACGGAGATTGTGAGCCGGACGTCTCGTCCAACATCAATGGCTGACGTCAAAAACGCTCTACTGGATGAACGGGCAAAATTCCCACAGAAACTCCCCAAAATCTTGTGGAACTCCTTCCCAGAAGAGTGGAAGCCGTTATAGCTGCAAAAGGGGGACCAACTTCATATTAATGTCTGTGTATTTAGAATGTGATGTCATCAAAGTCCCTGTTGGTGTAACGGTCAGGCGTCCCAATACTTTTGTCCATACAGTGTATTTCTCATCTGTTAATATGTTGTTAATGGTTGTTAATTGGTTTGGACGGCCTTTGTAAGAGTGGGGAGGAAAAGAGAGAACCTTGGGACTGGAAAATTTTATTACATGCAAGTTCTTCCACATTTTACAACAAAACTAGTTCATATAATGAAAAATATACAAAATATGAAAAAAAAAAAAAGGTTATGTAGTTTTAAGAAATTGGTTTAGTTTTGTGAAACATCGTAAGGGTTTTTGTCCCTTTAAAAAACTAAATTAATAAAACACTTTTCTTACCAGGAACAAAAAATCAATAGCAAATAAATATTTTGGGAACAAAACCACAGTTTCTATCAAACTGCCTTTTTAGTATATCTTTTACCAAAACAAAATGTTTATCTTACATTAACATACACACCATCTGTTGCAAAGAGCATATTAACAGATTACTGCTCTGTCTGTTGGTAAATTCACAATAAAACATAGAAAACGTTGTTATTTAAGGAACATGAATGAATAAACGATTATGTTCTTCCGAGAGGAAAAAAAAAAGTAATTTCAATATTTTATTCAATTTAATCTGGTCTTTCCAACTTTTATTTTTCTCTTTTATTTTCTTTTTAAAATCCAAAATAATGGTTTTAATTTGATTTGATAAAAATTGATTTTGGTAGAATAAAACTTAAAATTTGGGATTCCTTCTGAAAAAAATTATAAAAAAAAACCCCCTGTAATTTAAGGAACAGGAGTGACCAGACAATGATGGGATTTGAAGAGAAGGCATTTTAATATTATTAATTCTATTTAATCTACTTTTTCCAAATTTCTATTTTTCCTTATTTCCCTAGTTTTTGTGTATTTTTTTTTAAAAAAAAATGTGTGTTATTTTTTTAAATTTTGTATTTAGGATAAGCTACACAATTTTGAATTCTTTTGGATATTAAAATGCTCTTTTTGGTGGGTTGATCTTAACGCGATGTAACAGCCTCGAATCGCTGCCATGAACGTGCCATATATCTCGTTTACATGTAATTGGCTTATTTACAGAAACGTCGAAAAATTTGCATAGGTACGTGTTGCCCTGACAACTTGGCCTGCTTTGGGCCCGCCAGGCATAGAATTGCCCAACCTTGGTATAGGCAGATGTTTTAATGACTCAGCCATCTGTTCATACCGCATATCCTATGCTCTGTTTTTATTTCCAACACTTTCTTCGATTGTTCTAATCCTTGAAGAGCGTTTAAAGTGGATTGACTGAAATCTGCTGACAGGGTACTTTTGCTTGCGGAGAATGTCTCACTAGTTAGTTTCACATCCATTTTTTTTTCTTTTAATGTTCTCTGTCGTTTTCTGTAAACGGTACTCTTTAGGAATAAGACGTTCTAAAATTCTTAAAAGAGAGCTGATGCCATCGCAGTTTGTAGCTTTACTACATTCGTTAATTAAAACTACCTATAGTTTTAGTGCTTCTTTTGTAAATTGGTACTTTGTGATTGTTTTGAAGTTAATTTAAATCTGAGATTGGTGGCAGAGCCAGCATTATCTGATTAATTTCCCGTCCTAAGGCCCTCCCTCGTCTTCGTCCCAATCTTTCGAAAGGCTGCCTGACCAATCAGCAACAATCAGCAACTTAACAATAGGGAGAGAACTTAACGAGGAGAAAAAAAACTATGCAGAGCCTGAGAACTGGAGGTTAAAAAGTCTGTTCTCGGGATCTGCTGTAAACGCAGAAAAAATAATCGTCCCCTAAATGAACCAAATTTAATTGATGATTGGGGTAAATATCACTAGACACACCCGGGCCTGATAACTGCCAGCCCTGGTGAATGTAAACATCGATTTAATAGAACCCGTCTCGCAAAGTGAAGTCTGTGAGAAGGCCTCAGAAAGCAGCCGCGATCTACAGAAGCTCAAAAATATATAAGAAACAAAGTAATTGGCATCTATCGGTCTGGAATGGGTTAGGAAGCCATTTCTATGGCTCTGGGACGCCAACGAACCTCGGTGAGAGCCGTAATCTACAAATGGAGAAAACTTGGAACAGAGGTGAACCTTCCTTCTCCAAAAGAGCATCAACGACTCATCCATGGGAGAGTTACAAGTCTTAAAGCACCACTGACCTAAAAGAACACAAAGACTCGTCTTACGTTTGCCAAAAAACATCTCAACGACACCCAAGACTTTTGGGACAATATTCTGTTGAACTTTTTGGTAGACATGGGGGACCCATTGTTACATCATGGAGCATTCCACAGTACGAACATCATACAGTCACACACGACGGTGGTCTGGGCCGACTTCCGATAATTGCTGGAACCATGAATTTTACTCTCTACCAGAAAATCATGAAGGAGAATATTCGGCCATCAGTTTATGACCTAAAGCTCAGGCGTTGTTAGGTTACGTAGCAGGACAATAATCCGAAGCACACAAGCAATTCCACCTCTGAACGGCTCAAACAAGACAAAATAAAGGTTTTGGAGTCAAAGTTTGATTGAGATGCTACAGCATGACCTTAAAAAGGCAGTTTATGTGTGAAACCCCTCCAATGTGGATGAATTAAAACAATTCTGCCTAGAAAAGTGCCCAAAATTCCTCCCCAGCGACTCCCCAAAAGACTCATTACCAGTTGTCGCAAACATTTGATTGCAGTTGTTGCCACCAAGGGGCAATACGTTTTTCACATGGGTTATATAGGTTTTTATGAACTCTTTACCTTCAATAAATGAAATAACCATTATAAAAGCTGCATTTTGTGTTTACTCATGTTGTCTGAGTCTTATATTAATTTAACTAGAAGGAATCGGGAAGGGGGCAAATACTTTTTGACAGCACTGTATGATTTTTAACATTTTTTTTTATTATTTGAATTATAAAATTGTGACGCTATAGTTCATCAATATGGTTTATGAATCTGCTAAAATGTTTAGGGAAAAAATACATTTCCTGTTTATTTAATGACGTGTTACCCTTGGTGTAATGTCAAGGGAATTTCTGATGTTTCACATCGGGGAGTACTGCGTAGAGCACTATTTTAGCCTTCATGGCCAGTCAGAAAAATGAAGAGCTTTCATTTTGTAAAAACAAACTTTTAAACAAAAAAAAAAATTATTTACACCATATTGTTACTCACCTGCCTTCGGCCCCCATGTTGCCGCAGCAGCCGCCACGCAGGAGAGGGAGACCCCCCTCCACCGCACGGCCACCTCCGCAGCAGCCTCCACGAGGAAGAGGGAGACCTCCCTTCACCGCACGGCCACCTCCGCAGCAGCCGACACGTGGGAGAGGGAGACCCCCCTCCACCGCACAGTTACCTCCGCAGCAGCCACCACGGAGAGGGAGACCCCCCTCCACCGCACGGCCACCTCCGCAGCAGCCGCAACGAGGGAGAGGGAGACCCCTCGCCGCCGGAAGAACACGCTGATTGGTTAGCACGAAACGTCATTGTCCTCACCCTCGTGTGGCTCTCATCTAACAGGAAGTGCAGAGCTTTGTGTTTTATGCAGATTGTCCCTAAGCAGGCACTGTAGAAGGTAGACCGAATAAGAGAGACGCGGGAGGAGGGAAAGAGTAACCCAGCGACTGTAGAGGTTGTCTATGCCTTGTGCTAGTGCCCAGATAGCGTTTCCTGATTCCGTATACCTGTGTATGATCCTGGCTTGTCTGACTTCGTTGATTTCCTGATTCCTGACCTCGGCTACGTTTACGTTTATCCTGTTTTCCTGAATCCTGACCTCGGCTCCGTTATACGACTATCCTGCTCTCCGGAATCCTGACCTCGGCTTGTTATACCTGTTCTGTCCTGGAGTCCTACCTGACCACGGTGTCTCCTAACTACTTGTACGTGACACATATACAGTATTTTTTAATTAAATTTATACCATATATTTTTTATTATTAAATTTATACTATATATTTTTTTTATTATTACATTTATACCATGTATTTTTTTATTATAAAATTTATACTATATATTTTTATTATTATTACATTTATACCATATATTTTTTTTAAATTAAATTTATACCATATATATTTTTATTACATTTATACCATTTTTTTATTATTGAATTTATACCATGTATTTTTTTATGATTAAATTTATACCATTTTTTATTATTATTAAATTTATACCATATATTTTTTTATTATTAAATTTATACCATGTCATTTTTCCCATATTTAAGATGTTGTTCCATTAATAGAATTTCAGAACAGACAGATCAGGAAGGTCCTGTTGTACGATCTGACCCTCCGCCGTGCCGCCACTCAACGGGCACCCAATCTCGCCAACCAACCCATTCACAATACGAAGCAGCACAACATCCATGGGATGCATTTCAAGGCATTTCACACCTTTAAGGCATGATGACATCATATCCCGGTGCTCTGCAATGAGGTTGGCGGCTGTGGAGGGGGCTGCTGGGGCCACTTTGGTGAGGCCTATGGGCGAGCCCAAGGTAAATCCGTCCCTGCCCGTACATTCCGTTGACGCTTTCATTCTTTGTCAATTTGTCTCTAGAACTAACCGTCAAACGTGGAAATCTTCAAGGTTTTGTTGCAGGAAACAGAAGTTTAGAAATAATAATAAAAAAAAAATATTCGATAAAATCTTAATGCCATTTAGAAAAAAAAATACCATCTATTTAAGGAAGCCTTATTTTGACACACTGCTTTTTTCCCCTTTTTTGTTAAAATAAAATAAAATAAAAGTACAGTAATTTAATCCAACCAGCTACGGATTCTCCCATAAAAATGTAAAGCAAATCTATAATTAGGATCTGCGTTCTTTATTCTGTTTTCTTGTTCTGCGATTCCAGTTGTAACGAGCTTATTGTTTTTGCCATAAAAATACAATTTGCCTGGATATTTCATCGTGCGAACCTCAAATGCTTTCCAGTTTTGTGAGCTACTGTAAAAGATGACTCTCCGTACACACGCGGCTCCGCTCGCGAGAGAAGACACGTATCGTATAACTGCGTATTGAATGGCAAGGTCACCCAGACATGGCCATAACATTAAAAAAATACATATTTTTCATTGGGTTCCTTTAAATACAAAAGTGACATTACTAAATTATCCTATATTAGACATAATAGAAAATATTTCCAAAACAATTATTTTTAATAGCCAATATAATTGAGAAAGCTTTCTAGGAGGAGAAACTGGGTAATAGCATTGGAGCTTTTATAAAATGGTTATATTTTCCCCGTTAAAAACGACCGGAAAATTGTCTATTATCCCGTTTTCTAGCCCTTGTACCTTTTATTTAATCAAATTCGTCGTCGTTTCCCTTTAAGGCACACGGGGATTTTTTTTTTTTTTCTAGATTCGGACTTGTCTAATGACTGAGCCTAAGTAGACCAATAAGTTGTTGAACACGCTTCAAAGACCAGAAATAAAAAGATCTAATGGAGAGAACACGTTATTGCCCAAGTTTTATACAAGATGCAGGGAAAAAAAGGAACAGGAAACATCTTTGCTACAATAACAATCCGTTTTCTATTTTTTCCAGTGTTTTTTATTACTGCTATCATGTTAAAATATTGTTTTTTGTTTTATACATTTTTAGTATTCATATAATATAACATTTCCGTGTATGTGAGTTTCTGCTCTGTTACCTTAGGCCTACTAGACAAACACTCTGGCTCCTTATCATACTGCCTTGTGGGAAGCCATAGAATGGCTCAGTCTTAATCCTCTAGAGGGACTGCATGACTAATTTAAGTCTGTGGAGGAAAGGACTTCATTAGATAAATAAGACTTCATTAGCATTGCTATCAAGGATCTGCTTAGTGTGGGGTTTGAGCAACGAAGGGCAACCAAAATATCGTTTGACTGCCTGTAACGGTGACCTGCAGGTTGTGAAATAATATAAAAAAAGGTTTATTGGCACAAAACTCACTTTTATTCAGTGCCTAAGTGCATTATTGTATACAGAACTGCATGTGTTGCTCAAAGAAAAATTTGTCTTTTTCCATTGGACTTCAATGGGAATTCTACATCTCAACAGCCCTTACTGGGAACATGTACTTCTATGTCAATGGCATGAAGTAACTTTACACGGGCTTCATTATCATCTAATAAATAAACTGCGGGATGGTTCATTACCATTATAAATCATGTATTTCATATCATATGCGTTACAGTGATACTTGCCAAGTTACCTCTCTATTGGAGAGACAGTCCTTCTTCAGAATCCTAGTACAAATATGCTGCATATGAAGGTGCTACAGAGATTATTGTGTTCTAATTTATCTATCCAATTACATAAATAATTATCAATAACTCATGAAGTCACCCAAAACGTTTTAGGAAAGAACTGCCTTATTATCCACACTCCCTATGTAAGAGCCCCCTCTATTACATTACATTTATTTCTATAGCACCAGCAGATCCTCGGGGTGCTGTTACAAGGGACAGTAAAAATAAATATTTTTAAATAACACATACAGCTTGCTACATGATTCTTAAAGAAATTTAATTTTTTTTCCCCACATAAAATATTATATATATATATATATATATATATATATAGTTGTGACTATAAATATCTGTACTGATATCAGCCCTGGTATAAATTAGATACACACATATAATTTGTCAAGGGTATAATAAAACGTGAATTTTTTATTTTATTTTATTTATTTTTTGTGAATTTTTATACAAATTTTTTTTAAAAAACACCAAAGTATTTTATTTATTTTATTTGTTGTAGAAAAAAAATCTGGTTTTGCAAACATTCCCTAAATCATGCTCCAGTAATTCGTTCCTGTTTTCCCTCCAACCAGAAACATTCCGTAAACAAACAGTTTATAGAAATCTTTTGTCATGTAATATAACCGTTCAGAGATAAAGGATCCTCCGTTTCGATGCCTCCCGTAAACCCGGCCAGATGTATAAACCTCTCCCGCTCGGTAAACAATTTCTTTTATTTGGAGAAAACGCATCCTTTTTATATCAAATCCAATATCCCTAAGAGTAAAATGTATCAGTAGCAGGGGCCGTGTATTACAGATTTTCCCTTCAGCCAAGGTTTAAATAATCTTGTTGATGGATTTCCCGCTCTTTTATATCCTGTAGACCTGTTCAGATCCTTCCGGTTGTATTTATCATCTAAATTCAGAGGAGCAAATGAACGCCTAAAGTTTAAATCCCCAATCAAAACTAAATAAAAATGTATTTCATTAAATTATAAGCCTGCGGATATGTTATATATACAAACATAGAATTTGATGGCAGATACCAGTTATTTGGTCCATCTAGTCTTTTCCCGCCTTGTATTTTACATCCTCAAAAAATCCAAGCGCTCCTTACCATCTTCGTAGAAGGCTCTACCATGCATTACCTTTTTTTCATAATAAAAAACATACCCCTTGCATACCCCAGGGCCGGACTGCTTATTGGGCAAAACAAACAAATTCCTGGTAGGCCGGCCCCCAAGGATCTTTATTTCTGCTCGTGTGGCAGATCCTTCTTCTGGCTGCACGCTGCCAAAGTGTAAGGGTCTAGGATGCCACGCTTATACAGTAAGAAGCCACACACATGCCGTTTTATTGGACAAAAAAGTAATTTGGACAACTTTTGGGTCCATTTGTTTCTGGACAACAAATGAGGTTACCTGGAATTTCAGTTCCAATGATATTTGGAGGACTTTTTCAGAAACATAATTCGTAGTTTTTATTCACTCTATCTCTCACTCACTCTCTACCTATCTACTCCGACAACCACTTTCCCGTCTCCGCTCCTCTGTCTTTGCTTCCCTGTTTGTCCTTCTCCGCGGCAGAAGTTCTCTCAAGAGGAGGGATGAGCGCAGTTGGGGAAGCGGAGAAGTAGAGTAGAAGCAGAGACGGAACAAAGGAGAAGCGGAGAGGAGAAAGGGGAGACACGGAAGGTAGGGAGTTAGTGAAAGAAGGAGATAGTCTGGGAAAAACAATGAATTTTAAATAAAAATTCTGACCTTCCTCCTTCACTTTTGATTGTTTTGTAGGGTTCCCTTCTCGTTTTTAGACAATAATATGAATTAAAGAATTTAACAAAATTTGACAAATCTACTTCAAGACAGACTTCAATCTTGACAATGTTTTTTTTGGGGGGTGCCACAGGAGGTAAATGGAGATGGTTAAATGGCAGTTCCATCCCTAAATCTCTACCCCCCCCCACAAGGGAGGGGAAGTGGGTGGAAAACGAGCCCCGAGAAAAAGGAAGGTGACCCAGAGCCCCCCGGGGAATCAGTGCGGAGAGTGCCCACTCTTTTAGAAGTCTTCTTATGGAGAATTCTCTTCAGAAAAAGTTTGTGTGGCAAACTGATAAAAGAAGCTTATTCCCCCTGGAAGATTTCCCATGCTCGGTGTTATTGTTCTTGTTTTTTTTTTGGTTTTATTTTTATGTTGTTGAGAATAAAATTGATCTCATACAGAAAACCATCTTGCTGCTGGTGACCCAAGGCCCCGTAACATAAAAGCATTTTATTTACAAGTAAGTTGATTGTGTTTGTATATATTTTATGTTGACGGTAAAAGTTTGCTGCTTCCTGGCTCACAGGTCAATTATTCGCTTATATTTTAAAGCGGAGCGGTATTGTATTGCTTTAAACCAAGCGCTAGCACAATCCGGAAATAAATAGATCAGAAATCACAGCAAATACAGCTGTGTAATGATAATGTAACCCACATAAATACCAGTCTTCACCTGAGGTCAAGGTGTGCTGCTCCATGATGCCTCTACTTACTGCGGGAGATTGGGGATTACTTGAGTTTGGCCTCCACCTAGCCAAGGAGACTAGTATGTAGATGTATGTTATAGCTTGGAACACTTATACAGGGACGTGGAACAAGTATAAGCAGTTCTGGTCCAACAAATAACCCCCACCCACTCCCACTCCCACTCCATATCAATCCATGAGTGATGATGGTGCACATAGTGGGGGTGGGCTGGTAGAGATACCCCTATTGGAGGTAAATGTGTTGTCAGGTACCCAGCTTGGGTGCAGCGCCCCTGTCTGCACAACAGAGGGGTATCGGTGCCATTTTGATGTGTACTCTACCGGCTTTCAGACTCTACCACCTGAAGCAGTTTTGGTGCCACTTTGATGTTGGACGTTATTAAATATTGGTGGCGAGTGACCCCCCCCAAATGATGTTGACCATGATATTAAACGATGAGAGCGCAGTTACATTTCTTCGACACCATAATCTGTTGGAAGAGCCGACGTGGCACAGTGGCGCCTTATGTGGAGCTACCATGCGGAGCTGTAACCAAAAAGAAAGAATTCTTGGCTCAAGGCATCTAGATCGCTTGTGTGGGAACATTTTACGAGATAGTGTGAATAAACATTTATTAACATACCTGGAAACTCTCTGGGTTTGATCCGGAGATCTCCAAGTGAAGCACCGCTTCTCCGGTTCTCCAGGTCAACACCTGAATCCTCCGGGTCATGGTCTTGACACGCCCCACTCCCCGCCCATTTTCCCTTTAAATGGGGGTGTTTCCCATGATGTCGGCAGGGACACCTGTATTGGGAGGTGGGGGAAGGATCATACCTGGAAGTGAGCGGGAGCCATCTTATAAATGGGTGGGACAGAAGGCGTGCCCACCAGCCATACTCAACCAGCCACCTTGCGACACTAGTGCTGAGACGGGGAATGTGGGAGCTGTCATTTTTTGTTTGTTTCAATTTAAAAGAAAATTGATGCAAAATGATGAAATAACCCAGTAGCATGTACTCTATAAATTAAGAATTCCGACTGCATCAAAAATAAAAATAAATAATAAAAAAACCCAAAAGTAATGCAGCCCCCTCTCTAATGTATCGGCCATTTAGCATGCATATCTCCCAAGTGTCCCTGTTTAGTTTGCTCAGTCGCTCTTTGGGCCCAAATCCCTGATGCCCCTCTTTCCTCCCCCTGATGCCCCCTCTCTCCTCCCCTAATTCCCCTCTTTTCTAGGAGGTCAGAGGGGATCGCAGGGTTCTACAGCCCTACAAGCCCCGATAATGTGTATAGAAACAGCAGGGAATGACTTTATAAATTAAATGGGGTAAATAAAACTCATTATTTTTATTCTAAATGCCCCCGCCCCCTCCCCAGTTACACAAATACCCCGCAATAGGGCACAAAGTCAAGTAACATCTGGGTAAAGCCCAATTCCCTCCCAATATCAATTCTTTATGGTTTTCAGCACTATAGCCAGCGAACATTCTAAGCCCCTAGAAAAGATGGGCATCGGGGAAGAAAGAGGGGTATAAAGGGAAGAAAGAGGGTTCCATGGCACTGGAGCTCAAATAGGGACTGGCTCGCCTAAAGAGGGTCACTTGGGAGCTGTGGAAAAGCACCTAGTCTTTCATAAACGAATAACCTCTCAGCGTCAAGCTTTCTGTCCCGCAGAACGTACCGACTGCTGTGTAAAACCTCTGCTTTCTTCTCGGAACCGTAGGCCGCTTTGAGCAGCTTATCTTATTTCCTCTCGATTGCGCGCCTCTGCGGGTCGTAACAGAAGGTCGCGTCAGGACAGAGTCTCAGCAAGAGAACGGGAAAGCCGCTGCTGCACGGACGCTGGTCCTTTCCTTTATGGCCCTTTAATGCCCTTTTTTTTTTAACTTCAAGTCAAATAAACACATCATTTAGAAACAGAAACTACGGCAAGGAATACATCTGCTGATATCGTTGGTAAAATTACATTAAAGACGCAAAACATCGCATTCTACGTGTCCTAAATTCATTCTTTTTATTTAATTTAACAAAAGCATTCACAGATTTTAGCATAACTGTATTAATTAATGTATTTACAGCGGATCTCCCGCCTTTTTGTGTCACTGGTATCAGATATTAAATAATAAATATTTTTTTAAATAAATATTGCGCTGATGTTTTCAGGCAGCTGCATATCATCCGTTGAGTATGAGTATGAGTTCTCGCTCTGTTATCTGACCCCAATCTACAAGACAACCCCCCCCCGACTCCTTATCATACTGCCTGTAGCGAACAATAGAATGGCTCAGTCTTAATCACTGGTATGTCAGTGGGGGCAGAGTGGTATATGGGGGGAATAAGGCATATCAGGGAGGCAGATTGGCAAGCCTGGGGGCAGATGTGCATAACTGGGGAGGGGGCAGGTTGGCAAAAAATGCATTTTTAACAATCATAGTTTTTATTAAATATGAAAAAAAAATTAAATTTTAAACTTTTTTAATTTTAATATTCAAATTTTCTGGGCTCGTCTTATAATCGGGCAAATACGGTACATAGGATTCGGAATTATCAGACATATCTGCTTCCGGATATAAAGATAATCTGACCTGATACTGAATCTCATGGATTCTCGTTTACATAACCTTTTCTTGTGCATATGAACGCGATTTAATAACCCGAAACGTGATTCCTTTTTAATTTGATTACCGTTCCGTTACCGCATATAAGATTTCATTATAGTTTTAGAAACATGTACCTAATATTCCGGCAATTTCAATGTCTAAACACCCCCACCTACCCCAGTATTAATATTTATTTTTAATTAACGATCAAATCCTTTCTGCTATTCCCAAATGAAAAGAAATCCTGTTCTTTCCCCTCCAGCACACAGACTCTTCCGAAACTTCGACGCCTTTCACGCTTTGCCTGCGTGGATAAAACCAGACGCATAAAGAAATGAGTGCTAATGAATCTTCAGGGAGAGAGGGTATTAATAAAAAACCCCATAAAATACCCCATAAGCAAGCAAGACTGCCCCAAAAAGCAAGTATCCAGATTACTTTTTAATTTGGACATAGGACAGTGTGTGACCCCTGGTTTTTTTTTCCACCGTTGGTGGTCCTTAAGACACCAGAATGGGAAAGTAGCTTGGGCTGACCTCTTATCATACATTTATATTCTTTAGTTATTGTCCTATCGCTGGAACCAACATACATGTGGGACCGTCCACCAACGTCAACATGACCTCCCACCGACATCAGTGGGACAGCCCATTGACGTCACCAGGACCTCCCAACAACATCAGGAGGATCACCCACAGACACCAGGAGGATCGCCCACAGACATCAGTGGGACCGCCCATCGACATCAACGGGACCACCCACTGACATCAACGGGACCTCCCATTAACATCAACGGGACCGCCCGCGGCATCAGGACTTCCTGCTCCCATCCTGCAAAAGGGGGTCTCTGGGTAGCTGGAGCCTTAAAGCTCCTAGGTATGCCCATCATCCTCTGCTATTTGAGAAGCCACTTATCACAACCAGCGCCAACTACATCACGCGACGCAGGGTGTGACATCATCAGGCAAATAGTTATGCCACAAATGTCCGTAAACAAGCCCCATGCGCGAGACGTCACGATTTTTCCATACTATTGGCCGTCACACCGAGCTCTACCTCTGGGGACAGAGATAGAGGCTCAACGAGACATCGTGATTCACCACCTAATAAATTGCACGGCTAGAGAGACTCTCTATATACTAAACACCGTGTATATATTATACTATATATACTGCGCAGTGGCCGTAACATTTAAACCTTTTCAATGTCGCAGCCAATTGGCTCAAAATGTACAATGAATGCACTGAGATTACATTTTCACTGCGAAATACCGAATAAAGCCCCAAATCCTTCCAGCAAAAAAATGCCGGCCGCTGCTGCAGTTCAAAACATATACTAAATCCTACATCAGGTTAACCGGTTACCGCACGGTTGCTTTCCCTTCTTGTACCTTTTTTCATGACGTCTTTAATATGGTAGATAAGTGGAACAGCTTCCCAGCAGGAGTGGTAGAGGGTAATACAGTGAGGGTATTAAACACGCATGGGACAGGGATACGGCTCCTGAATCTAAGACGAGACCAACCACTGATTAAGGTTTGAGTCTTTACAGCAGGAGAAACGGGCAGACTAGACGGGGGGCCGGACGGGGCCGATCCGCCGACAGGTTCTATGTCTATATCTGTCCCCAAGCGGAGCTGCAACAAACTGTAAAAAGCTTCCAGAGGTGTCATGGCTGGTGTGCGTTCCATATCCGGCCCCCCCAGAGGTTACTTATCACTCTTTCATCACTTTTGGTATAAATGGGAAGGTGGGGGCACTTTGTGTCACAGAACAGAGTCACCAAAGGGAGTTCACAGCGTGCAGGACGGGGGCCGAAGACACGAGGATATTCCTCCGAACATTATTCTTCGACACAGATCCGGCTGACCTTTTTTTTTTTTTTTTTGACGGAAACGTGGCCGTTCTTTTCACATCTACGGCCGGCTTCATATAAAAATGATGAAGTTGCTATATTTAGTGAGTTGTTGGAATTAGGGACTTGTTAAGAATTCAGCTCTCACCTCCACTTCTCCCGGGAAAATGTGCTTTTTTGACCTGCACAGTTAAAGGAATAATAAACGCAATATCCGTCAGATACAGTATATATACAGGAACAAAAAAACCACAGTGTATTCACTAATTAGTAATTACCAAGTTACCTTCAACTTTAAATGCAACGTGATGCTTTATTTGGGTTCAAAGTTGGTGCAATTTGGGTTGCAATTTTCTTCTGCCCCCCCCTCCGCTACATTAAAATATATTTTAAAATATTTATTTTTAAAAAGGTACAGTAAGTGCCTGGGTGGACCCCACAAAAGGTTGAGGTAGGGTTTGTTCATTTAATTATAAGCTCCTCACCCAAATTCTGGAAATGTTAAACCCCCCATCCCACTGGGGTGTGGGTCCATGTCTTCATAGGGCTTTTTGTATTTTAAATATACACTTAAGTTCCCAAGGATTATTTAATAACCCCCCACCACCACCACACACTGGATGGAGAAAAGGGGGGGGTTGTTTCTCTCCCCTGTTCTCTTCCCCTCCCCCCACCTTGATAAAAGAGGGCCCTGGACCTTTGTTTGATGTCTTTTATAATTAAATTATTATTAAAAAATTATATGGGGGGGTATTTACGGAAAAGGATCTGTAGCTTTGCATTGAACTCGACTGCCCTCGCCTGTAACTCACAAAATTTGTGGTCGTATGCTCTCACAAACAACTTGCAAATTAGTGAATTGGAGAGTTGTTTTGTCAGTGTAAGCATACCAGCCGATGCGACTTGACGAGTTGAGTCTGGTCAGTAAGGTTAACTCCTAACTCGACTGACCATTCAGCCTCTTTGTGAATAGATCCATTTGTTGTCAGGTGACACCAAACCAGGCACTGATAGGTTATTGCCATAAAAACTGGAAATGCCTCTTAAGCGTTTCTGTGTTGTTTTTATTAAAAATCATAAAAAATAATAAAATCAAGCCGCACTTATAGCCATACTTGGGAAATTTCTAAATGAGCGGACCATGAGACTCTATAAATATTAACCCTTTAATGGTCCATCACGCAGATTCTATGTGGAATCAATTTTAGACTTCTGCCCGACCTGCAGAGCCCTCCGCACCCCCCTATATCTCTACCCTCCTATGCAAATAGCATCTCTCGTTACCTCTTCTCACTCCCGCATCCAGGATTTGCCCCGTGCTGCACCCCTTCTCTGAAATTCCCTTTTCCGTTCCGTCAGACTTTTTCACTCATACGCGTTCAAAAGCTCTCTGAAAACTCACCTTTTTTTTAAAAAACTCACAACCTTTACTCCCAACACTCTCAGCCATCATCCTAATCAAGCCATCTGAATGATCAACAACTTCAACAGATCATCCAGACCCTATCACCCTCTCCCCATCCACGCAGTTCTGTCCTATTGTTCCACTTCCCTCATAACCACCGACTAGATTGTAAGCTCACAAGACCAGGACCTTTTGCAGCAGTTTGTGATTGCTAGGGACTTTAAATTGTCCCACTGATTAAAACAGCGACTCATATGTGTTACCCAAATTGCTCTACCTCGACTAGGTACACTTAATTGAGCCACCTGCATTCAAGCAGGGATATCAACCATTACATACTGGTAGCAAAAGTACTAATTAGGAGTGTTAGATATCATCAGGTCAGTGTTGAGTATGAATGAGTCAACTGCGTGACCCTGAAATTTTGCCCCTTCACCCTGAGAGTGGAGCAAAAAACTCTGAGACCCGGGGTCAAGCCCTGAGCGCGGGGGGGGGGTAAACTTCTAGGTCGGGAAGTTCCCTGGTTGTGAGTGATAGGAATCGTAGTCCTCGCTGCTGCAGTCATGTATCTGGCCCACTGGATTATATCGGCCTGAAAGTGGAAATCTGCAATGCAGTGAAAAATGAGTTCTCCATAAATAACGAAGCTTTTCCCCGATTTTATTAATTTCACTGTTTTACGGAGCAGACATTTATTTTTGGCTGGAATATAATCGCTGAAATGGGCATTCGTAACAATTCAGGAAGAGAATATCGAGCCCAGTGGACTCGCGTGATCATCCCAGCAATGGCGCATGGACACCCCTGCAGAGAAATGTTTACGATTTTAATGCCGACCAAGCTAAGGATTCCAGTTAGACGTGATTTACTACGGGAAAATTAAAATAATACACCGAAGCGAATGGCCCGGCTGTTCATTTCAAAGCTCGCCATATTTTGCGAATTGCTGAGGTCTCTGACTTATCATTGGTTTAAAGAAACATGGGGTTAAGAGTAGATGGGGGTCGCTACTAAGCTGATAATTGGGTTGAGAGGGTGGTAGATAGATAGGATGGCCTCCCAGCAGAAGTGGTAGAGGCCAATACAGTCAAGGAATTTAAACATGTATGGGATAGACATACGGCTCCTGAATCTAAGACGAGACCAACGACTGATTAAGGTTTGATCTGTTGTTTCTAAAAGTAACATTAAAATTGAAAACAGAACTGCGTCTTATCTATAACCCCATTGTGTCTTTTTTCACCATGTATAAAATATAACTTGGGGTCACTTAGAAATGTCCTTCTTTTTGAAAGAAAAGGAAATTTTCAACATGAAACGGATAAGAAATCCAGCGCAGACGGGGTTAATGTTGTAAATGACTATTGTAGCTGGAAACGGCTGATTTTTAATGGAATCTCTTCATAGGCGTACAGAGGCCGTTTATCACTCCCATCACTCCTGTGTTCCAATGGCCCTTTATCACTCCCATCACTCCTGTGTTCCAATGGCCCTTTATCACTCCCATCACTCCTGTGTTCCAAAGGCCCTTTATCACTCCCATCACTCCTGTGTTCCAACGGCCCTTTATCACTCCCATCACTCCTGTGTTCCAACGGCCCTTTATCACTCCCATCACTCCTGTGTTCCAACGGCCCTTTATCACTCCCATCACTCCTGTGTTCCAATG
The DNA here is from genome assembly GCF_027358695.1 of Spea bombifrons. Lineage (NCBI taxonomy): Eukaryota > Metazoa > Chordata > Amphibia > Anura > Pelobatidae > Spea > Spea bombifrons. The sequence continues at coordinate 106,886,851 of NC_071091.1, read as the reverse complement.
GCCCTTTATCACTCCCATCACTCCTGTGTTCCAGTGGCCCTTTATCACTCCCATCACTCCTGTGTTCCAATGGCCCTTTATCACTCCCATCACTCCTGTGTTCCAATGGCCCTTTATCACTCCCATCACTCCTGTGTTCCAATGGCCCTTTATCACTCCCATCACTCCTGCCTTCCAATGGCCCTTTATCACTCCCATCACTCCTGTGTTCCATTGGCCCTTTATCACTCCCATCACTCCTGTGTTCCAATGGCACGTTGTGTTCGCTGATCCAAGTTTAAGTTTAAAAGGCTAATTGATGGTTAGAAAACCATTTTGTAATTATGTTACAGCCAGAAATGTTCTTGTTTTCCATAAAAAAAAAACCAGCTAAGTGACCCCAAACTTTTGAACAGTATGTATATCTATATATATGTATATATTTGTTTTCTCCTACATTCCAGATTAATTAGCCAGACAGAACTGGAAGCTGAGTTACTGAAAAATACTTCTATCACCTGTCGTCTGTTCCAAAGACTTTCAACAAAAATTAGCTCAATAATGATGACTTTTATAGATTTAGAATTACAATACCTGCCAAAAATTATTCTGGTGGCTGCGGAGGGCTTGGAACGACACAAACAAGATAGAAATGAATTCACAAAAATTAGGACCTGACGTTCTGCTGGAAGCCAAATAGCTATTAGTTCTCAGCGGAAAGCAAAGCCGGTGTGATAAATAACCCAGTAATATACCGTCTACCGCTTTTAACGTCCCCGGTAACGCTACCTCCCGACAAGGCGAAACATTCATACTTTAATTATATTTGTGTAAACAAGAAAAAAAAATACGGCATTGAAAAATCTTGCAATTATGTTTTACAAGAGGAATGCGCTCGACGGGTTTCTTCCTCTGCAAAGTGTATCTTTTTTTTTTTTTTCAACCGCAGGAATATATGGTAATTTTACCAAAGAATGCAGTATAATAGATTGTAAGCTCACAAGCACAATCCACAGCAGGGGCATAACCAGAAATCACACTGACTCAGTATTTGCCTCGTGCCCCCCCCGACTTCACCAAACAACCGGCTTGCGAGTGCCTCTTTTGCCCCCCAAACAGCTTATCAGTGCCATCTTAGACCCATACAGATTGTCTGTGCTATATTTGTCCCCAAACAGCTTATCAGTGCCCCCAAACAGCTTGCCCGTACCACCTTTCTCTCCAAACAGCTTATGAGTGCCAGCTTAGCCCCATACAGATTGTCTGTGCCATCTTTGTCCCCAAACAGGTTGTCTGTGCCCCAAAAAAGCATGTGTGCCATCCTTTCCCCAAAACAGCCTGTCTGTGCCCCTGCCCACACCACTTACCTGCAGTAGTTGTGTATCTCTCTTCCTCCGTGATGTGATGTCACTTCCTGGACACTGGATCAGTCAGACACACAAAGTGGTTGGCATGGTCGCAGTTGCGACTCATGCCGCCATGATTGTCACGCCCCTAAAACACTCACCATTTTTGGCAGGAGCTTAGTATAAAAGGACCATTAGGCTAGATTTGAAGCACAGCACCTTTTTTTTAATTTTTTAATCACCCCATATTTAAATTAAATAAAGAATAATAATAATACATTTCTGACTTAACACAGATTTTTATGTAAGAAACTACTATTATAATACCCGCCATGGCATTCGAATCACTAAACAAAAACGGTAACAATTCTTAATCCTTATCCTTAATCCTACATACATTATATTATTAATATAAAAATTCCCTCTGTTATTTCCTGTTGAGCTGTATGCAGGAGCTACCATCTTTTTTGCACATCACATGCTTTAAATCAGGTATGGCCAAAGTCCGTCCCGAGGGCCAATTGCGGCCCGCGTTCCGGACTGATAAGGCCCCCCAGATAAGTTGCCCAATTATAGATCTGTTTTTTTGATATTAAAGGCAGAGTGATTTAACACCTTGTTTAGATTTGTCATCCAAGTCACAAAATGAAAAGCATGCCGTTTTCAATAAACTTTGCATAAAATAGTTAATTTGCGTTTAATTTTAATGGTTCAAAGAATGTCAGGCAAAATGGTCGGCCCTCGCACATGTTCACTTCATCAAATCTGGCACTCTTCGAAAAAAGTTTGGACATGCCTGCTTTAAAAAGCTTTACGGAGGACCTGCGCGGCTGGAAACAATCTCCGACACTAGAGATTCATGCGCAGTCTGCTAAAACAATGCGGGGAGAGTCAGCGCTGCCATCAGAAGTTTTGGGGGTCAAATGATCCGGGCCATACACATAAAATACATTTTATATTATAGAAATTATTCGGAAACCCTGGGCACCATGCTGACCTCAGATTTAATAATATATTAATATTAGTTTCAAACAATTAACCCCTTCCAGTACCAAACATGAACAGTCCCCGACAATTAACTCCTTCCAATATTGCACATGAGCAGTTTCAGACAATTAACCCCTCCATTACTAGACGTGAGCAGTTTCAGACAATTAACCCCTCCATTACTAGACGTGAGCAGTTTCAGACAATTAACCCCCTCCATTACAGACATGAGCAGTTTGAGATAAATTCACAGACGAACAAATCACATACACACACAGTGGGTTTCTGACCTGGCGCTGGGTGCATCTTACCGTGTACTCCGTGTGGAGGGACTCAACCAATCAGGAGAACTCCCAGCCAATCAGGTTGAGAAGACCTCCTTCACCCTTATGAGTGCTCCTCATCCAGCCCCCTCTAATTAGTCGTCCAGCCCAGAGCTTTTTTTTTTTTTTTCCTTCAAACGAGCGGACAGGACACCGTAATATTTGTTCCCCTGATGTCGGCCCTGGGGAAGGTACAGGAAGCGGTTTCCAACTTCCTGCTTGGGCTGACAGGTGGATTCTGATGCCGTCTGCCCTGAAGGACCATGGGACAACTTTATCTTCAGTTTGGAAATTTATACACAATAGAAGTCGTTCACAAAAATCGATAGTTATTATAGAATGAACCTCCATATGGTATACTGTGCTGTACCTGAGCATCATTGCTTGGCTTCCAGACTGTAATAAAAATGACTAGAATGGAACATTTTTAAATAGAAATCGGATAGTATCAGTGCAAAGGGGACAGTAAACATGGCTAAAAAGGGAATGTCTGGAAAGCAGAATTCTGGAGAACAGAAGTGAGAGTTAATAGCGTTATCACCTCTTCCCACTCCCGTATTCAGGCATATGCTCCACCACTTCTCCGGAATTCCCTACCCCGTTCTGTCATACATTCATACTCGAAATGTAAACGCTTAATAAAACACCACCTATTTCCAGAAGCTGACGACCTTCCGTCCCGATGCCCTCAACCAACATCCTGAAGAAGTCATCTGCCACGTCTGCCTGCAAGATCAACACGGAGATCTCCATATCACCCTCGCTCCAGTAGACTCTTCTTCAATCAAGTACTCCATCCCTACTGCCTCATTTCCCCCCCAACCACCAAATAGATCAGGGGTTCTTAACCCTTTTATGATTAGACCCCCCATTAAATTGCCCAATATGTCCCCGTAATCTTGACTGTCGAAATGGTCATCATCACCAGTCCAATTATGTATCAGTATGGCTTCAAAGATGTCAGCAGCATCGTTTTACTTTACGTCATTTTTTTTAATGTCCCTCACTGCCATTATTTGGTTCCCTTACTCAAAGGGTTATGCTAAAACAATTCTTTTTGTTAGTTATTTTCCCTGCCCCCCTATTGTAACTGCGCTACGGAATCTGCTAGTGCTATATAAAGAAATCTAGTAGCTGCTCCTGTTGGCCGAAGATGTTCAATTGGCCGAGATGGACGAAGACAAAGGATTTGCTTAAACCCCCCTCAAAAAAAAAACATTTTTAATTTTTCCATCTGTCCATGGAATGGATTACTTCGGGAGTAAACCTGTGACTGGTCTCCAGCCTGCTCGTGCTCTAGAAAAGGATTTTTGCAACCTGCCACATCTTCTACCTGTTTCGTAGACCAAAAGTCTTCAAAGGTTCCACAACACGGGACATCGCATACTGACTTAGTAGAATGGGGAGCCCTGACGCGGATTTCGACCTCCATGGATTCTTTGAGTTCTTGGCACATTAATAACGAGGCAAAAGAATTATCGAGACTTCGAATAGTACCAGCTACTTGTCCAGCATGTAGCCCACCAGACTTGTTGGCCAACACTCATGGACAACCTTTAAGGACAACCTCTAAACCCCGTCCAATCTTATTGTCAAAGAAAAAAAAGTTACACAGAATACATTCTACATTCTAAAAAGCCAACAGTCACTGGAAACTTCTTGGAAAGATCTTAAATACATTGTACAGGGTCCTTTTTAGGGTCGTTGACAGAAGAGCCACCACAAGAGGATAACGGAGTGGTCTTTTTAGATCGATCTCCACAGGAAACTCGGCAAATCAGTTTCAGCAAAGTTTTCAGTGGAATCTGAAGGAGTTTTGCTGTTTTTTTTTTTTGAGAGGCCGTAGCCTCCTTTTATAAGTTTCTTCGAGATCAATAACCGTCGTTTGCGGGATCCCGCGGGAACGCAATCATGAACTTCTGGGAAATTGTCGGAGACGACGTACGCTTCGGCGGCCCTTCAATATTTCCGACTCGTCTTTCTCTGTCGAAGCCTACAAAAGAAAAATCATGAGGAAAAAAAAACAACAAAAGTGAAATAAAAATGTATAAAATATTTAATCGGAACCCTTGTCCTGGTTATCGACTTCACAGCAAGTATTTTGTTTTGTTTGCTAATAAATTTTTCAACTTGCTTCTGGAAGCTTTTAAAGGATTTTTTTCTTTTCTGGAGGAGGAGGGGGGGGCAATTCCCTAAAATTCGAGTTGTACATTGAGTTAAAGGATTAACTCTTTGTTTTTTTGCTTGTAAGCTAAACAAGGAGGGCTCCGCTACCCCTTCCAAAACCACATATGCTGGGGGGGGTTGCCCTTGGATGGTCATGGATCTCACCCCCAGCAGCTTCTTACCCCTGTATGCAGTGGGATGTTGGGGTAAGGAATGATTATTAACCCTTTGTTGGGTAATGGTGTCTACCAAGGAAATAGATGTTAACGCATTTGGGGGACACAGTGCCCACCCATATCTCCTCTGTTCTTTATGGAGTAAGATGGTCAGCAATAAATATTAACCCTTTGGTGCAGACAGGATACCCACCCATGCCCCCTCCCTTATACTATGGAATGGAGGTTAACATGTTAAAAAAAAATCAAGTAAATATAAAGAAAACAGCCCTACTGCTAATTACCCCAGATGGGAGGACGAGGGCCATTCAATCCACCCTTTGGTTGCCAAGAGAGTGGACGGTAAAAATAACTGTCCTGGCACTAAAAAATCACTTCTGGCACTCAAAGAGTGCAACTTGTAAATAAAAATATATTTACACATATACACATTTCCACCCCCCCCCCAAAAAAATAAATAAAAAACCCAATTCACAAAAAAATTTGATGTTGCTGCAGTCGTTGGCAAATCCATTGGTCCGCCTTTTGGATCCTCATATCTTCCCAGATACATTTTCTTCTAGCCGGGGCTTCCCCTTTAAATCCTTAAACCAGTCCCGTTGGTGATCGATTATCCCGTCTCTCCCTTTAAAGAAAGAACCCCTTCCCTACTCCCCCCAAAATGAGAAAGAATCTATAGTGTGTATCAGAATTCCAGTGGTTAGTTTCTTACACAATTTTCAACCAGCTCATCCGCATGCAATTATTATTCATCTAACAGCAGCAGGATTCATATAGGTGGTCCTCCGGACATCGGTCCACCAAAATAACCCATCCCCCCCCCCAACCCCCTGGCTGAGAGTAATAGTATTTGCACTCCGGCCATTCCACAGTGATCACAGCGTTCATTATTATTATTTCTTTCGCCGCGACGAGAAGAATAGAGCTAAAAGCGATTAAAAGTCTCTTGTTGGGATAGATTGTAGTTGCCGCCCCGGAGGCTAACGTGTCTTGGGTTTGATAATTGATGGATTTGCCGAGGATACGCACACCGACGCGTTCAGTAATAGGGCAGGGAGCGGCGCGTCCGCGCTAATGCGTTAATCTTACAAATTGCCTAAAAAATGACAGTAGAAATTAAAAATACAAGCAGGTGATGCGATTTGCTTTAATGGAATATCTCACCCAAAGATTAATTTGCTTGCGCGGGGCTCCGACTCTCGTCTCCTTCCAGATGCGTTTTTGTCGGAGACTTCGCTGTTTGCATCCAACGAGCAAAAAAAGCATTAATTGCCGAGCGTCTGGTGAATTGAAATCCTTCTGCAAAAGGAGAAAACGATGGAAAGTAATTGCTTAATGGGCTTTCTGAATTGCCTCATTTTGTTGCAACGTTAATGCGGGACTTTTTTTTTTAGAATTTTCGGTTATTGGCCATTGTGATAATTATATTGTTATTAGAAGGATATATACTTCTAAGGTCTTAAGTGCACCCCGTGTGTAGCCTGTATTCTGTATTCTGCTCAGAATTTGTATTGGAATTCTCCGTAGATACACAGAACCCGCCGGCAGATCGGCCCTATTCGGCCCCCGTCTAGTCGCCCGTTTCTCCTGCTGTAAAGAATCAAACCTTAATCAGCCGTTGGTCTCGTCTTAGATTCAGGAGCCGTATGTCTATCCCATGCGTGTTTAAATCCCCTCACTGTATTACCCTCTACCACCTCTGCTGGGAGGCTGTTCCACTTATCTACCACCCTCTCAGTAAACTAAAAAGGCTAAAAACACACTATTGTACATATTCATTCATTGCAAGAAAGTGTGGGACATCTATGAATATATATATATAGTATACGGGTTACAATAAGTAGAAATTAATCAAGTAATAAGGGCAGATGTTCACATAATTGATAATTGTGGTTTAATTGGGTTCTATATTTATTGGATTTTGTAATTACTCAAAACTAAATATTGATTGATCTCAGCTGGACACAGAAAGCTCACTTGTTGTACGCCAGACGTCAATGGAACTTTGCTCTGTATATTGAATATAGATGATTGTATCGTAGGCATCTGAAATGACAGAAGCGAAACTTATAGATCACCACGCATACCTCCCATGTGTCACTGTTTAGTTTGGCCAGTCCCTCTCTGGTCCCCACATCCCTGTGGCCCTCTCTTTCCCCCTTTTCTATGATCTCGGAATGGTTGCTGGGTATGAGGGGATCGCAGGGTTCTACAGCCCTAAAAGCCCCGATAATGTGTATAGAAACAGCAGGAAACGGCTTTATAAACTAAACGGTGTAAATAAAACCCATTCTTCTTCTAAATGCCCCCCTCAGCTGCGTATGACATCATAGGATATCACTGACCTATTTGGTCCACTTTCCGGCTAAGAGACGTAATACTGGAACATTGTGAATACTGAATGGACGGCACCCTTCACAGGGAACCAAGGAGCAAGGGCGCCTGTAAAATAAGGTTTAAGAAGAAGAAATGGTAGAAAAAGAGGCCGTCATCTAAAACTAGAGGATCCGAGGCCTAGATGGAATGTAAATATGTTTTTATTTAATGAGAAGGTGGAAGATAAGTGGCGCAGCCTCCCAGCAGAGGTGGTAGAGGGTAATACAGTGAGGGTATTAAACACGCATGGGGTAGACATACGGCTCCTGAATCTAAGACGAGACCGACTTTGTTAGTTATTTGTTACTATTTGTAACGATTTACAACCATGCTGAAAACGTCAGTAAATCTCGTCGGAAACGTCTGAAACGATACAGATGGAAACATTAAACAGAGAAGAGACATTTTCTTTGTCGCCGGGTGCAAGAGTTTGGGAAATACTTATTTTTGCCAGAAAGAAGTTCTGTTTCTAGATACAAACAGATTATATTTATATATCCGAGAATAAAAATGATATAAATGCGAGATGACAGATGGTGGCTGAAAGGCACGCGGAACGGGCCTAATTAGGAGCCGAACCACGGAGCCAACTTCGAGATTTCTCCCTTACGGAAACGGCTCTTCTCAACACAATCATTATTACGTAAAAGCTAGTTTTTTTAAATAAAAATAAAAAACCGGTTAGGACTTTCACATTTGACGCCTACGTTTGGTGCTTTCATCCTGTTGTGGTTTCTGATAAATTGACTCAGTGAAGAACAAAGTCACCTCGGGTTCCAGCGATGCCAAAACGCGCTCGGATATTTAATTACTTTTGATTTATCGGATGCCTAATTAGATAAGAATCCACAAATTCATCATTTTTAATAGTCGCTGGGCCAGGCAGTCTCTGGCACCTTCACCTGGAAAGCAAATGACTCTCATGATGCTCAGCCAGAATCACATGGAGTCATAGGCCCAGTTTGCCTAGAGAAGTAAAGATAATTCTATAGATAATATTCTAATTAAGCCACAATTGGTTACTATATAAATACGGGAAGCGATACAAAAAAAACATTTAATACTGGGTTCCATTTCTAAAATAATGAATAATAAATCAGCAATAAGGATAAAAATGATCAGGAAAGGCCGGGGGACCTCAATACACGAGTCTTGGGGGGAGAGAAGAGAAAGGGGGGATGTGTGAGAGACGTTTAAATACATAAAGGGGTTTAACAAAGCACAGGACGGGCGTTTATTTCAAGTTTTACTTTACTGATATAGTGGTAGATGAGTGGAAGAGCCTCCCAGCAGAGGTGGTAGAGGGTAATACAGTGAGGGGATTAAACATGCATGGGATAGACCTACGGCTCCTGAATCTAAGACGAGACCAACGACTGATTAAGGTCTGACAGCAGGCTAAACGGGGGCCGAATAGGGCCGATCTTCCAGCAACGGCTTTCTGTGCTCCTTTTGATATAAGTAATGGAATTACTATAAAAATAATGACATCGGGGATGTTTTAGTTCTGTTTTCTGTGGAACCATGAGCTGAAACACATATATTCGTTTTGTTTTTCCAAGAAAATGTATGTAATCTCCCGGAATCCGCTCAGAATAACGTTCTCCAACGTCGAATAAATTAATAACTTGTAACGATGTCAGTCGCATTGGCGATATTTCCGAGGCCGGTCTTGACTTCGTTTGCTTGTCTCTCATCAGAAATAGTCATACAGATAATTATATCTTGTACTTTCTATAAATTCTGTTGAATGAGCCGTACGCATTTGTGGCTTTTTTTTTTTTTTTTCACGCATGAATGCGTCTTCTGACCCATTTGCATCCGGCTAAATTAAAAAAAAACAAAAAACTATTTTTACTTATTATAAGATATTAATTATTTTTTCTCGGGCTTTCAGCTCCGATAAACTAATACGATTGTATCTTGTAACGGGCTAGAATCTAATCTGCGCATGATGATGCCTCTGACTCCCCAGACGCCTGGCTTAGGAAACGTGGCCATTTTTAGATTTATTCTCAAGAATACAGAAAGAGCTAATGGGAAAAAAAAATAATAATTGGTGGCAGCGGTGGGGATTCATTGTGAAATGTACAGCTCCAAATACAGATTTATAATCATTTTAAATTGGATTTTATTTTAAAGTTCTGCACACTAAATGAACATATCCAATGTTGATTAAAATAAGAAAGATATAGACAAACTTTATGTAAATACCTAGGAACTCTCAATGTTTTGCCTGGAGGCTCATAATATTGGGTCATCCCAAAATTAATTGCGATTCCATCAAATTAAAAGGACCTCTATATAACGTAGAGTAATACATGTATAGTATTGTTAGATATAAATAGGAAAGCCTACCAGGAGCTCGCTCTTCTCTGGGAGCGACTTTGTTAATGAGTGGCAGGGCTCGTCACGCTTAGTGGTGGGACTAGGCCCAGACAACCTTTAGTTGGTGGGAAGTGGCAAGAAAAAAATCTTCCCGGGAGTGTGCATGGCCAAACGCCGATCTTCTGCCTGAAGAAAGAAGAAACCTGGTACGTATGTACCTTAATTATCAATATCAACAAAGCTCACATCACCAGTCATCTGGCAACCACCACTGATTGCCGCCACCAAAATGGCGTCCCAGGCACAAGAAGAAAGGTCACGCGTTGCATACATCCGCTATGACATAAAACAAAAGACATAAACTGGTATTCTCAATTCTGTTTGGAGATCCCCTAATTATTTATTTTATTTCTTTTTTTTTATCATGGGCTAGATTGAAGCATTGAACTTTTGTAACTTTTGTTCGCTGAGCATAACGCAGATACTACGAGGGAGATTTATATAGGTACTGCAAGCATATGATAAGATGTCTAAAACCATGCTTGCTTCATAGTGATAAATATTAATGGAATTCCCAGCCTTTGGGCAATACCTCTGATGAAGATGGCATAGAGATAGAGCCATCTTGATACATACCGGTAATTGGGTACGGTGCAAGTTCTCCCAGCCCAGTCATACCTGAGTGAGAAAGAGGTGTAGGTGTGTGCAGCTGTCACAATAGACCTTTTTGCTACTGGTCGATGGGATATGATGTCACTTGATGGCACGAGCAGGTGATCTGCAGACCACAAGGGTGGAAGCTCTAGTAGAGAGGTCTGCATTGATGGCTGCACAGATTCCCAACTCCAAACCATGGTTGACCAAGGGTCATCTGCTGTGGGCCCCTTAGATGACCCTATGCCATCAACAGACACCCCTTTTGTTCCACATTAAAGACAGCCCTGAGGTTTTTTTGGCACAAAAAACAAACAAGTGATATTATATGGGTTGTATCACTTTTTATGGCGCGTCCAAGGACCTTTTGGTTTTTCAAGAAAGTAACAGCTAAAAAACCCCAAAAGTGTATCACATGACATTGATGTGTTATAACGTGGGTATATTTAATTTTTGGCAATTATTTTGTCTTTTCAGGATTTTTTTTTATGAAATAAAGTTTATCCCTGTTTTTTTAAGGTCAGTTCTCAGAGCAACAGAGTTAAAAAGAAGTCACGTCGGACACCATATGTCAACAGCTGCGTTGCGAGGACTTTTGGCTCTAATTCACACTTTTGCATTTGTGACAAGTCTGATAATGAATACTTCGTTCTATTGAAATGTTCCGTGGCGGGCATGCATTATATTCTATTGGAGAAAGTAATTGTATATTTTATTGCCAGGAAGCAGATACCGCTGCGGACCACCGGAGCTCACGTAAACCAGTCATGTAAATGTAGCTATAGTTTACAATATCAAATATCCTAAAAAATATATAATTTACCTACATAATGTCAATCTATTTAGCAACAAAGAGCAACAAGAGCTTATTGTTAGGTGACCAAGGTTTGTTACTTAAATTTTTTTGTGTATAGCATAAAGGTTAACCCTAAAAGGTTCTGTCCATACCTGGGGACACTCCGGGGTTTGCCCGGAGACCGAGGGTGGCTTCTCTGGGTCTCCTGGACACTGCAGAGAACCTCTGGGTCATGAGAGCGGCGTTAAGCCCACGCCCCACTCCCCACCCACTTCCCCTTCCTGCCACCTATAATTTTTAAGCTTTTGTGGCTAGCCCCACCCACTGACATCAGTAGACCTGCATCCAGAAGCAGGAGCGCTCCGGGTAGGGATGGTTCTATTCTATGGTGCCAAACAGGCGGCTCGGGCATGGGTTGACCTCAAACCAGTCATAATAATGAGTAAGGAGGTTTTACTGAGAGTGGTAGGTATGTGGACTGGAACAAACTCCCAGCAGAAGTGGGAAAACTGGGAAATCCGCAAATTTGTGGCATGTCTGTGTCCCTCAGGCCTGGTGTTTAACACCACTGATCTAGACCAACGCGCTTAATAGGCCGGTTGAAAGGAAGATCCTTGATCTCCCCAACCAATGACTTCACCACCTGGCGCCGCATGTCAATAAAATGTGGAGAGCTAGAATATGATGTCATATCCCGCCGCTCAGCAGCCAGAAGCGGGTGGCTCGTGGCGCTCTACCGGTTTAGACCTAGGGCAGCGCCCATGACAAAAACGCCACGGCCGGAGCATCTGAAGTATAAGCTGCTGCCTTCTTAGAATTCTTGGTGCTTTCTTCGGAAGGCGACACTTTTTTTTATAGTCCAGTGGCGCTTTAACGCACGTGCTCCACTCCGATAGCATTCATTGTCAGCGACGTGAATAGTCACGCTGGGAATGCCAACCACATGAAGCGCATTTAGAAAACACATTTAGAGACCAGTGGTTGCCTCTTGCGCTCTTCGGGCTGCTTTCACATGGAGGGACAGAGAGCTCTTTCGTGCATCTTAATGTACTTTATCAAGCATCTTCGGTATTCCGAAATTACTTTTTTTTCTCCTCTTTGAAAGAGTACTTGGAATTTTTCGCAAACTAATAGCTTTTTTATCAGGCATGAAAGGCTGTTCAAATCCATTCGCTTCTGTGTCACACACCGTGTAAAAAAAATGTTTAAAGGTTTGCTCGGTGATTACGCAGCCAACGGTGGATCCCGCGGTACGCCGCGCAGGTGCAAATAATTAAAATGCAGTCTTTAAGGTTAATTGGTTTTATTTACCGCAAACATCATTTTAATTCTTTAATGTTTATAGAACATATTTTGCATCCATGCTCCTCAATTAGGTATGTAATAGAAAGCGCCGTTATTACAGAAAGTCTGGTAAGTACATCTGGCAACGAAAGATGGAATGGGACAATGCAAGAGCCGTACGGCCATTAAAGAAACATTCCCGCACACGTGTGTTTATTTAGGTTTCATTTCCCAACCGGTCAAGGAAAAGCAAATACTATGTTTATATACAATCGAAAAATTCGACGGCTTAGCCTGTTAAGCTACTGTTCCCCAAAACGTAATTTCTTTAAAAAATGTAATTAAAATGTAACGTCCCCTGCTGACATCTTGAGGGGATTAAGCCACATGTAATGAATAGACCCTTAAACCTCCATATAAGTGGATCTTAAAGAAGTATTTTAAGTTGCAGCTGCGTATTCTGGCCTTGGCCCAGGGCTTTAGGTCGATGGAACGGCAACCCCTCTGCCGTATGACGATCAAGCTCCTTGTAGCGCCACTGCTCAATTGGTCGGTTAAGAGGGAGATCGCTCTTCCCAACCAACACATTTACACTATGGACGGCTGTGCCGAGATGGCATACTCCTCCATAGTATAATTTAGTGCTGCGCGGCACCTTTTTAAAAGGTGGAGCACTGGGATATGACATCATATGACATCATATCCCGACACTCAACAGCAAGGATGGTGGCACAGAAAGAGCGGCTGTTGGTGCTGGACTAGGTTAGGCCCAGGGCACTTCTGAAGATAAATATGCCACTGATAGGCCAGGGGGTAGGAGTATGGATGGAACAAGGTGTGCCACATGGCAGAATTAGTAGGGGTTTTAATTAGTCACTTTCTGGTGAGAGTGGTGGCCCAGGTAAAAGTTTCACAGAGTGGCAAGTTATTTGTGTGAGTATAGAACTAGAATAAGAAAATTCAGAGTTTGTGGGTACATACACAGCCAACCCAATGCTTCGTAATCCTAAAATCTTAAAATCAATTCCTTTAGGAATTGCCAGCGTGGCTTATCCTCATGTCTACTAAAATTGTCTAGCGCCATAACAAAAAATATGGGCTCACTGAATAAACCCTCTTATAACAAACTTCCCCATACATCCAAAGCTCAACTCAGGACACCTGCGTTGAGGAGTGATAGAGGTAGACTGGGTGGGGTCAATCCCAGAAGTGGATGGGTAAGAGAAGTGGCCACCAGCTCGGCCACTCCAGAATTTGAGTGATGGTAATTGGCAAATGGTAATGTGTTTTTTATTTCCCCTAGTACATGTAATATAATCTTTGCCATGCACAAGGAAAGAAGGGCCACTCCAGGGGCAAAACTGGGTCCTGAAACTTAGCCAGCCCCGGTCTGGCCCTACTTGTATAACTGGATCAGAATGCAAAAGATTCATTGATATCCTGATGTAGCAAAAACGTTCCTTCCGCGGGGTTCCTCTCTCTCTCTCTTTAAAGTTCCTACGATGATTATTAGTTTCGGGTGTGATTTGCACTAAATCAAGTCAAGCACCATTAATTTAACTAGAGTAGCTTCCAGCTCTCCATCGGCTGGACTGGGCTATAATATCTCTCTTTTTGATGTTGTATTAACAGTTTGATCGCTCTACCTCCATTACTTGGCCATCACAATTAATTATGCATACCTCACTGTTCATATGCAACTTCAGTATTTTATACCGTGTCAGCCATATTCACTTAGCTTAGTATCAGTACAGAAAATAAAAAATCTAGTATATTTTGGTATATTTTGATTTCTTCCTTGGTTCTGTCCCCATTTTCTTTTTCTGTGGTCCAATTTTAATGACACCTGTGAGCTGAATTCTCTAGAAGTTTGTGATGATGGACCGACCACATCATATATGTTTCTACCTACACCAAGAAGGTGAAACAAAGGGGTATTAACACCTAAAAAACATTAGGGACTTTGTTAATTAACTTTGATTAGTGTATGCTAACATAATAATATTATTTTACCCAGTCTTCTGATACACAACAAACAAAATGTCCACATTAAGATACAGAGGGCAGCCATTTTGTTTTCTGACAAATATATCTGTGGATAGATTTTGCAGTAATTATATTTTTTATATCACTTATGTGTAAAATCAGCATATGTACCCATTATTGAAACAACGTGGCCAAAAATCCCTCTCTCCCTCCACTCCTTCTCCCTCTTCCTCCCTCCTTCCACTCCTTCTCTTTACCTCTACTGCTTGTCTCTCTCCCTTAATTAACTATAGCAGGGGCGTCCAACCTGCAGCCCTCCAGCTGCTGCAGGACTACATCCCATCCTCCTCAGCCAGCCCCTTAGCTGAGAGAGCATTATGGGAGATGTAGTCCTGCAGCAGCTGGAGGGCCGCAGGTTGGACGCCCCTGACCTATAGTTTCCTTAACCATCCACATCTCTTCCTCATCTTACTCTTCTCATTGTACCCCCTCAACACGGGAGGAGGAGCCACGGCAGAAGAGGATAGGACAGGTCAAAGTAGAGGGGGCAGGAAGTGGCAGGGTAGAGCAGGAGAGTAGCTGGTCAGAGCAGAGGGTGGCTTGAGGGTCGGCTCAGTGCAGAGTGGAGTGGGAGGGGCCGTTCAGAGCAAAACACTTGTGCTCATCAGGGACCAATCAGAGTACAGTAAGCGGACCGAAGTGAAAAGAAGGATACATCCTTTTTCGGTAGTGGCGGCAACAAGAACAAATGCCATCTAATTCTCATTTGGTCTTCCAAACATATTTTTCCAGATGATCTTCCCAGAGATAAAGCAATATAAAACTGAAAGCAATCCCAACACAGAAACACAAGCCAGGTGGAGAAAAACAAAGCCTCCACAAACTGTAGAGCACTTTCACTTTACGGAATGAGCTGTGGGTGCCGTATCTTCTATTATTAAACAGACATACCAGTCTCACAAGAGACCATCAAAAATTGCCAGTGCTGACTATTTTTCAAGTCATCACAGCAGGGTATTGGGAAAAGTTTTCAATTAGCAATAATCACGCCTCGGTTAAACCGTCATGGGCTACAATACTGCCACTGCGCAAAGCTGGAAAAGTGGTTGCTTTGGTATATAAAGGATATCCACCAAGAGCTTCTTAACGTTTTGGCTAGGTATGGCTGGTCATTAGATCAGGGCAGAGCATTGTGGGAGCGGTCATGCAAATTTCACTGGCGAGTGACCAATGGTTTCTCAGGAAAAGGCCTGGAAGCTCAGATCTTTCAGGCAAAATGCAAACGAGGGCCCACCTTCACGTTCCAAGACAAAATGCACTTGTTTACCTCATGGGGCTCAAAGGCTTTCCCTACTGTCAAGGGTTTGAAGAATCAAGATCTCTTTGATGAGATTACTAGAGCTGACCCCATATGCCTGTTAAGACGACAAGAGTCACACTCTTGGGTTAGGATATAACACGCAGATATGAAAGATGGGTTTGGACTAGGACAACTTGATGTGCTGCAACAGGAAAGTCCGCAGTATGGAATGAGTTGTGGGTGCCATGTTTAAAGCAATATCTTCTATTATTAAACAGACACACCAGTCTCACAAGAAACCATCAAAAAATGCCAATGCTGGCTACTTTTCAAGTCATCACGGCTGGGTATTGGAAACAGTTTTCAATTCGGAGTAATCACGCCTCAGTTAAACCCTCATGGGCTTTGATACTGCCACTGCACAAAGCTGGAGGAGTGGCAGCTTTGGTATATAAAGGACGTCCACCAAGAGCTTCTTAACGTTTTGGCTAGGTATGGCTGATCATTAGACCAGGGCAGTGCATTGTGGGTGCAGTCATGCATATTTAACTGGCAAGTGACCAATGGTTTCTCAGGAAAAGGCCTGGAAGTTCAGATCTTTCAGGCAAAATGCAAACGAGGGCCCACCTCCACGTTCTGAGGCAAAAAGCACCTCATGGGGCTCAAAGGCGTTCCCTACTGTCAAGGGTTTGAATAATCAAGATCTCTTTGATGAGATTATTAGAGCTGACCCCATATGCCTGTTAAGATGATAAGAGTCACACTTGGGTTAGGATATAACTGAGATATGAAAGACAGGTTTGGACTAGGAGAATTTGATGTGCTGCAACAGGAGGGTCCACAGTAGGGCACATAATCAAAGAGTGTCATACAAGGTGAACATAGATTATGGTGGATGACATGCTTCAAGCAGGGGTGTTTCTAGCAGTAATTTTAAAAAACAAACAGGAAGGATACACTAAGAAGTTGCTAAAGCCTTTCAGCAGTGGTGCTTTTGAAAGCAATTCCAACACAGAAGCACAAGCCAGGTGATCACACCTCGGTTAAAACCTCATGAGCTATGATACTGCCACCAGGCAAATCCAGAGGCGCAATCGCTTTGGTATATAAAGGATGTCCACCAAGATCTCGTTAACGTTTTGGCTAGGTATGGGCGGTCATTAGGCCAGGGCAGAGCATTGTGGGAGCGGTCATGCAAATATAACTGGTGAGTGACCAATGGTTTCTCAGGAAAAGGCCTGGAAGCTCAGATCTTTCAGGCAAAATGCAAACCAGGGCCCACCTTCACGTTCCGAGACAAAATGCACTTGTTTACCTCATGGGGCTCAAAGGCTTTCCCTACTGTCAAGGGTTTGAAGAATCAAGATCTCTTTGATGAGATTACTAGAGCTGACCCCATATGCCTGTTAAGACGATAAGAGTCACACTCTTGGGTTAGGATATAACACGGAGATATGAAAGATGGGTTTGGACTAGGACAACTTGATGTGCTGCAACAGGTAGGTCCGCAGTATGGAATGTGTTGTGGGTGCTGTGCTTTAAGCCATATCTTCTATTATTAAACAGACACACCAGTCTCACAAGAGACTGTCAAAATTGCCAGGGCTGACTATTTTTCAAGTCATCACAGCGGGGTATTGGGAAAAGTTTTCAATAATCACACCTCCGTTAAAACCTCATGGGCTACGATACTGCCACTGCACAAAGCTGGAGGAGTGGCAGCTTTGGTATATAAAGGATGTCCGCCAAGACCTCCTTAACGTTTTGGTTAGGTATGGGCGGTCATTAGGCCAGGGCAGAGCATTGTGGGAGCGGTCATGCAAATTTAACTGGCGAGTGACCAATGGTTTCTCAGGAAAAAAATGCACTTTTTTACCTCATGGGACTCAAAGACTTTCGCTACTGATGGGACCTTACTTTGAGCCATGCCCAATGTGACCAACAAAAAAAAAAAGAGATGTCTGTGACAGGCTATTATGTATGATGCACTGCGTGTGAGAGTTTGTGTTTGTGTGTGTATAAAATTTTATAGAATTCCGATATTTTTCGGTTGGATATTTTTCAAGCACCTTTAACCTTTTTACCATCAGGGCACAAATAGGGCTGATAAGTAAATCTAGAAGTCAAATGGTTTATATCACGAGCGTCCTACCAAGGTTATTCCTCAGGAATCGTGAAGATCTAGCTTTTCGGAAACTAAAGATGCATAATCCCTGTTTCTGGAGATGAAGGCCTATAAATCACCGCTACGTCTAAATGCCTTCATCCAAAACCCAAATACCAGATAAGGCAATTGAAGAATATGAAAAAAAAAAAATAAGAAAAACGCAGATGTTTCCATAAATCATTTTTAAATCTGAAGTGTTTGGAGAAGGATGCGCCATTATTTGGACATGTTTACCACGACGCATTAAGCAGCTATATTATTTTTTTCGTATCGCTAATCTTTCCGTGACTGGGTTCGTTGCAGTTAAACTGTCGGTTCATTCGTCATACGTACGGGCGCCTCGAATACACTCGGTGAACTGCAAATAATAAGGTGGCCGTAAGCGTGCGTTCCTCGGCCACAGGTGACGGGTTATATGTTTTGCGGATCGTAACACCCGCCCTCCGTTATTTTATATATAACGTTCCGGAATGTTCTAAATTTCAGAAAATGGGGATTTATTGGGGGTTTGGTGAGATTGACTTTGATATCATGAGGTAACTTCTTACCGTTTGCCTGTTGGCCATGAGTGGCTTTGGCTGGGAACATGGTGTGGGGGCCGCTGCCTTCATCTTCAGTCCTACGTTATTTATTTCACCAACTTCATATTTTTTTCCAAATCTGTAAAAATCTTACTTTTCATGTACCGATAAATAGTACATTTTGGATGTTTTGGCAATAAATTTAAATATTTTATGCCACGGCAACGGGAAGATCTCGCCAGGCGATGGGAAGAAGAAGACTTTTCACCGTTTCTACACGGTGGATCGATTGAGAGAAACCCTACTACAGCCCAAAGCAAGATCACGGCACATATATTGCCCTCTCATTGTGATGTGGACTCGTAAAGATTGTGACAGCCCAGGCGCATGGTTTGGGGTTGTGTCTTCTCATGGGTAGAGACATGGGTAGAGACAGTGGTAGATGTGATGGCTCGGTGCTGCCCCCACATGGTGGTACGAGGGCAAAAACCTTCACTGGGGAACGGCAGTGCGTAGTTGAGTTTCTCTCATAAAATTATTTTTCATATATTATTATTTTATGTATTATGAATACATGTTGTGACCATTATTATCTGCATTTTGTGTTTATTGATATGTAGTTGAATATATCAAGTGACTTTTGGGGAGGATGGAAGGGAAGACATGTTTATCAGGGTATGATGACACTCATAGGGGTTGCGCTGGAGCCTCGGCTGGGGTGGCTCGGGGTCAATGGGCTGGTAATGTGGGTCAGAGGATCTCTCAATCTTTCGGGTGGATCTAACTTGCTCTGTTTCCTCAATTTCACAATAAGTAGAAGTGCTGGGGTATTATCCTGTCCCTTCTTCTTACCCGTATCCACAAAGTCAAGAGCTCCTTCTCCCTGCAGAACTGTCCTCCCTGGGACGTCACATCACAGCTTTTACGTATGAATCTTTTGTCGAGTGTCCTCCTCCACTGGTCAAAGTGCTATTTAAACACGGAACTTCAGAGTTTCCCGCTTCGTCCTGCACGGCGGAATCCATTAATTCATGAATTGGATCTCGATTTAGGATAAATATTCATACATTGGCGCTTTGAGCCTGTCTGTTGTCTTTGGCGTGATTTGTCTTCTGCTTCCACGTACGTTGGTTCCAGAAGTCCTTCCGATGAAAGCTTGAAGGCCATATTCCTGGAGCATTAGTCACAGCAGATGTCAGGGAGCCAACCTCATTGCGCACGAGCCCCCTGGGAATGGAGCAAAGTCTTCCACAGCAAATGGAAACCCAGAACCTGCCGGCAGATCGGCCCCATTCGGCCCGTTTAGGCTGCTCATTTTTCCTGCTGTAAAGACCCAAACCTTGATCCTTTATTCCAGAGCCGTATGCCTATCCCATGTTTGTTTGAATTCCCTCACTCTACCACCTCTGCTGGGAGTCTGTTCTACTTATCCACCACCCTCTCAGTTAACTAAAATTGGAAGCTTTTTCTCGAGGGCTAAAAAACATTTTTCCCCCTTAAATCCATCTGTTGTGAAAAGCTAGATTGCTCAATTCGATCTCTCCCCATAAATCTTTGTAACGTTCCTTTGAGGTGTGAAACTACAATTATAAAGCAATCAATGTTTAATTGTTTATTGATTGCGACTCTCGGCTCGTCATACATGACTATTGTTATACACTGAACCGGAAGTCGCTAAAACCCGTTCGCATACAAAGAGGACGAAGATTTATTTCAAGGGGGGGGGGCGCCCGGAATCAAATATTTTATCTCTTTAAAGAAAAAAAAAAATCTGCGTCAACCATAAATAAAGAAAACTTGGATTTACCTCAAAGCGGAGCCGTGAATCAAGTCCACTTAGCATGAAGGAGATTGTTAATTAAGAGATAGCATTCGTCTTTGGAAGTGCGCTAATAAATATTCTTGTAGGCTTCGGCCCCTTGGAGAATATTACCGAGATACCACATCGAAGAGCAATTAAAAACTCCCGAGGGGGAGAACGAGGAGCCTCTTTGGCGATACGATATTACGAGACATTCCAGAAACACGTTACAGTAACATTCTAGCAAGGTTATCCACTTCATTCAATTGCAAGTATTTGAAGAAAAAAAAAAAATACGTATTTATGAAATTATTCGTAAATAAATATCACCAGCCTTTTCGGCTCAGCGGGTTTCTAGAGTGAATGGAGGAAATTTTTTTTCAGAGGAACGTTGGTTCAAATGTAGATTTTGACCCGGGTTTTGTTTATGGGAGTCTCTGTGAGAGCAAGAAACAGAATAGAAACAGATTAATCCGGCCCGTTTCTCCTCAAACCTTATGCCGTATGTCTATCCAATGCATGTTTAAATCCCCTCGATGTATTACTCTCTACCACTTCAGCTGGAAGGCTCTTCCACTTATCTACAGGGCCGGACTGGCCCACCGGGATACCGGAAAATTTCCTGGGTGGGCTGGCCGGTCAGCGGGCCGGTCAGCCAGCAGACCCACATTCAAAACAGCCGCTGAGCTGGTGCGAGCGGGATTGAAAGCGGCACCTAATGAAGTTAAAGGGGCCGGCCTGCACACACCGTGCCACCCAATGGCAGTGCCTCAGCACTTCATCCCACGTCTTAAAAGGGGTGGGACGAAGAGCTGAGGCACGGCCATTGGGCGGCGCAGTGCGTGAACACCGGCCCCTTTAACTTCATGAATGCCGGCCTCCACCCGCTGCTCTCACCAGACACCGGAAGCAGTGGTAAGTCGGGGAGGAGGGGGGTGTTATATGGGGGGGCTTAAGGCTTTTCTGGAGGCAGAGTGCCCCATGATATGCCTTTTAACCCCCTTTATGCCACTCTGCCTCTAGAAATGCCTTTTAACCCCCTTTATGCCGCTCTGCCTCTAGAAATGCCTTTTAACCCCCTTTATGCCAATCTGCCTCCAGAAATGCCTTTTAACCCCCTGTATGCCACTATGTCCCATGATATGCCCCTGGCATATAGGGGGTTAAAAGGCATTTCTAGAGGCAGAGTGGCATATAGTAGGGTATAATGCATATCAGGGAGGCAGCGTGGAAAATAAAAGGAAATAAAAACAAAAAACATATTTTTCTCAATCACAGCTTTTATTAAATATGAAAAAATAGTCTACATGAATTAATAAAGAAATAAAAGTTTCTTACCAGAATATCGTGAAGAATAATGTGATCAGTGTTTTGTTCCACTGAATAAAATGGAACTCTTTCATCTAAAATGTTCGCAGTAGTAAATGTTTTGATCCCATTATGTGTAATGTATTTCATTTATTAGGGCCTTGTAACACTTGTGCTTTCTGGCATTTAATACAAATAATGAGATAAAAAGAATGTTTTATAGTTATTTGTATGGCAAATAGTGTGACTCGGTGTGTATAAGGGGTGCGTGTGGGTATAAGAGCGCGACCGCGAGATAAACTATATGGGGCCGCTCTCCAAATGTTTCCAGGGCTGCTTTTCAATCCCAGTCCGGCCCTGCTTATCTACCACCCATTTATCACGCTACGTCTAAGCTTCTGACCTTCTAGTTTTAGATCATTATTGTGCAGACATTGGGATGTTGATCCAGCTCTTTTGTGTATCTCACTCCTATAAAAAGTGGAGCTAAGGTGCCCGGTCTTTAGAGAATCCTAGATCATGGTGACGAGCGATGCAGGTAAATGGGAAGCAGACATCATGATTTAAATCATTTGGGAATTTTTTTTTATTTATTTTTTTTATCAAGAAATATAGAAAAAAAAACACAGGATTTGATCCATAAACTGATTTATTTAATTTAAACGCAAAGTTTTCCAAATTGCCCCCAAAGTTCTAGAGAATTTTCTAGTGAATAATGGGGAGAAAAGGGAAAATAGATTTGTGGAAATAATATAGGGGAGGAAGGAGAGTTCCGCAAACTGCTCCAAAGGCAAAAATCCAGAAAATCCGGATTCTAGATTCCTGTAACTATAATTAGAGAAGGGAGCTGCGGAAATGCGGACGTCTGCTGATGAATAAGCGGATGAATGAAATGATCGGCGTTACCGATGACGGTGATTGTGAAGGTGATGGCGGCTCTATCCAGAACACTTCATTAGATGGGGTCAGCGGTAGGGATTTGGCAGCCAATTCCGCTTGAATCATTACAGAAAAAAGAAACACATGGCAAAGCCTCGTTCTTCAATTCCAAACTGGCAGCGGTCCTCACCAGTGATTTATTGCCTTTCACATTCGTCGAAAAGGAAAAGGTGTTAGAGAATTAATACGGGCCGCGGACGCCCCCTCTGTGAGGCTCCGGGCCCGTTCAGCTTCTCGTACCGTCGGCTTCTAACATGGAAACGTCAAGGGGGGGCAAACTCCAAAAATAAAACTCCAAAAATAATAAAATTGAAATGTAATTTTAGAGCTTTTTCAGCCGTCCAAGGAAAAAAAATATCTATGTAAGTATTTATTGTACAGCGCTGTGGAATATGACGGCACTATATAAATCAATAAATAATAATACACAAATGTTTACTAGAAATGTAAGTAAAAGATGGCAGGTTTTGCAATATCACATTTTTCTCCTTATAATCACTCGCACCGTAAAATGATTATCTCTATTTAATGGTGGATGTCCCATAATTAATACTTATTATTCATTTATTTATACAGCACCAACATGTACCGCAGCGCTGTACAACTGAATAATGCCTCTTATCAAAATACCTTGACTCATAGAAACAGAACCTGCCGGCAGATCGGCCCCATCCGGCCCCCGTCTAGTCGCCCGTTTCTCCTGCTGTAAAGACTCAAACCTTAATCAGTCGTTGGTCTCGTCTTAGATTCAGGAGCCGTATGTCTATCCCATGCATGCTTAATACCCTCACGGTATTACCCTCTACCACCTCTGCTGGGAGGCTGTTCCACTTATCTACCACCCTCTGAGTAAGGTAAATATAGACAATATCGATTTGACATTGATAGGGTTC
Source organism: Spea bombifrons (assembly GCF_027358695.1). NCBI lineage: Eukaryota > Metazoa > Chordata > Amphibia > Anura > Pelobatidae > Spea > Spea bombifrons. The sequence goes on along the minus strand of NC_071091.1, from coordinate 106,863,521 downwards.
TTTTTTTTATGGCTAGAAGGAAACCACAAAAAAAGTCAAGATGACAAGGACCTTCATGAGATGAGTAAAGAACAAACTGCAAGCCAGAAGCTCCATCAATAAATTTAACGGGATAATCTCTGTAGGTGTGGAATTCTCTGGTTAGTGAATCACGCGCTTGAAGACTTATCTTTTGGGACCATTAAAGGTGAATGTTTTCCGAGGGTCGTCATCATCATCACCTATAGTACAGATAAGGATGATGACCCTATCCAGTGATGGCCGTATGCCGTAGTAGGTGTCACCATGTGACTCTCTCTGTCTTTCGGAACAGAATCCCATTCCTTTCTAAAACTGCTTAAGTATTGAATTGCCTCCAGTTTCATCTTGTTAACCTCTTTATTGCATTTTAAACGCAAAATTTCACATAAAGATTCCTCTCAGATCAATGGAACCACGCTATATTACAGAAGGCTCCGCCGGAGGTCAATAACCCTTGTAACATCTGCCAATATTACTGCCGATAGCAATCGGCCCGGTTTTAAGATGGATATTACAATCCGTTAGAGTCCAATCCACTGGACTGTTCATGCGCAAAAGCGACAGCGTCATGTAGCAATCCCCCCCCCCCGTAAAAAAAATCCCATCAGATCAATTCAACCTCCGAACACCGAGTGGATTGACTTGAGAAGAAGAGAGAAAAAACAATATAATTGTCTTATGATGGATAATCTGCGTGGAAACCCTTACGGAACACTAAAATAATTTAGTAATTAGATCCCTGTTGCTCGAGAAATTAAATTTCCGTTTCTTTTGGTGCTTAGGATGGAAGATAAACATTTATGTTCAACGGTGCAGGAAAAAAGGTGATAATCCCCGTTTCAGGATTTCCAAATGCCGCAAAGAAATAGATTTTGAAACCGTGAATTATGTAAACATTGCAATAGTTGGAAATGGCGAGTTCCCGGGTCTTTGATATAAAATGTCATTAACGTACTTTTTTAATGTAAAGCGTGCGTGGGTCACGGCAGCCAGAATATACGTTATTATCGGTGGCTTTCGAGAGAGATTTAAAGGGCACGACGGACGGACAGGGGAAGCATTCTGAGCTACGGTATTTGGAAGGGTCACGTGATTAAGGCTGGTGTAAGGCTGGGTACCTTATGACGACCAAAGGGGACTTGCGGTGTATATAATGCATATTGGCGTCCCATTTCCATGGACTCCAATGCATTTTACTGCATGCAAATAGGTGCAGGCATTCCTTAGTTATTGGAGTTAGAAGATTAAACTTGAGTCTCCTTTAACTCCTCCCCCGACTGTCTCTACTGAAACCAGGAAGTATAATCAGTGTACTTCCTGCTCATGCTCAGTAGGAGGAGCAGAAGCCAATTGTGTGCACGTTAGTAAAACATCAGCGTTCCGATAGCGGACATGTGATTGGCTGCTGGTACTCTCATTGATTTCAGGGGAGCTCAACTTCTATTGACTAGCGTGGGGGTGCTACTGAGCATGTGCAAGAAGTGTACTGATGAATGCTTCCTGCTTTCAATAACGGCAGCTGGAAGAGGAGTTTAATTAGACATGATCTATCACCTATAACTAAAGAATGCCTGCACCGATTTACATGCCGTAAAATGCACTGGACTCCACACAAAATGGACTCCAATATGCATTTAACATGAAAATAGGGCTGCTGTATACATTAAAGTAGAGTAACCTGAACCCCTGGCATATTTCAGGGATCAGCTCTAGTTTTTGGCAAATACAGAGTGGTCTTAGGTCGAGGTGAGGTCTTTACTTGCATAGAGTTGCAGCAAGTCTTGACCCCCCGACTCTGCTCTTACCACCCAAATAGCCAATTTTCCCACCCCCCACAGACTTTAGCGTCATGATCTACCTGAAGCTGAACGTGGGACCTGGGGATTGAAAGGCTGAACACCTGTTCATGTAACAGACGGGGAACCTCCAAGCCTGTCGGAGCACTGTTTCCAAACCTTGTGTTTGTTATCATGTTACTGTGTTTGTTGGTCTGCTTCCTGACTATATCTTTGTCTAGAGGTTCAGTATCATCTCTATCACCATATTCCATGCATGACCCTGGCTTACGCTTCGACTGAGGTTTACTTGCCTGAGGCTCCTCTACCAGCCGCTCCCCGCGGACTTTGTACCAAATTTCTCCTGCAGATATTGCCAAGGAGAAAGCCTAAGACATCTACCGCCAACAGCAAGATGGCCAGATGTCCAGTCTTCTTGAGAGCCCTTCCCTCAACACCAGCCCGGCAACAGCATGGATACAATCTCCTAAGGTGTGGAGGAGATACGAAACGTATGGCCGTTAAATAAAATACTAATTGGCATACAGAAGTCATTTAAAATATTTTCAGAGTCATTTTATGAACCCATTAAAATTTTGTGATGATGAAGGATCGGAGGCAGCCAAAAAAAACCCCCAGAAGATAATGTAAAAGCAGACGGTCAGCCAGGAACTGTCATCGTAAGAAATTTCTCAACATGTTTTACCTATCGGAATTCTCCTCAAAAGAAGAATGTTATGTTCTTATAATTGTTTAAGTAAGAACTACACCTTGCCGGTGGCCCGGCAATAAAATTTCAATTTATTTTGTCCTCTGATTTACGGCCGTTCCTCCACCGTACAGCAGAGGATAATGCTAACAGCAGCACTGCTGAAATTGTCACAAATTGTAAAGCGGGCAGAGATATTATTAAAACGCCAAGTTTTAAAGCGAAACAAAAAAAGGTATGAAGTGACGGCCGCCATATTCCCAATAAGACAGATCTGCAAAAAAAAAAAATGACACGTTTGCCTTTTGTCTGAATTTCCGATAAAAAAAGCCATTTTTTTTTTTATGGCTGCGCTAATATTCTAACACAAAGGTATCCAGATGCCACCGGAATTATGGATCGAAGTCTTTCCCCCTGTGCAAAGGAGCCATGCCACATTTTAATGTATCTGCGCGGAAGTTAATGCGTAATTTGCATTTAGATAGAATCTTCTTTAACGGTACCATCCGTTCCTTCTGATCTTCTTTAAGAATCCAAAATATCTGGGAGTCTGAAAAAAAAAAAAAGAAAATGTTAAAAATAAGGGTTCAAGTCATTTTGGGAGCGTATATATATTTTGACAAGAACACATCGGCCAATTTAATTTGGCGATTCTTCTTCTTCTCCTTCATATAGACCCGGTAGGGTTGTCGGAAGTTTGGATCGTAAGCGGCTGCCATCTTAGAAATGGATTTGCTTGAAAAGAGTTTCTACAACCGCTAGAATACACACAATTTCTTGTCTGACTAAGGAAGCACGATGACAAAATCCATAGAGATGTTTATTTTGGTGGAACAGCAAGAGTAGAGGGTATAACACGCCGGAGGTAGGTCGTTGAGAAGGTCAACGCAGAGGTTGTAGGTCATCGTGAGAAGAAGGCTATCCTGAACATATCACCAGCAGTGAACCATTCTAGACTTTCAGAAAAGCCTCCTTTTCTTGGTTGGAGGACAAAGATACCCCCTGGGACCTCATAGAAGTTCGACAAAGCCCATAAAAAATGGTTGGATTCACTTAAAAAGGGCAAATCGTTGGTTACCATCCACTAAGGCTGAGATGATCAATCAGGTTCCTCTGTTAGATGACGCTGGTGGCCACCATCCATAGATTCTATCGAGGGACTTCCAGTGGTCGCCGGTGGGGTCCAGTACTCCGGCAGAGAGAATCGTTTATAAAAACTAGCAGAAAACGTATATATATCTCATTTTTTTCGTCTGACAGGACCGCTACCTGGAACATTTTGAAGCATTCAGACAAATTGTAACCCGTTTTGTAAGTGTTTGAAATTGATACATCAGCATTTTGCAGAGGCGAACACCGACTTTAACAAGTGGTAAAGTAGTTTATCTTACTTTTTTTTTTCCCCTCGCAGCAAACGTGTTAGTTGGAAGAGAAATCATGATATGTTTAATAAGATTTTCTGTTCTCACCCTTTCGTTCTTGGAGGCTTTATTTAGCTTGTGTGACCGAGAAGAATATAGAAGTGTTTTAATATAATAGGGTGAGAAGTCCCCAACTTCATTTAAAGTTTCTGACTGCGTTTGTTTTGGTATCTCAATAAAATAATAGTTCAACTTTAGCCCTTTATCCATAAATAATATATTTGACAGTTTAAAAAACGTTAGTTTTTTGGCTATTTTTCTCTTTTTAGTGCAATTCAGGCTAAGCTCAACAGTATTGTAAAGGTGGTGGCGCATAATGAGGGGAGCCATGGTGGGTACAGACACGGACAGGCCTGGCCAATATCACGTCATACTCACCCGATCTGGCTCTATGCGTATCTCTAGCTGTCGGCCAGACTGACGTCATCAGGTGGCCGACAGACTTAAAGCGCCAAGGCTGTCTGACCATTGTAAGTCCGCCTAGGGCAAGGACCATGAGGACCAAACTTCTGAAAGGATTTTGAGCTAGCGCGAGCCAGACTGGCAGTCTTCTCCTATTGACATGCTGATCCAGAACAAAGAGGAGGGTTCTAGCGGGAGTCTCCATGCCAAAGTCGGCGAGCGAATTGGGTTTTAGAACATCACAAAAGAACTCGGACTCAACTTCAGATGAGCTTACAATCTAGAATATGCTGATCTTTTGTGGGCTAAGAATATTCATCAGGCATTATATTTACCGTATTTCCCCATGTATAAGATGCTCCCATGTATAAGACGCACCTTAATTTTGGGGCCCGAAATTTGAAAAAAAAGTATTATCATAAAATTCATACTCATAAACCATAACTGCCCCTAAATTAACTTGTCTTGTTGTTTGACTCAGAGTCTCTGGGTGAAGTCCTGCTTACCTGGGTCCTGCTTACCTGGGTCTAATCTAAACGGCCGCTGGGTGCTGATGCCGCCGGCCGGCGCTACTTTAATACTTTTTTTAAAATGTAATATGGCAAGCCGGATCGGCTATTAAATGAAAAAAAAAAATAGTATTAAAGCAGCGCCGGCCGGCGGCATCAGCACCCAGCGGCCGTATGCGATGGCCGCCTAGTGATGGGAGCAGCGTGAGGGGTGAAAGCTCCGCCCCCTCGCACTCACCTTTCACCCCTCACGCTGCTCCCATCACTATGCGGCCATCAGATTGTTGGAAAACGAATCTAAACGGCCGCTGGGTGCTGATGCTGCCGGTCGGCGCTACTTTAATACTTTATTTATTTATTTTTAATATGGCAAGCCGATCCGGCGTATTAAATAAATTAAAAAAAGGATTAAAGTAGCTCCGGCCGGTGGCATCAGCACCCAGCGGCCGTTTAGATTCGTTTTCCAACAATCTGATGGCCGCATAGTGATGGGAGCAGCGTGAGGGGTGAAAGGTGAGTGCGAGGGGGCGGAGCCACTTCACTTGACTTGCCCCCCAGGCCTTAGGCTGCCAGCCCTCCCCTGGTCTCCGGGTCAGTTTCTCCTATCTCTGGACAGGATAGCGATATTTGGCCATGCCCACTCCCAACCCACTTTCAACCCAATAAAGGCTGTCACCCCTTTCACAAAGCCATTCCCCAAGAAGAAGGAGACCTCCAGGTAGCCTACCCTGGAAAGTTCCCAGATATGCACATAGGATGGACAAGTCCAACATCCACCTATGTTAATGAAAAACCACCCATGTTCATGTGATGGAATTCAGAAAACAGATGTTGTTGGCCAGTCATGAGGACTCACTGTGGAAACCTATCTATTCCAACATGGGTTGGGTTTGCCATTATCAAATTCAGTAACTACTGTGAGGGCAAATTTACGCCTAAGAAGAGGCTCTACGTACAACTTGTCTGGGAAACTGAGTTACGTTGGGGACTTGTAGACTACATCAGTTTTCACAGCACTAATTAATAAATGTTGTCTCTTCAAAGCCTTAGGGGTTGGACGACGTATGGCATAGCACTTGGCAACGGACCACACATGCGCAGAAAAAACCCTTCTGTTTGCCAAGTTGGGCCTCATTAACGCGATAATTCCCAAAGAGCGGTGGCTAAAAGAGGTCAACACGGGGTTCTTTATAGATTGGCATAGGTAGTATGACAGGGAAAGAATTCCTCCAAATGATAAAAAAAGACCATGCCTTTTAACTCTAGATAAGTCAGAAGCCTTCCTATGCCTGCTACTTGGAATATCAGAAGCCCATCTGCCTGCGCATGTCCAAACGCGCCCAGGAACAACACCTTAGTAACTCGCTAATTATAATAAATGCAATAATTCCGTTTCTCGGACCCTCGGCACCTTGGTTCGCACCTCCTCTCTGCAGCAAAGCACAAAATCCAGAAGCTGTCACGGATGCCGCGATTCCGGCGTATTATTTTAATTTATTGTTCCCTTAGCAATGTCCTAACGCTTGGTGACTTAATGCAATGACTCACAGATGATAAAGCCTCAAAGAAAAATATATGCTTTATACGTTACAACCTCGCAGGCTGTCAAAAATAATTACCGCTTTGCAAGCGAAACTAAAAAAAAAATGCACTTTGCTGAATTTGAACCTTGCGCCAGCACCGGTTGGACAGACAGACGAGGCCGGGCATCTGCCAACAGAGGCCAAGGTGCCGTCGCTCCAGGAGACCCCTGGAAAAAACGTCAAGAAAGCCCCGGATTATACAACAGTTACGAGCAATTACATCAAAGTGGCAAACGTTCCGGTTTATGTCTTTGCTGCCAGTTGTCGGCCGGCAGGTACCGTCATTGTTAGGCAATGAATGAGCAAAAACAAGTAAGCAGAAGGCTCCGTGACATCACAACTCAGCTTACATAATGTGATTTTGACATAACGTCACTTTAATTCACATTTATAGTGAGCAGACTCACGTGTGACATCAGATACTCTCGGGTGCTTGAGAAAAGGGGGAGAGAAATATTGTGCAAAACATAAAATATTACTTTAGGTTCTGTTCTGCAAAATCAAATATAACACATGGAACGGCTGGCCCCTTTTGGGCCCTGGGGGCAGGTAAAGCCAAGTGGCCCCATCAGACGCTTGCTTGCCCCTCTGTAACTAACATATACACAAACACGCTAACACTCATTCCCTCTAACACACACACATGCATACACACTCATGCTAACACACCTATACATTCACTCTAACATACACACATACACACATACATGCTCACTCCTAAACTCCCTTACTGCCTCCCTCTAACACACATACTCACTCATGCTAACACAAATTCCCTCTACCACGCACACGCACACTCATGCTAACACACACTCCCTCTAACACACACACACATGCATACACACTCATGCTAACACACCTATACATTCACTCTAACATACACACATACAGACATACATGCTCACTCCTAAACTCCCTTACTGCCTCCCTCTAACACACATACTCACTCATGCTAACACAAATTCCCTCTACCACGCACACACGCACACTCATGCTAACACACACTCCCTCTAACACATAGTTACACATACACACTCATTCTAACATATACACAGTTACACATACACACTTACTCTAACATACATTCTCTAACGATCTTACCCTCTTACTCCCTTCCTAACTCCCTTACCCTTTTACCTCACCTGAAGCCTTGGTGCCTCGCTCTGACTGCAGGGCCAGGTAACATTAAACGTTAAAGCCCAAGAGGTTAAAGGTGAATGATAAGAAATGAATTCTGCATCAAAGCAGGAGTGCGTCTGTTGTTTTAGAATACATTCAGAGTATTACGTAGAAATTGGTTAAATAACAGATGGTATAAAGTCCAATGATTAAATATGATGATGACAAAATTATGACGGTTCTTGGAAGACGGAGGAAAGACAATTATATCTAGAAATTTCCCGCATCTCTCTGCGTGTAGAGAAAGGGATGCCGGTGCGAGCCGTGCAATTGGTGGAAGTCTAGCAGGTGGGAAGCATCTGACGATTAGAGGGTTAATTACAGTTAATTACAGCATTTCTTCGATATCTTTTAATGAAATTAGCTTTGTCTTATATTAACATTTGATGATCTGAAACACTTAAGTGGGACAAATATGCAAAAAATAGAAGAAATCTGGAAAGGGGAAAAATACTTTTTTTTCACAGCATAGAAAAAGGATGAAAAACGTAAAAATGCAGAACAAAAGTGCACAAAAGACTGCATTAAGGACAGACTGAAGCTACACAATGGTAAATGAGTTGTGTGTGTGTGACTGTGTGTCTGGGTATGTTAATTTGCGTGTTTGTTAGTGTGTGTTTGGGGACTGTGTGGGTATGTTGGTGTAGAGACTGTGTGTGTGTGTGTGTGTGTGTGTATGGGTGTTTGTTAGTGTGTGTTTGGGTATGTCAGTGTATGTGTCTGGAAATGTTAGTGTGAGTATGTCTACATATGTTGGTTTGTGTCTGGGTATGTTAGTTTGCGTATTTGTTAGTGTGCATGTATGTGTTTGTCTTAGTATGCTAGTGTGGGGAAAAACGGGTTGTTTTCGTGTTTTTTTTATCTCTTATGATGTATTTATTTAGCTGAGTGTCGCCGTATTGTTGTTTATATTGTTTTAATAGGACTGATATATTACCCAATTAAAAGTTACGCAAACAAGCGAAAGGTGCTAATTGCCCTTCTTGGGACCGCCGCTGTGATATGAGTCACCCAGCCGAGAGCCGGGTTATGGAGAGAGGGCTCCCTCTTTAAGCGTGATTCACGTTCTAGAACGTATTGCTTGCACGGGTCATGACAAGTATCAGGATACGGGAGACAAAAATAATAATTAACGTTTCCAGAAGCGGTACTGCACCGAAAAAAAAAGTGGGTGAAAACCACGGCTGGTCCTCGTCTTTGCCGTACGCGGTGCTACATATGGGCCAGGCTATTATGGAGGCATGTGTTCTTCCCTATATTTTTTATTGGTCCAATGTGGTGATTAAGACTGAGCCATTCTATTGTTCCCCACAGGCAGTATGATAAGGAGTCGGGGGGTTTAGTAGATCGGGGATCAGATAACAGAGCGAGAATCATACAAACGGCTGATATGCAGCTGCCTGAAAACATTATATTACGGGGCAAAAAGTACAAATATTTAAAAAAAGAAAATATCACTGCATTTAAAAAAAAAATGATACTAGTGATTATTATTATTATTATCTTTTCTTTATATAGCGCCAACAATTTACGCAGCGCTTAATACAATACAGATATTCAAGGGGTCTGACAAGACGAGAATTGACAGACTAAGACAAACCGATACATTAGGTGGGAAGAGACTCGGCACGCAAGCAATAAAAAAAAAATCCCTTTATGTCTGTCCTAACCCACTGTTTTGATGAGTTCTAGGACTCTAGAATTGTTTTGTGTGCCTTGGTAATAAGTGTTATGCGTGTGTCTTCTCTCTAGGCTGAGTGCTCAATGCCTGATCCACTTCATCCTTTCATTCCTTTTACACGGTTGTTCCTGCTACCGTTTATCTCACTGTTTCTGGTTCTAGATGGCCTGCTACCATTTATCTCATTGTTCCTGGTTCTAGAATCTTGCTACAGTTTATCTCATTGTTCCTGGTCCTGCAGTTCCCACTTTATGTCCTCTTTTCGTTCCTGTTCCAGAACTCCGATTCATCAGTTTCTCCTTAGTTCCAAAGTTCCTGCTACAGATCAGCTCTTCAGTTCTTGTTCCCCGAGCTTCTGCTCTGATCCTTCTTAGTTGTTTCCCCTTTGCCATCGGTCCTTTAGATTGTAAGCTTGCCCCCCCCGGACCCTCTTTACCTCATGTATCGTCTTAGTTCTACTTTTGTCAGACCCTTTGAATGTATGGACTGTAAGAATGTGGAAACTGATGGGAATAATAATAATAATAATAATAATAATAATAATAGGTAGCACCTTATTGTTATCCTCCAGGTTCCCTTCCCATGTTCTCCCTCTTTTACTTTCCCGGAACCTGGAGAAGACAGGATTAAATCGGGAGGACCTATTGAGTGTCCACTAACCGTTGCTTCACTTTCTGAGCAAGGCCAGTTTAAGGCGATTGGGATTCCTTTTTAAAAAACTGAATCATTTTTATATTTTTTTTTCTGTGTAGTCCCAAAAAACGTGTTAATAATTGTCAGAAATGATTAACCAACGACGGAGGGGAGACTTATTTTTGTGTCACCGCTGCGCATGTATTTTTTTAGCCGTTGTGATTCAGTCAGTGTGTGATTCAGTCAGTGTGCGATTCGCTGCTTGATGAATCAGCCATTTACATAACATTGTGACAAACGCCGTTTGACTAATGCCTTCCTAATTGATCAGGACAGAGAACAGAAATAAACGAGGTGGGCGAATTTATTGATCGAAGGAGACGCGGAGCAAACCCAAGCCCCCCGTCCGTTCTCTCACACGTCCCCCTGGAACCGAAAGGGTTCAGTGTTTAGTAGTTAAGGCCCAATTCATCCATCTCAAGGAACGAGGTATCAAAAATGTCTAGGAACTAAGGCTGCATATCCTTTAATACTTTAACCTTAATTTAAGCAAATTTGGCTTTGTTTCTGATCATGCTTGTTATTTTCCCATCGTATATAAAGGATAAGATTGAAAAATATGTATTTGTTTTCTTTTTTTTATCTCCAATGCACCAATAATTGATAAATTAGAAAGTAAATCTCATATAAAGTTATCAGTAAATCCATGCTAATGCCAGTCAGACTTCTCTCTCAATGTCTCCCTACCTTCTCCGTCGTGTCCCACTGATGTCAGCGGGGGCCGTTGGCGACATCAGCGGGACCTCCTACCCACATCCCCTAAAGGGTGAGCTCCAGGTATACGGAGGTCCCAGGTATGACGACGAGGCCTGCTGGTCAGTTCTTCTAACGTTGAGATTTTTAATTTGAGACCTGAGCAGGGATTCACCAGAGGACCGGCCACTTCAGTCTGTTCTCGGGCGAGCTATTCTCAAAATTCTGTGTATGTATACTTTCCCTTTGGAACCTCTTAGGTTTCTCACCATATGCAAAGATGAGTCCAAACGTGGACCTCCTTGCTCCTAGAGCAGGGGCATCCAACCTGTGGCCCTCCAGCCGCTGCAGGACTATATTTCCCATCCTCCTCACCCAGCCCCTTAGCTGAAAGAGCATTATGGGAAATGTAGTCCTGCAGCAGCTGGAGGGCCGCAGGTTGGACGCCCCTGGTCTAGAGGGACACCAACAGGACCTCACTGACAACGCCCAGGAGAGGCTGAAACGTCTGTACGGGATTGCGGGTTCCTCATGCAGGGGAAATTTGTCTCGTAATTCGGCTCCAGACTGTGGTGGGACTAAAGCCCATATGCCAATGCTGATCTTTTCCTCTGTAATGGCACAAGGGATCCAAACTTTGAGATTCTGGCGACCAGGGATCACCGGAGGCAGAACCGCAGTCTGTTCCCGTCTTAGATAGTCTCACTTTTTTTGCTTATGTAGAATAAAATTCAGCAGAATGTATGTGTAACTTGGCTACACATAAAATAGGCCAACTGCCGGACCCATAACACTAAAAAGTCCATCGTTTTATCATTTATCGGTGGTTTTGTACTTTCGTGTCTTTGGGTGAAATGGTGTTTACATCATTCCCTCGCTGTTATATTGTTAGTCATTCGCAGATACCGTAAACACCATCCCCTCCATCACATCTCTTCTCCTCCTCCACATGCATTACCTTCAGGGATTAATAATACATAACGGTAATAAGCAGACGGCACAGTCTGCTCACCCCCTCGGTGATTCAGCAGCTGCTATCTGCATCATCTCTCATTACCATGTCTGGCAGGTATTGCCCCGGCGTCTGGCAGGTATTGCCCCGGCGTCTTACAGTTTTTTTTTTTACCCCTACTCTCAGGGGACACACAACTCCTGCAGGTAAGTGGTGCAGGCAGGGGCGCAGGCAGGCTGTGTTGGGGAAAGGATGGCACACAAGCTGTTTGGGGGCACGGGCAAGCTGTTTGGGGGCACCGATAAGCTCAGGGCCACACAATGAGCCGACGTCTTCATATTCTGCTGATATATCCTTTAATACGTAGAGATGGTGTTAAAGAACCATTTCTTTTTTAATTCCCTTATAGCAGGGATTCTATTGCACTGCTAACAGTGCCGACAAATGGCTTTAATAATATTCCTCATGGAAGCCATGACTTATCAGGAGGTAAAAATATTCTGAGTGGAGTCACCTGTTTTCAAGCAGGGATTCCAGCCATGATAGAGCGGGGAGAAAAGCACCAATCGGGAAGCTCAGATATCGTTAAAGCAGAGTAGAATATGAAGGCGTTGGCTCAAGACTAAGTGACCCTGAGAATATGCCCCTTTACCCTGAGACTCTGCTCATTTGCCCCGAGACCCTTGGGATCTTCCTCTTCAAGTGTAAATCTGCCTATTCACCCCAATAATCTGCTCGTCTGTTGACAGACCCCGAGAACCAGCGAATCCCCCCCGCTGTCACTAGGTTTAGGTCTATATTAGGACCTCATGATCTACAATACCTTCCAATAGTCCCTGGTATTTTGGCCAGTCCCAAATTTCTGATGCTCATACCTGAGCTCCAGGTTTCGCCAGGAGACTCTGGTTGAAGCGCCACTTCTCCAGGTTACTATGGGGGAAACTCCGGGTCGCGGGAGCAGCATTGCCCCATCCCCCGCCCACTTCCCCATTAAAATAGTGTGTGCCCCGTGGCATTGGCGGTACTGCCCACTGATGTCAACAGGGGAGCCCACCAATGCCAGCAGGACCTCCTACCCCCATCCCGCAAGGGGGGCTCTGCCAGAGAGACCCCAGGTATGCTGTTGCCCATCTTTCCTCCTCTGTGACCCCCTTTCCTCATTTGATGGCCCTCTCTCCTCCTGTGATGCCCTGCTTTTTCAAGAGCTCAACCTCATGCCCCTCTTTCCTCCCCTGATGTCTTCATACTTCTTGGCACCTCGATAATAATGATTAATTCCTGATTTATAGATTTCTTAGGCGCTGATTATCCCGTAAATGTCGTGTAAATGGTAACGTCGTGCAGGCAGAGAATCCATAGTGAATCACGCTGAGTCACGGCGGGCCGGTCACTACGCGGAGTAAACGCAGCGCTGAGTAAGAATCACTTAGGAAATAGTTGGTGTAAATTAACGAGATGATTAATCTACTCCCGGCAGCTGTCTCCAATTATCAAATTTTAACAGCAGGTCTCTAATAGAATTATCGCCCTCCGCGGCTCGTCGCCAGATCTGCTGCCTTAAAAAACGTAAAGATTTAAGATAAAGTTTGTGTGAATCATAGGGGCGAAGAGCACAACCTTTACCATCAGCAGTCCCGGGGAGAGCATCCAAGAGACACACCATGAACGTGAATCCGATCAGAAGAAGAGAAGAAATAGAAACATAGACTCTGGCGGCAGGTCGGCCCCATTCGGCCCCCATTTCTCCTGCTGTAAAGACTCAAACCTTAATCAGTCGTTGGTCTCGTCTTAGATTCAGCAGCCGTATGTCTATCCCATGCATGTTTAATACCCTCACTGTATTACCCTCTACCACCACTGCTGGGAGGCTGTTCCACTCAAGCGAGTCTCTTTTATCAAGTTTGCAGCATACTTTTTTTATCTCTCTATAAAGCAACCGATGCGTGTCACTGCTGGGTGTATAGCGAAGGGCACGAGTCGCAAAGAAGAGGGAGGGGGTTCTTTACAGATCTCTGCTCAGACCTCACCTAGAGTATTGGGGGCCGTTCTGGAGACCCCCCCCCATCTGCAGAAGGATATTGACATTATGGAGAGAGTTCAAAGGAGGGCGACTTGAGGAATGGTTTGCAGGAAAGACCGAGAGATCCTAATGAGTCCGGCTTGGAGGAAAGAAGACAGAGAAAGATGGGAGAGCGATTGGAGAGAAGAGAGAGAGATTCGAGGGGAGATAGAGAGAGATAAGAGAGAGGGAGACGGGAGAGAAGAGAGAGAGAGAGACAGGAGAGAAGAGAGAGAGCGGATGGAAACATTTAAATACATGAATTCAGCAACGTCTTAGAAGGGACAGGGGAGTTTACTGGTGAATTCTCCCCAAACTGGTTGCCAACCCTTGAGGTTCACACTAAGGAATCCAGATAGATAAGCGATACTTTGTGACAACACACCTCCAAAAACCTGGACGGGGGGGAAATTGGGCTCTTCGGTGGGCTAGTTGGGCATCCACAGAGACAGGCACTCCGTTCCTCACCCGTGACGCATCATCATGATCAACGTTGACATCATCAAATGCCAAAGACGCAGGACAACCGGCCAATCAAAATCTAGAGTTCGTGTTCCACCTGGTCCTCTGATGGGGTGGAAAAAACGTTGAAACCCACGAAGTAGCAGAAATGTAATTTTTACAAAATTTTTAAGGCATTTTACAATATAATTACTTGGATTCTAGAAATTTCGGATGCTTATTAATAACTCTTCATAATGAATTAATCCGAAGCCATCACGGTTATTAAGATTCGATCCGTAAAGAATAAAAATAAAAAAAAACCCCGCAAACATTAAAGGCTGGCTGTATTGATTTCTTCCTCCAGCGTTCGCTCTCTTGCCTGAATGAGACAATTCCTTTTTTGTCCTTCTTTTATTGCCTCGTTAAATTAATAAAGGCTGGTGCGGTAATATGATACAGCGTGTTTATAGCCGCCTTGATTTTTCCCGCTGCTCCATTAATCAGTAGGACCTTCGATTCGAGTTCCATAAGACGTTCTCCCCCGGACTAAGCGGATGGGCAGACTCCCTATTACGATATTACATAACCGCCCCGTATTTATAGGAATAATTACCTTTTAGCTGCTGGTTTTTACTTTCAACTCTTTTGTTGCCTGGAAAAAAAAACAGAAATCAAATAAACACATTTAGCCCGGAACAGAGCAGGACTGGGAAAGCCAAGGATGCCTCCGATTTGACCGTCATACCTTCCGAGAGTCCCTGTTTAGTTTGGCCAATGCCTTGTTGGACCTCAAAGTCCCTGCTGTCCCCTGTTTTCTAGGAGCTCAGAATGTTTGCTGGGTATCAACGGGTTCCAGTAGATGCGTAGTAGGTAAGTGGAACGGCAACTCAGAAGAAGCATCCTACCTGTCAGGGTCCACGTACCAGACCCCGACGAAGTCACTCATCTGAGTCCCCGCTATCGGCGGGTACCGGATCCAGCGTCGCGCCTTCAGCTTCCTCCTCTGCATCCAGCGTGACTGCTTCTGGGCGCACTGAATTCCCGTGTACCGAACCTGGCTATTCCCTTGGACTCCGCTGACCTTCTGAAACTTGACCTTGGCAACTAAGCAGCTCTCTCTGATCTTCGTGTACCGACCTTGGCTGTTGATTCTGGACTCCGCTAACCTCCTTGAACCTGACCTTGGCTACAAAGTAGCTCTCTCTGATTCCTGTGCTCTGACTCCGTCTATCTCGTGTCCTGCATCCCGGTAACTTGGCTTCGTCACCCCTGACGCTACCTGACCCAACACTGATCTTTGTTGGGTTTTAGGATGGAATATCCAGGTGGCGGGAGAAACGTCGAGGCACTTCCCACTCCCCACCCACTTTCCCTCCCACCACCTAGGACTAGCCCCGGATACGTCAGCAGGCTCCGCCCATTGACATCAAAGGACCACCTACTGACATTAATTCATCTGCCCACCCGCATCACGAAGAGGGAGAGCTCTGGGGTCACCATCATCTTTTTCTTTACTCAAGTACACCAAAGAGCCAGAACATGGGAGTAAAGAGCCGAAACGTGGGACAAGGGTCTCTAATGACCCCCCCCATGCGGGAAAATAGAAACGGCTTTTATTAAGGGATTCAGTGGGTGGAAGCGACAGATACTTTTGGGCAATTCTATCGGATCAACAAGATGCCAGTAGCAATTTAACCTTTGAATTGGAACACGTGGTTTGTAGAATACGAAGAAGGTGGCACCCTACTTTATCCCCGCATTCACAGTCACTTCCACAGGGATGGCTTCTTCCCAACCATATATTTCCCCTCTTATCCCGATACATGAAATAGATATCTCCGTTACGGCATTGTTAACGTTAAACAATCTTGTTATAGCTTAAAGCAAAAATAATCAATAGACCTCCCGCTGTAGGTTAATAAAGAATTAATTTAATTACCAGCAAAAGCAATAAATCAATAAAGCGTGATTTCCTTGGCTAATTGCATGTTAAAAAAATATATAAATAAATAACTAAATAAATATATATATATACACAGAAAGGGGAGCGCGCATACACATTCAGATTCCCGGGTCGCTGCTAGAATAATGACCAATAAATACACAAAGCAAAACAACAGCAGCCCGGGCATCTGATTTTTTATGCCTTTTATGCTTTTTAGGTTTTACTTTCTCCTTTCTGCATATTTTTTTTTTTTTTTGCTGTGGATATTTGTGGGTTTTGATCTCCTCTTTTGCAGTGCAGACCTCAATCACGGCTGCCACATAGCTGCCTCATGAGGTGCCCACATTCAACCCGCCCCTGCCTACCTTTAACTCCACCCCTGCCTACCTTTAACCCCACCCCTGCCTACCTTTAACCAGATCTCCGACTCGACATGTCCCAGTACGTTATGAGAAACGTTCTCTGTTTTTCCCTGTAACTGTATTTAACAAATGACCTACCTTTAGGGGAAGCTGAAGCTTCAGTGCGCAGTTTCACACCACTGAATGGCTGCTTAAAGCACTCACATTGAAATGAATGGGAGTACTTTCTGCGCATGCTCGCCTTACCAGCCCCTAAAATAAAAGCCTACAAATGTTGGCAGGTATGGATATTTCTACGTCTATGCGTTGCAAGCTTTTCAGCCAATACAATGAGCAGATGCTCACCCCCTGACCCAAAGAACTAACACTTCGTATATGATGTCATAAAGTCCTCTCTTTATCTTGAAAAGTGTAATTTTATTCACATTAATGGAGTTTTTTTTTTTGTTGCTGTTTCTTTCCAGGACTTTGAGTTATCAGCCGACAGCCTACGGTAAAGAATATGTTTTCCTAAAGAAAGATAAGGAGCATAAATTCTACAAATTGCAAAAAGATCGTCCACCAGAGGTTACTGCGCTTTAAATTTTACAGTTTTTAAAGTAATTCTGCGAGGTGAGGCAATTAAACGGAGGAGCTCTAAATAAAGGCCAAATAATTGGAGTACGAAACGGAATATTAATACCCGGGTTAATCATCTCTACTCTATTTAAATTCCCACGGTACAGTGGAATTTATATATGGTGCAGAAGGTCCTGGCATCAGTTGGATTCATATACCGATGTAAGATTATACAAACTGTCATTGATGACCACCAGCTCACAGCACTCTCAGCCAGAAGCTCACCGGAGGGGGGTCACAGCTTGTTTGATGTGGGGTATGACTCCGCTCCTAGATCCTACCCTTGTCTACCAGGTATCAGCTCTGTTGACCAGGCCTCCTGGAGCGCTTCCTCAAAAGGGCAGAGAACCTGGAGAGCTGCAGACACGTTTGTCTTTCTTAGAGAATCTGTCTGCAATTTTCTGGTTTCTTGGAGTAGTTCCGCGACAGAACAGGGCCAAAGCGTCCACCACGGGACAGTCTCTCACCTGTTCCTCCAATCGGGGGAAGGGGTGTTTGTGGAGGCTCCGCCCTTTTGAGGAAGCGCTCCTCAGAGGAGGCAATATAAGAAGTGGAGCTGTGCAAAAGAGAAATGGAAGTAGTCAGTGGACAAGACATTGAGAGAAAGCGTGAGAAAGAGAATGAATGTGTGAGAGAGTGTGAATGAATGTGGGAGAGAGTGTGAGTGACAACAAATTCCATTTCCAAATGGAAAACGCCATGGTTGGATGAGTTTGGGGTGGAAAATCTTGACCATCCGCACAGAGCCCCGACCTCAACCCCATCGAACACCTTTGGGATGAACTGGAATGGAGATTGCAAGCCGGGCATCTCGTCCAACACCAGCGCCTGACCTCACAAACGCTCTACTGGACGAATGGACAACATTTTCCACAGAAACTCCCCAAAGAAGAGTGGAAGCCGTTATAGCCGCAAAAGGGGGACCAACTTCACATTAATGTCTGTGTATTTAGATTGTGATGTCATCAAAGGCCCTGTTGGTGTAATGGTCAGGTGTCCCAATACTTTTGTCCATATAGTGTATATATTATTGATTTATAAAGCACCATCATAATCAGCACTGACAGAATTTAGCTGGAAATGAGTAGAAAATTATCAACATGTCACTTACAGTTATTTTTATTTTATCCCTCAGTGACTGCGGGAAACATAAAAAGAAAAAAAAAAGCGTTTGTCTTATCAGTTTATCAGACACATTTCCTGTAAAAATGAAATAGAGAACAAAAACTGATTACATGTGTAGGTGACACCAGCAAGCTTTTGCATAATGGGACTTGTAGTTATTATTTCCCTACTGTGGAAATTTATCATAGCTATTTACTGAGTGTCATCTATGGATTCCATATGACGGGGCAACCAATTTTTCCATATTTTCAGTTGATTCAGATTAAATTCCGGGATCTTTAGTAAGGAGATTAGGTCCCATGAAATTAAAATTCTCCTTGAGCATAAGCCCCCAGCGCTGTATACAGTAATATACCCCCCAGCACTGTATACAGTAATATAACCCCCAGCGCTGTATACAGTAATATACCCCCCAGCGCTGTATACAGTCATATATAACCCCCAGCGCTGTATACAGTAATATAACCCCCAGCACTGTATACAGTAATAACCCCCAGTGCTGTATACAGTAATATAACCCCCAGCGCTGTATACAGTGATATAACCCCCAGTGCTGTATACAGTAATATAACCCCCAGTGCTGTATACAGTAATATAACCCCCAGCACTGTATACAGTAATATAACCCCCCAGCGCTGTATACAGTAATATAACCCCCAGCGCTGTATACAGTAATATAACCCCCAGCGCTGTATACAGTAATATAACCCCCCAGCGCTGTATACAGTAATATAACCCCCAGCGCTGTATACAGTAATATAACCCCCCAGCGCTGTATACAGTAATATAACCCCCAGCGCTGTATACAGTAATATAACCCCCAGTGCTGTATACAGTAATAACCCCCCAGCGCTGTATACAGTAATATAACCCCCAGCGCTGTATACAGTAATATACCCCCAGCACTGTATGCAGTAATAACCCCCAGTGCTTTATACAGTAATATACCCCCCCACTCTGTATACAGTAATATAACCCCCCCAGCGCTGTATACAGTAATATACCCCCCAGCGCTGTATACAGTTATATACCCCCCGCGCTGTATACAGTAATATAACCCCCAGCGCTGTATACAGTAATATAACCCCCAGCGCTGTATACAGTAATATAACCCCCAGTGCTGTATACAGTAATATAACCCCCAGCGCTGTATACAGTAATATACCCCCAGCGCTGTATACAGTAATAACCCCCCAGCGCTGTATACAGTAATATAACCCCCAGCGCTGTATACAGTAATATACCCCCAACACTGTATACAGTAATAACCCCCAGTGCTGTATACAGTAATATACCCCCAGCACTGTATACAGTAATATAACCCCCCACTCTGTATACAGTAATATAACCCCCCAGCGCTGTATACAGTAATATACCCCCCAGCGCTGTATACAGTAATATAACCCCCAGCACTGTATACAGTAATAACCCCCCAGCACTGTATACAGTAATAACCCCCCAGCGCTGTATACAGTAATATAACCCCCAGCGCTGTATACAGTAATAACCCCCAGCGCTGTATACAGTAATAACCCCCAGCGCTGTATACAGTAATATAACGTTGTATACAAGTTAGGGTTTTTTTTAGTAGAAACTGTATATATATATATAAATGTATTTATTTTTTTCTCAACTTGAACATTTCTTGAAGAATTCCGATTGTGTGGATGGATTTTGACAGGTACGTATTCTCTCGCCTGACATTTAATAGATGAAGTATTTTCCTTCCTGAAGAAAGGAGACCTCCTCCGAGTCCTTTCTGCTTAAAGTAGTTTGAAAGAAGTCACCTGCGCCTCGACAGAGATTACATTAGACATATTTGTTCTTTCTTTCAGCCCCTGAGAGTGACAGCGAAATTACTATCATTAGGTCACCCCAGACACACTGTTAATTTTCCTGTGTACACCGGTTGCCTGTTGGTTTAAAGACCGTGCTCCGAGGGGCATGTGCGGCAACGGTGAAGGAATTTATTTATATACGTTTCATGAGGTCACTGGGGTTGGAGAAAACAACTTTTAAAAGACCAAAAATATATCCTTCAGGATATGCCCCCAAAAATATTTTGACTGATAAATACTGAAAAATTATTTGGCTTTTTTCATTACTTGCTTGGATTTGGAAGCGGGGAGATGTAGATGGGGGCAATGGCATGGCAAAAAAAACATACACCCTCCGCCCAAAATCAACCCCAAGGCTTGGCGGTAAGCTCTGATTCCTGCATACACTGAGCTCAAACACTCGAGAAACACACTCATGGGTCTGGACCCACGAAAGGGCAACCAGCAACTGAGCCAGCAAGGTAATTATAGGCATAGCCTAAAGGAAGAGGAGGAGTTTAGCTGGGTTACGAAGCTATAAGAGGAAGTAGGTGCGGCATAACAAACAGAAAGTCATGAGGAGGAGGAATCATCAGTACAGGTAGGCTGCAAACCCTGACACACTCTTTGAATTCTATGGTTTTACCTATCAGGACATAATAACAATCATTTGCAGGGCAATGGCCCAGTCAAAGTCTAGTCCTCAACCCGAAAAGGCTGTGGCAGGACCTTAAGAGAGCTGCGCATAAACAAATGCCCGAAAACCTCAATGAACTGAAGCAATGTTAAAAAGAAGAGTGGGCCAAAATTCTTCCACAACGATGTCAGAGACTGATAAAGTCATACAGAAAACTATTACTTCAACTTACTGCTGCTACAAGCTAGTGAATCACAAGGTGTACTTAGTTTTTCACACAAGGCTTCTCCATTTGGGCTTTATTTCTGGAACAGATGATTGTTATTATGTCCTGATATGTAAAGGCATAGAACTCAAAGAGAGTGTACTTAACAAAAGGTGAGAGATAAATTAATGGGGAAGACTAACCATACAGATCCTGAGAACATTAGGTTTGGACGTTCTGGTGATGACTTTTATCTTTATACTTATCCAATACCATTAATGCACCAACTTGGACATCCATTAGGACTTCTAATATACTATACCATTAAAGTTAATGGTCCCCCCCCTCCCCCGACTCCGCGTTCTATCCTCTTCTATCTTTTCTCCACTTCTTTTACACTTTATTTGAAATGTGAACAAATATAAACTTTCAACCATAAAATAGATTAAAAAAAATTAAAATAATGAGCGAGGGCGATTGTCAGAACGCCATTCAGTTTATCTCCTCTAATTAGATTGAGCTTTTAGGATTTAATCTTAATTTTCCATGTTTTATGAGCTTTTCTGTTGTTTGCCATCCAATATTATCCTCTAAAGTAAGTCCCATTGAGGTGAATAATGTCCGTTTTAATTTCCTCCTATAATAATGTTTCTTAATAGCCCTGATATTGATAATTCTTCTCCTTATTTTATCTTTATTAACAAGGTAAATCCATTTCCCAGTTCACTTTATTTAAATTCTTTGCCAGCGTTAATGTGCTTAAATCCTTTTTACGGCGTACGAGTATAACTCACTAACGGCACATTTGAAACTCAACACCGTGAATGAGGGATAGAAAGGTTTATTCATTTTTATTTGCTTGTTTAAGTATTAGATGTGCCGACACGCTGGGTGCGGAAATTAACGAGGAACCAAAAAAAAACAAAACAAAAACATTCCTTCAGTATTTTACATTTATATATATAAAAAATAAAGCTTAAATAAATTGTGTGTGTGTGTATATATATATATATATATATATATATATATAGTGACAAAACACTGTGGCCGAGGGCCATAAATATCTCCTCCAAGTATCATAAGCACAGTCCTCTAGAGGAATAATGCTGCTATATATTTATATATATATATGTGTGTGTGTATATATCATTTTTTTAACCCCCCCCCAAAAAAAAACTGAAATAAAAGCCTAGCTCCCTATTGGTCCCTGCCTGGCTTACACTTACACTGTGGCTTAGTGTCGTCCCCACCAGTGAGACCAAGCAGCTCTGCCGCTGACGCCCCTCTTGGGTTGGCATCAGGGGGCTTTCCTTTCCATCCACCATAGACGCGTCCCTGTATTAGAGACTCTCCTTGCATCAGCCATTAAACCATCGTTAAATGGCAAATGGGAATTTGCTCATCAAATAGGTCTGCCTTGTGTGGCCTATGAGATACAGCCAAGCGCACCTTCCTTCCCTACACACCATCTCCCAGCTGTCTTCCAGGAGCTTGTCCACTATCGCTCCATGTCTATGGCCATTGAGCTTGGATGCTCGTGAAGGGTGGGCTTCACTGTAAACCTCTAGAAGGTCCCTCCTTATACTTGACCTGCGACCAACTGTTCCCCAGAGGAGGTTACCGCCAAGCTGATCTCCTAGTTGGCCGGTACTTACAGCACCATGCATGGTCCCTCCTTCGCATAAGCCGTCAATTTTATATATAAAAGGGATTTTTTTTAAAAAAATCATAGTCTTTTCCTCAGGACATCTTGTTTTGTGCTGTAGCTGCTCCCTTGCCGCTTGTACATTATTATAAAAGGTGTCCTTTGCAGGCTGGTCCAGCGGAGCTGACCCGGCCTTGGTGTTTGCATGGATGATCTCAATTTCTTTCCTTGTTTCAGCTCATCTCTGGGCAGAGCTTCCACTTGGTAGTCCATGCCACTTTTTACATTTTTTTTTTTACACTCACCAAATCTTAGATTTTCATTGTAAATAGTTAACTCTTTCAACCTCTTTTTATTATTATTATTATTGATTTATTTTAATTTGTGAAGAACTCTTTCAGTAATTTATGTTTCTGCTCTTGGAGCTTCTCCTGCGCAGCTACAAAGTCTCTTTCTGTACCACCATTGCAAGACACGTTTAACTCTTTCAGCCTCTTATCTGCAGCATTTAACTTGCCCGTTGCCTCCTTCAATTGCCCATTTTCGTCAATAAGGGACCCACCATATTTTGCACCATCTGCAGCCCCCCCACCATCGTTACAAGAAGTTCTTGGTTGGATATGTTACTTCTGCTCGCCGTCTCCTTCCCATTTCGCGATAAGCAGTTTATTTATGAGTCGCTGAACATTATACCCAACAAAGTCTGACGTCGCTTCTCCAGGAGGTCACACAGGCAGAGTTCAATTAGGCGATTAACAGCAATTACCAGCAAAAGGCTAGTTTTAATTCAAAGCTTTCCCCGCACACGTTAGAACTTTATCTTCATCAGCAATCCGAGACTTGGCGTGCAGTCCATCAACCTTAACTTTGCAAACGCACCCCGTCCATAGTACCTGTACCTGATGCAGGCTTCATAGGAATCCCAGACCGGATCCTACAGACCGGATCCTTGTCTCTTGTAAAATCTGGCATGGACTTTCCACGGGGGGGGGGTGTGAAGGAGCATTGGCCCACCCTGCTCTCCAATTGCTCCACCCCATAGGGACCCATATAGATAATACGTACAGCACAAAAGCCTAACAAATCACCCCCACGAGGCTTACGATAAATAATAATAATTAATAATAATGATAGGTAAAACATATTGAAAATATTATTTTGAAAAAAAAACACTGCAAGTAAATATAAATAAATGTAAAAAATATAAAAATAATATAATAAGTAATAATAAAGTAAATATAAAAAATAAATATATATATAATTTTGATGCTGGTAATGTAGAGCCAGGGACAACATTTTTCTAATGACCAAAATAGATCAATAAATAAAAATTAAAATATTTAGATTTTTGTTACTTAAGTCACATACAGTATTAAACTTTGTATCCATCTTGGCGTTCCATGCTGTAATGTTTTTCAAGTTACGTTCCATTCATCGTGACATCGTGATTCAAGTTAGCCGAGGGTTTAATGAATGCAGTCACCAGCGGAGGTAGTCTCATGAGAACCAACAGCTCTTCCCGAAGCTTATTGGATTTGGCCTTCATAATGTATAGTGAAGTCTAGAATTGAAACCACAACTCTCCCTTTAGTGAATAGACCCCAAGGAGTTTTATCTCCCGATCTGCCTGTTACTCTGATCGTGGGGCACGGAAAATGTTAGGGGTTTTTTCAGCAAAAAAATTTTTTTTACCTTTATTTTTTATACCATTTTACAATCTAGAATCTATGAGCATACTTGAGTTTCACTCAGAGACTCCGGGTGTATGTAGATGTGAGAATCAGATACAGGAGTATACTCTGTGTGTATGTCGGTGTGAGATATGATACCGTGTAAGATACAGGAGTATACTCTGTGCGTATGTCGGTGTGAGATACGATACGGTGTTAGATACAGGAGTATACTCTCTGTGTATGTCGGTGTGAGATATGATAAGGTGTTAGATACAGGAGTATACTCTGCGTGTATGTCGGTGTGAGATATGATAAGGTGTTAGATACAGGAGTATACTCTGCGTGTATGTCGGTGTGAGATATGATAAGGTGTTAGATACAGGAGTATACTCTATGTGTATGTCAGTGTGAGATATGATAAGGTGTTAGATACAGGAGTATACTCTGTGTGTACGTCAGTGTGAGATATGATAAGCTGTCAGATACAGGAGTATACTCTGTGTGTATGTCGGTGTGAGATATGATAAGGTGTTAGATACAGGAGTATACTCTGCGTGTATGTCGGTGTGAGATATGATAAGGTGTCAGATACAGGAGTATACTCTGTGTGTATGTCAGTGTGAGATATGATAAGGTGTTAGATACAGGAGTATACTCTGCGTGTATGTCGGTGTGAGATATGATAAGGTGTTAGATACAGGAGTATACTCTGTGTGTATGTCAGTGTGAGATATGATACAGTGTAAGATACAGGAGTATACTCTGTGTGTATGTTGGTGTGAGATACGATACGGTGTCAGATACAGGAGTATACTCTGTGTGTATGTTGGTGTGAGATACGATACGGTGTCAGATACAGGAGTATACTCTGCGTGTATGTCGGTGTGAGATATGATAAGGTGTTAGATACAGAAGTATACTCTGTGCGTATGTCGGTGTGAGATATGATGCGGTGTCAGATACAGGAGTATACTCTGCGTGTATGTCGGTGTGAGATATGATAAGCTGTCAGATACAGGAGTATACTCTGTGTGTATGTTGGTGTGAGATATGATACAGTGTAAGATACAGGAGTATACTCTGCGTGTATGTCGGTGTGAGATATGATAAGGTGTTAGATACAGGAGTATACTCTGTGTGTATGTCGGTGTGAGATATGATAAGGTGTTAGATACAGGAGTATACTCTGCGTGTATGTCGGGGTGAGATATGATAAGGTGTTAGATACAGGAGTATACTCTGCGTGTATGTCGGTGTGAGATATGATAAGGTGTCAGATACAGGAGTATACTCTACGTGTATGTCGGTGTGAGATACGATACGGTGTAAGATACAGGAGTATACTCTGCGTGTATGTCGGTGTGAGATATGATAAGGTGTTAGATACAGGAGTATACTCTGCGTGTATGTCGGTGTGAGATATGATAAGGTGTAAGATACAGGAGTATACTCTGTGTGTATGTCGGTGTGAGATATGATAAGGTGTTAGATACAGGAGTATACTCTGCGTGTATGTCGGTGTGAGATATGATAAGGTGTCAGATACAGGAGTATACTCTACGTGTATGTCGGTGTGAGATACGATACGGTGTAAGATACAGGAGTATACTCTGCGTGTATGTCGGTGTGAGATATGATAAGGTGTTAGATACAGGAGTATACTCTGCGTGTATGTCGGTGTGAGATATGATAAGGTGTAAGATACAGGAGTATACTCTGTGTGTATGTCGGTGTGAGATATGATAAGGTGTTAGATACAGGAGTATACTCTGCGTGTATGATATTAGCTGGTATAAAGCCCAGAGGAGGAAAGAGTGACACGCATGAGATCAAAGAGGAGCACAGACATTTAGGGCCCAAAGAGGGACTGTTTCTCCTAAATAGGGACACTTGGGAGGTATGGTATGTGGCAGGGGTAAGATATGAGCAGTATCCGGTGCAGGGCATACCGTGTGTGTTTGATGTGTACATTATAGTCACACGGAGAGCTGAGGCATGAAGTAAGACCCGGTATTAGGTTACCGGGGATTCCCTACGGGACAGATGCCTTAACTCTGCAGGGGGGCGGGGCTGCAGCGTCCCACTGCCAGTGACGTCAGAGCGCCAGGCGCGTCACGTGATGAGGAACCAGCTGGGGGGTCACGTGACGCTCCGGCCGCCGTCCCGCGCTCTCCCAGTGCAAGGTAGGACGAGTCCGGTTACCGGTAGCGCTACCGGGAGGAGGGGAAGGGGTGATAACCGAAGCGGCCGCGCCCTGAGCGCCTTCTCCTTCCGCCGGCTGCATTAGGGGTTCCGGGCTGGAGGCTGCAGGGGGTAGCGGGAAGGCCTGTGTGCAGCCTGCGGGGGAGGCTGGGGCATTGGGACGGGCGGCGGCCCCGGTACGGTTAGGATTCGGCGGGTGGCGGTGCTGGGGGCTAGGCCTGCATGTCTGCGAGCTTGGGCTGGGAGTGGGCGTGTCCGGGCAACCAGGGGCTGGGTTAGTGGCTCTAAAGTGCCGTGCAGCAGGGCGACCAGAGAGCCAGGAGTACCATGATCTGTGCCAGGGTGAGCAGGGGCTGTTCCCGGCCTGTAACGGTGCCCCTATGATCTGTGACAGGCCAAGGAGGCCGGTGACACCGGGCGTCATCTCTGTGCACCGGGCGTTATCGCCCCAATATACTGTCATGCCGGTGCCCCTGATATTTATACTGGGGGCCAACTAGATACAGTGTGACAGGGCGTCCCCGGCACATGTTTCATGGGCACCGTAATACCAGGGCGTCCCCAGTGCTCGTCGACCCCTAACATGCCAGGGCGTCCCCGGTCCAGAGGAGCCTAATATTTAAATTAAAGTAACTGCATGAGCGCGACCCGATAAGTGTTATAACCACCTGTCCAAGCTGGCCACTGCGAGGGGCCGACGTATACCATAATGGATCCGGCCATTCTTGCTGCTTTGGAAGTATGTTGCTTGTGGCAGAGTGTTTCAGTACATGTGCATAGACTCCGTGTCGGGGTGATATGTTCCGTGTGGCAGCCTGTTACCCGCCTAACAATGTGCGAGTTTCACCCAAACATGGATCAGATCCCCCGTGTGTGTGTATGTATATGTCTGTGTGTGTATGTATGTATATGTCTGTGTGTGTGTATGTATGTATATTTCTGTGTGTGTGTATGTATGTATATTTCTGTGTGTGTGTATGTATGTCTGTGTGTATGTATATGTATGTATGTATGTATATGTCTGTGTGTATATGTGTGTGTGTGTGTGTATGTGTCCTAGCGTGTGGCACTCAGTGAGCCCGACTTTATACCAGCTGGCAGGGCAACCGGCTAAGAATTACCCGCGTTAGATGCTGTTGGAAGAGCCCGCCGGTAAATGATGATGTCACTGTGTTACCCCCGCTGTATATAGTACATGTCGTGTGATGATGCGTGTGCGCTCGCTGTTATCCTTCCGAATCCCCCGGATATAAATACTATCGATGCTCCGAAATGGTTGTTATTATTTTATTGACTTTCGCTTTCCGTGATGAATGAATTCCTGGATGTGATCTGAGCCCCTAGGTAAGAATGCACGGGACGTGCGTGAACCTGCGGTGTGACGTCAGGAGGCAGCCTGCGGGCCGGCTGTGTGTGATGTGCTCCATGATTTACAGGGGCAAAGAGTCGGCTGCGCTGCCCGCAAAGGAGACGAGCGCGGGAATGTAATAATCGTCTATCGCTGGCCGGATTCACTTGGTTTAATGTTACGTTTTCACGTAGCGGACTCGTGACGTCAGAATGTTAGCGGCTGATAAATTCCTGCGCATGTTCCTACCCCCCCCTACTCGCGATGCTCTGCGGTTGTGCTGTTGTGGTTTTTTTGTGTGTGTAAGAAATGGGTAATTCTATACATGATCCAAATGTAGCGTGTAGCGTGTCGCGTGCATGTAGGGCTATTCTGACTTAACCCCTTGGTAGCCAAGGCTTCTGGACAAATGACACCCCCAAATCATATCTTTTGCTGTTTGCACCATGGTTAAAAATACCCGTAAAAGGGTTGAAAGGGCTGATGTTAAATATTCAAATAATTGCCCCGTCTTATAGTATGAAAAACAGTTAAAAACAAAGAAAAACACCATTTTCCTAGGGTTTTCTATAACCCCCCCCTCACAACCCTAAAATACATTCGTCCCCCAAACCATAAAAAAATCTAGTCTTTTTTCCTCCCGGCGCTCGATCACGGCGAGGCAGCTGTCAGCGTGACTCATGGCGGCATCGGGACGTCACAAGGGATGTTAATGGAGTAAAAGCGCTGCCATCGCTGTCGCTCTACTTTGAGCACTTTGCAGCGAAATTTGCTGATTATTCGTTTAATGTTCGGCTTAATGAAGTCAGGTCATTTAATATTTAAGGGACATTTCTATATATATAAAGTAACTTTTAATCCAGGATACTTTTAGAGCTATATAACAATATTTGGATATAATATATTAAATGGAGCAGCCTCCCAGCAGAGGTGGTAGAGGGTAATACAGTGACGGTATTAAACATGTATGGGATAGACATACGGTTCCAGAACGAGACCGACGACTGATTAAGGTTTGAGTCTTTACAGCAGGAGAAATGGGCGACTAGACGGGGGCCACAAGGGGCCGGCAGATTATCTGTAGCATGCTTCGTCTAGACCCCACTCGCCGAGAGTAGATATGGGCTGTTAGTGTATTTGGGAGGGGGCAGCAGCATACTTTGCCCCACTGCACCTTGGGAAAGAAAGTATGGCAGCCCATTCAGCCGGGGTCTTTACTGCCTTATTCTACAAAACCAAAAGAAATGATAAAAGTCTTAAAATCTTTCATACTCAGAATCGCCGGCTCCGCGGCCTCGCAGGCGGACATTCGCTTAATCGGATTCTTCCACTTATTGGAGGAGAATCAACGGTCGAGGATGAGAACGTCGGCATTAATCTTAACCGATATTTGCTAATAATTGCAGCCTTAAAGCAGACGTGATTTGGTGGCGTGTCATGCGTGTGAGGATTTCCATAACGGAATTAGCGTGTGTGGTCATGTTTATAGGTGCCTGATATGAGATGAATTACCCGCATGGCTTAGGAGGTGCCCGTGGTGGTGCCGTCATCCAGCTGCGGCCGTACGTTCCATGTGATCGCTCTGAAGCCTGCCTCCCCGGCACGGTTTAGTTTAAATATTAAGGAATACTAATTTTTTTTAATTTAAAAATATGAATGGAGCCTCACGGAATGACTCCAAATCCCCCCCCCCCCGAGATCCACTGCGAGTGGGACACTGATCCAGACATCTCTGTTCATTCTTACATGAGTCCCACTTATATAGATGCTGTCCTATTAAAGAAGCTGTTTAACCCTCCCCCTCATTAAAGGAACTATGTAACCCCCAGAATTGTATTTATATTTCTTTATCGCGTGTTGGGGCCCGTTCTGCATGGGCTCCAATGCATTTTACTGCATGCAAATCGGTGCAGGCGTTCCTCAGTTATTGGAGTTTGAAGACAATATTTCGGTCTCATTTAGCTCCTCCCCCTGACTCTACTGAAACCAGGAAGCGCACCTGTGTACACTTCCTGCACATGCTCAGTAGCACTTTCATTGAAGTGCTTGAAGCAGGAGCCAATCACATGTGGAATAGGAAAACATCAGCGTTCATATGCAGCTGCTGGATGAATGGGGCGTTGGGGGTTGAGTGTTGAAGGCTCAGTCAGGGCGGGCGTCCACCAATAGGGGAGGACTGTGCAAGTCACATGACTCCTCGTTAAGGTGGCTGCGTTCCCTGGCGCACACGTGTACCTTTTTAAATGAACAATTTTAATGATTTTTCATTTATAACGCTAACGGATACTTTAATAAAATGTATTGATCCCCCGCATTTTAATTTGCCTTTAAATGAAACAATAATTAAAACCGGAGAATCCGGGGAATAAAAAGATCCCTGAAAACCAGAGCCGGCGGCCTTTGCTAGCGGATAAGATTTCCTCCACTTCTAGATTGCAAGCTCCTTTGAGCAGAGCCCCTCCTTTCCTTTTTGTGAAACCCAAATTGCTGCATATTATGTCCTGTTTACCCATTGTACTGCACTGCGGAATATGACGGCGCTATATAAGTCAGTAAGTCATATTAGTTCACTTTATTAATTGACCGTCTCTCCCGGGTGGTTACGGGGTCCTCTTCCTTTCAGTTCGCGGAGGTCCTCGTCACCGAGTACTGCTGGGGCAGCTGTGTGAGGCGTCGGTGGCATAAATGGCGCCGGATTCCCGCCGTCTGTTAGGAGCGCTTTGTGTAGGCGGAGAAATTCATAAACACCAATTCTATGTGACGGCTTTAAAAAAAAAAAATAGTGCCCCCCAAGTACCCGTCACCTGGCAGTTATTTAAAACATCAGACTTTATGGCAGATTAAAGGGAATTTTAATGTTTAATATCCTGGGCAGCCTCGCCAAATAAGAATTCACATTCAACTACCATTGACTGGCGGTAAGTATTCCACGTATCAGGAGAGACGCTACCGCTCAAAAGTTTGGGGTCACTAAGACGTTTTCTTTTTTTGATGGAATCTCTTCATAGGCGTACAGAGGCCCTTTATCACTCCCATCACTCCTGTGTTCCAATGGCCCTTTATCACTCCCATCACTCCTGTGTTCCAATGGCCCTTTATCACTCCCATCACTCCTGTGTTCCAATGGCCCTTTATCACTCCCATCACTCCTGTGTTCCAATGGCCCTTTATCACTCCCATCACTCCTGTGTTCCTATGGCCCTTTATCACTCCCATCACTCCTGTGTTCCAATGGCCCTTTATCACTCCCATCACTCCTGTGTTCCAATGGCCCTTTATCACTCCCATCACTCCTGTATTCCAATGGCCCTTTATCACTCCCATCACTCCTGTGTTCCTATGGCACGTTGTGTTCGCTAATCCAAGTTTAAGTTTAAAAGGATAATTGATGTTCAGAAAACCCTTTTGTAATTATGTTTCAGCCAGAAATGTCCTTGGTTTCCATGGAAACAGTTCAGTGGCCCCAAACTTTTGACCGGTGGGGTAGATGCAGCCCGAACACATCTCCTGTGTGCAGATAGTGATTGCGTAGAATCCCTCCATGCGCAGCCATCATATACATTAAAGTGCACTCTGTGTATTTAAACCTCTTAAAAACCTTGGTTGTTTTCCAAAAACAACCAGAGGTATTCTACAGCAGGAGGCCGGGATCCAACGCTAGAGGGTCAGAGGCTTAGATGGAATGTAACCAAGTTATACTTTACTGAGAGGCTAGTAGGTAAACGGAACAGCCTCCCAGCCGACGTGGTAAAGGTAATATAGTGAGTGTATTAAAAATGCATGGGATAGACATACGGCTCCTGAATCTAAGACGAGACCAACGACTGTAGGGCTGCAACAACTAATCGATAAAATCGATAATAATCGACAATGAAATTCGTTGGCAACGAATTTCATTATCGATTAGTTGAATCGATTATTATCGATTATAAAATGAGGGTTTTTTCAGAGCAAACGCTCTGAAAAATCCCCCTCATTATATAATCCGTTTAGTCTGACTCACCGTCTCACAGCAGCAGCTCCTACTTACTCCCCCTCCCTGTAATCACTGTGACAACTGGCCCCGCCCCTTCCTTCTCCAGGCCAGAACCACATGGCTGTGACACTCATCTAACTGTAAGTATATGTACATATATATATATATATATATATATATATATAAAATGTGTATGTGTGTGTATATATATATATATATATATGTGTGTATGTGTGTATATATATATATAATGTGTATGTGTGTGTATATATATATGTAATATATATATATATATACTTGGGCTACTGAAAGTTAGGGGAGGTGGGGGTTAATTTAGGGGCAGTTATGGTTAGTGGGGTGTTTAGGGTTAATTTAGGGGCAGTTATGTTAATAGGGTGTTTAGGGTTAATTTAGGGGCAGTTATGTTAATAGGGTGTTTAGGGTTAATTTAGGAGCAGCTGTGGTTAATGGGGTGTTTGGGGTTAATTTGAGGCAGTTGTGGTTAATGGTGTGTTTAGGGTTAATTTAGGGGATGCTGTGGTTGATGGGGTCTTTAGGGTTAATTTAGGGGATGCTGTGGTTAAGGGGGTGTTAAGGGTTAATTTAGGGGCAGTTATGGTTAATGGGGAGTTTAGGGTTAATTTAGGGGAATCTAAATCCTGGGGGCAGTGAAGTGACATCTGGGGGTATAAGGCATATACAGTATATAAGGCATATGTGGGGAGGGCAGTGTGGCATGTCTGGGGAGGACGGAGTGGTGTATCAGGGTGTATAAGGCATATCTGGGGGTAGAGAAGTGGCATGTCTGGGAGGCAGGGTGGCATGTCTGGGGAGGATGGAGTGGGGTATCAGGGGATATAAGGCGTATCAGGCACAGTGACAGATGTGGGAGGCAGCGTGGAGTGGCAGATGTGGGAGGCAGCGTGGCATATGTGGGAGGCATTGTGGAGTGGCAGATGTGGGGAGGGCAGGGTGGCATGTCTGGGGAGGATGGAGTGGTGTTTCAGGGGGTATAAGGCGTATCAGGCACAGTGG
Source organism: Spea bombifrons (assembly GCF_027358695.1). Classification (NCBI taxonomy): domain Eukaryota; kingdom Metazoa; phylum Chordata; class Amphibia; order Anura; family Pelobatidae; genus Spea; species Spea bombifrons. Next base: position 106,830,812 of record NC_071091.1, on the reverse strand, counting down.
CATGTGGGGGGGGTAGAGTGGAGTGGCAGATGTGGGAGGCAGCGTGGAGTGGCAGATGTGGGAGGCAGCGTGGAGTGGCAGATGTGGGAGGCAGCGTGGTGTGGTATATGTGGGAGGCAGCGTGGAGTGCTGTGGTAGGCAGCGTGGCATATGTGGGGGGGCAGCATGGCATGTCTGGGAGGCAGCGTGGCAAGCCTGGGCTCAAATGTGCATATATTGGGGGCTGGTTGGGAAATAAAGACAAGAAATGTATTATCAAAGTTTTTTTATTCTGCTGTTTGTATTTAACATCATTTGTTTAGTAAATTATTTTAAATAAATGAAAAATTTACATTCATTTTTTTATCCGATTAATCGATTAATCGAAAAAATAATCGGCCAACTAATCGATTATTAAAATAATAGTTAGTTGCAGCCCTAAACGACTGATTAAGGTTTGAGTCTTTACAGCAGGAGAAACGGGTGACTAGACGGGGGCCGGATGGGGCCGATCTGCCGGCTGGCTCTATTAATGATGTTGTGGTAAAGGCATAGGCTGTGTCTGTAATATATATAATGTGGAAGCAGCATCACTCGGATTTATTTAATGTACGGAGCAGTGAAACGTCGGGTGTGCTGTGGCCCCCGGCGGAATGGCGTCGAGTGGAATGCGTAACGTTCTTCCTTTATGCGGATGTATCGGACGAGGTGCGCGGCTCCTAACGTAGAACGCCTTCCGTGATTGATGGTGAATCCCCCTCAATATTGAATTCCTCGGCAGCCGTTAATATGCCCGGCTCCGGCAGATGTAATGGGAACGCGCGACCTGCTGACCCCCGCAGCAGCCCAGGGGGAAGTGGTTTTCACTCCTTCATTTCCTGACTCGCGCTAGGGTTTTATTACAGCCGCAGCTTATTTTTTTTGTCCGGTGGCGCGGAGTAATTTCCCGTCGCGGGGTACATTTTTTTTCTCTTGGGGTCGTCCGGATGGCAGGGAACCTGAATTATTATATTCTTTGTAGAGGTAATACGGCCAGCGTTGTTCATCGGCATCTTGACATAATCGGCTTTTAATGTTAGACTGATTTGCCATCAGATTATACCCATACGGGATCCAATGATAGGAGTAGCCATCCTGTTCTGGTGAGTTTCAGGATTATTCCTCCCCATTAAGTTATTTCTTTCCTATTGTTAACTTGCTAGCTGTTGTAAGCATGTGGTGCACGCAGGAATACTTATATTCAAGGTCGTCTTCTAATCAGGCGTCAAATAGAGGTCTGACTGCAAGACTAAGATGCAGATCCCCCGCAGCGCTGCAGGGACCCGGATCCTCCTCTCCACAGCCAGGGGAAGTCTACGCAATACGACAACCCCAGCTGCTGCCGGGGCTTCTATGTCGGAGCGCTGGAGTGACGTCATCTGCCAGTGCTCTGTCATAGAAGCCCCGGCGGAGGTGCCGGCAGCAGCAGAGGTTGTCTCAGGAGCCATTGCTAAGTTGGGGGGGGGCATATAGGGGGGTATAAGGCATTTCTGAGGGGGGCAGATGTGCATAACTGGGGGGCAGGTTGGGAAATAAAAGGAAATTAAAAAAAAAAAATGAATTTTTCTCAATCATGGTTTTTATTAAAATGAAAAAGTACTTTACGTGTGAATTAATATTTACTGATGAAACTTTTTTCCTATAGGGTCGTCTTATATTCAGGCTTTTTCTTTTTTTTCCTAAATTTAATATTTAGATTTTGGGGGGGGGGTCGTCTTATAATCGAGCGAATACGGTAACCGCCCGCCCTGGCGCTGCATTCGGTTTTGCTTTACATGCCGGTCTGATCGCGCATGGTGTAGATCGCTTGGAGGTCGTCCCTTACGGAGACTGCCACGGGGATGCTGTGAGAACGAGCAACAGATGGGGTGGAAAAACAGCAACTAAACTATAAGAGGAAACAAAGTGACTTGGATTTCTTGTGTAATTCCAGCACTTTAAGAAGGTTTCATGTTTTAGTGTCGATTAAAACGTTCCGACCTTTCCCGACGCGCCCTTCTATTTAATATTATTTAATGTATACGCTATATAATAAAATAAATATTCCATCCAGCGTTCTTCATGATAAGTACCGTATTCTGCATGTCAGCTGTCTCCTTATTATTTATATTTTGCGGAGATTTTATTTGCATTCGGGTTGGAAAGCGCCCTGGCTTCCGGTCGCTGCATCGGCTCGGCGGACACTTTTAGCTATGATGTCATCGTCCGTAATCTGTGAATTGAATGTCCCAATACAGAATCTATTAGAGGGGGTATTTCTGTCGAGGAGGGCGTTTGGCGCTAAATTTGTGAGAAGCTCCAGCAGCATCGGCTTCCGTATCGTCCGGAGTGAGATCGTTCTAGAGGAACAAATTGGGCAGGATTACCAAAACAGGCCATTCCGGAGGCGGGTTTGCTTTCTTGTCCGTATATTTACGTCACGGGTCTCGGTGACACCTTCATCATGTAGAAATGATAATTCGGGCCGTTCCGCCTATTCTGCTGAATTTAACTCTTCTACTGAAGGACCAAAAACCCTTCTCAGAAATAATCATTTCATCAGGTTTTTTTTGTCTATTTTTTTTTTTTTTGCTGGGAACGCTTAATTGTTATGTGACACATGGTTGTTGCCATAGGAACAGCCTCTTAAAAGTTTCCGTATTGTTTCTAATGTGATTTAAACCTTCAGCAGAAGTAATTAAATAACAGATCTGCTAAGGCGCACTTATTAAACATACGAGAATCCACTTGTATAAGTGCTTTTTAATGAACTTGCCGTTGTATAACCTCACTGCATTAGCCTCTACCACTTCTGCTGGGAGACTATTCCGCTTATCTACCACCCTCTTAGTAAAGTAAACTTCCATTTGTTCCATCTAAGCCTCTGACCCTCTAGTTTTATATTTCTCCTCCTTTGAAATAAATTTCTTTCCTGTCCTTTTAAGTCAGCTTAGGCTCTTACTGTGAAAGCGTCTGACCTGATAGTGTACTCTATTATATATATATATATATATATATATATATATATATATATATATATATATATATATATATATATATACACACACACACTTTTATTAAAAGTAACACACCAAGTGGGACAAAAAATGCAATAACGATATTAATATATATATATATATATATGTGTGATTAACAGCGATCACACTGCTATCATGCCCAGGCAGCCAGCACATGCTAGAAACTGGGCATGATAGGAGTGTGATTACAGGCTCTCTAT